>NC_092588.1:54678157-54990131 GCF_047663525.1 Anas platyrhynchos | reverse complement strand
AACTTAGCAGGTTAGACGGGCTCATACCATGGGATGGATTTGCCCTTGCTCTACCTGTTAGTTTTCCTTCTCTCTCTCCAATTTAGGCCATGCTCACCACTCCCTTATTTGTGCTGCTTTCTTCAAAAACAGGGTGCACATGTACAGAGAGACCCTGTACTTTGCATTACGTGAGCAAAGTCAAGATGAGAACAGCACAGGTAGGGGATTGCTGATCAGGCAAGAGCACGGCTGACCTGTGATGTGATACAAGAACGCCCAGGACTAGGTAGGACACGTCATCCACTGCTTCTCTGCCTCCCTGGGGTATTTATAGTTTACACGTCACCGCTGTGCATAAGTACTGCTGTAAAATCTAGCTGTTTGCAATTATTTGCTACTTTTTTTTTTTTTTTTCCCTCTAGGTAGGTTCACTAAATGAGTATCTCCCAACAGTGTAAGTTAAGCAATACAGGCTACAGTTTGTGAAATGACTTACCATTAAATATCTCGAGCTGCCGAAGGCAGAGAACACACAGATATCTCATGTTGAGCATTCCCATAATGTATTTTACCATAAAGCTTGTCATTGAACAAACATAACGTTCAAATATTACAGCTAAAATTAAATATAAGGGAAGCAATTTGTGTTTGTTAAGATATGCTATTATTTTTTTTCCAACAAAATGGCTGTTCTCTTAACTGTTTTCTGGAATGTGTGCTGTAACTGCAGATATAAGAAACATTATTCTGCTTTTTTTCTGGTTTACAATAAAAGAAGTCCCAAAAGATCTGTTAGCTTTTCTTTACTGAAAAGTACCCCAAATGATTAATTTTTCACCACATAAATGAGAAGTCTTTTTTTTTTTTTTTTTTTCCTATTTTTACTGGAAAGCCACTTGGATATTTAGAAAACTGGAAAGGAAATTTGTGTTGTAAAGTAGGAGTTTTTTGAATATTTCATGTTTGTCAAATCCTTGAGTTAAATGCACACTAGCAAAAACAGTTTATTTTTTAAAGCAAAAAAAAAAATCTTATCACATATTCCCTAACTACAGATGTTAATTTCTCTTGATGATGCTCTCAGTTTGTCATCACAGTGATGACTAAAAACCAAGCAGGTCAAGAACACAAAACGTAATTCTATCCGTAATATGTTGTTGTTGTTGTTTTCCTCAAAAGTGTTGCTTTTCATTCCACACAGAACACTGAAAGAGAAAATCCCACAGATTACACCTCCATTCAGCTTCAATTTAGCCAAACAAGGGCAAAAAGGTGGGCTGATACGTTTAATAGTAGATTTGTAAGTGTGATGTTTGAAGCTGGAAGAAGTGGGGAGCGGAGCTTGTCAGAAGCGGGGAGTGGAGGCAGATTTTGTCTCTGGGCTGCATCTCTGTGAGCCCAGAGGTGTCACAGAAAGAGTGCATTCCTTAAGTGCAAGGAATGGCAATTACCAAAACGAAAAATTTGTCATAATAAGCTTGCAATTGATGTTAGCGCCGCCCCGCTCATGGCGGCCTCGCCCCCTTCAGGAGGAGGCGCGGCGGGGAGCGGCCGCTGCCCCGCCATGGCCGCCGCGGGCGCCTGGGCCGGTGCCCGATGTACCTGAAGCGGCCGGCGGGCGGGCTGGCTTTTTGCCTCTTCTACCTGGCGTCCTGCTTCACCAACAAGGTGAGCTGCTCCGCAAGGGGAGCCCGGAGTAGACCGGGGAGGCGGCGGAGGCTGAAGCCGGGGCCCCGGGACACGTGGCGGCTGGCGGCCCGGCTCCCGGCCCCTTCGCCTCACGAAATGGGGGGCGAGGGGGTGGTAGCCGGGAACCCCGCTAAGTAGAGGTAGATCGGGGTCCAGAGGTGAAGCAGAGCTCCTAGGAGGAGATGTTGCTCCTACCGAATCTGCTGAAGGAGGGGTGTTGGCTGGGGAAGCAGAAAGGGGCTGCAGCAGCTGCCGGGCTGCCTCCTGTGTTGGAAAAGATGCTTGGCTTAACTCAGAGGAAGCTGGAAGAGCTTTGATGTAGGGCCTCTGTTTTCAAACTTTTGAGTAGGTTTTAACATAATGAGGCTGAAGATAATCAGAATATACACCTTCCATTTTCCCCAGATGACATATAAATGGAAGTGGGGGTATGGACTTGCACAGTTACACCCTCCCGATTTAAAAACCAATTGCTACTTCTGACAAATCTGTGCCTAACACAACCCCTTGTGAGCCAGCGTGCCTTATCTCAGTGTGTATTGATGCCAGTTTCTCAGTAACACGCTGCCACCACCTCTAAAAGTCATTTTGCCAAGTGCTCAGTGCGGTTTTGTCTCTGCTGAAAGCTTTTGGCATCTCGTGTTCATTGACAGCTGCTGCTGGCTCCTGGAGGGAATGGCAGGTCCCTTTCCTTTCTACTGAGGAAGCTCCAGTCGTTCTTCTCCTGTGCACAGATAGCGTCCGTGTTCTTTATCACAGGTAGTTGTTAGATCCTGGTTTATGTATGGAAAGGCCAATGCATTTCTGTCTCATAGATGCATATGTATGTGGGGAAAAAACGTGAACATCCATACGCAGGGACCCTAACAAAGCATGCTAAAGCAAAGACACAAAGCCTACTTCCATATCTGTGCAGTGTATTACATCTCCGATGGGCTTTATGGACTACTTCATGTTTTACACAAAACTGGGTGAGCAGCGTTAGGTACAGATGGATTAATCATCAGGAGAAAATTATCTCAAAGTTAGCGGTCTTAATCCTGCCAAAGCTTGCCTCTGTGGTATGATATGATTTTAATGGACAAGTCCTTGTATCTTTTTGTTCCTGTACGTCCTTTTCCCGTTCAGTGCAAAGTGTGCCGTGTGCTCAGCAAGTAAAAGAGCAACTCGGTAGGCATCCTTCTCTCCAGTGTTCAGTGTGTCTGCTCTGTGCCTCACGAACTTCAGTGTCTACTACCTTCCACAGCGACTGGGGGAACATCAAGCAGTTCTGACACAGGAAAAGAAGTTACAGAGAATGTTCAGACTGTCTCTTATTTTTTTTTTTTATGTTTCTTTATTTCAGTAGGGGCTTCTTGTATTTGTTGCTCTTGTAATTGCTTGTTAACGTTATAGCTCCGTGGATGTTTGACGTCCATTAATTTGGTGTTTGTTTTCCAGTATGTCCTGTCTGTCCTGAAATTTACCTACCCTACCCTTTTTCAAGGGTAAGTACCATTTTAAGAATACAATCGTTTGAAAAATGACTTTAATCGGTAAATGTCCTGCTGTTCCATGCTGAAGCCAACTTGGGTACTTCATGCTGTTACTGGCTGTTGCTGTCCAGAGAACGAACTTCATGAAATCTTGGTAAAACAGACATTAACTTGTCTTGGTTAACTTTTAAACATAATGATGGTAATGTAATTAGGATATATAGACCCCATAATTTTTTGTTTTTCATGGAAGTTTTATGCTTTAGCATAGAAAAGTAGTAATAGTATAGCCCGTCTTCATGGGATATGGCTCTCATGGATAACAGGCAGATTTGGTGTATTCTTTTTTTATTGTGCTAGTGAAAACTGACCTTAAACCCATCTTTAGGCATACACAAATACAGTGCTGCTTATTTTCATGCTTGGCATTTGTTGTAGCTGTGTATTAGCTGTGTAGTCCTTATGATACCTTAATGACAGTAATGAAAAATTTAATGCTTTCCCAAGTATTCATAGACCATCAGTACTGTTAATAATTTGTGAGACAGTTAGTGAAATTCTCTCCTCTTACATTCAAGACTTCTCCCTTTCGTTCTTTTGAGACGCTGGTAAAATCTACAGATGTTGGATATCTTTAATTCCTTTACTGTTCGAAAACATTTTTGCCTGACTTGCAGCTCCAGGGCTGTAATTGACTCTAGGAATAATTCACCTGGCAATCTCCATTTTCTCTGAGTATACTCAGCTCCATACACAATGAATGCTTCCTTCAGTAAACACACAGGCTCCTGGACAAGGCTTTTAGCATATGGGGAAAGGATCTTGTGTAATGTATGTCAAACATGAGTGTGGTAAGTCAACAGTAAGAAACCATATGCCCAATGACAAGGAATTGCTTTATGGTATCTGTGTTACCACAGTTACTTCCTTTTTCCTGTTATTTGGAAATGCATCTGAGATGCATCTCAGTAATTCTGCTTTTTAAAAGTGACCATTCCTTGAAAATTAAGTGACTCGGGTGTGCTTTCATTTAGTGCTCAGGTAGGTGAACAGAGGGGCAAGAGTGTTAGGCCCGCTTCATGTCATTACTGTTTGTGGCTTTTGTTCCCTCTACAATGTAAGAGAATATGACAGTAGTGCTGAGGATAGGAAATTATTACAGGCTTCAAATTCTGTCCTTCAAAATATGAGATGATATAAAATTATTCATGTAAAGTTGATGGGAATTCATCGGTGGTTTGGAATATAGAGCATGATTGAGCCTGCAGCAAACAAGAGGGGAATCTGGCTTTTAAGCTCTGAAAAGTCTCACATCTGAAAAAAGTCAACTGAGCTGTGATTGCAGTGTTGAACCTTCATCGTATCTTTATGGACAATGTCTGCTCTGACAGCGTCTAATTGTAGGTAATGCTGCAAATAGCAAACAATTGTCAATTTATGTGTGCATGAGAGATTTTTTAAAATAATTGCTTATTGGAGTGAATGGGAATAATCAATAAACCCATTTCTATACCTGTTAATGTGACTTAATGCTGTTGTGCAGTATCTGTCATGTGTTAAATGCTCAAATATTTTCACCCAAGAAACACCTCTCTGTAAACCACTAGCCTGAAGAAGGAAGCTGATCAGTTGTTTTACAGCTTTAAAAAAAATTCACTGTGCACCAGTACTAATTTTAACCTGCAGCCATTGCTAAGGCCTCACATGCTATTTTTGTAGTACAGTAAGGAATATCTTTGTGGTAGGATAAATTATTAGATAGGTAAGTTGATTCAGAACATGTGTAATTGTGATTTTCTCTTTGAAAAGGTGTATAACAGTGTTGTGATTTATATGCAGTTATCTGTCTGTGAAGATGTTTTCTCTAGATGCTCTGAAGCAGAAGCTCCTGCAGCATAATGATTTGATTGTTGATGACACTTAAGTTGGTGCTTGCTACACAAAATACAGGGCAAACATGCCATCTGTGTTCTAGGGACTGTGTAATCTAGGCCCAGCATGAATAACAATGAAAAGTCATAAAGCTCATGCTTGAAATTACCAGGACTACATGCTTCGTCCTTGGGGCTTATTGGTTCATGCAGAGGAAGTCAGTCTGAATTCTGAAATCATGTTGATTTGCTCTAACAATGACAGTTTATGTATGAACAGCTATCTATCTCTTGTCACAAACCTTGCCTTGCTTGCATCTTTAGATTATCATGGTTATAACGGCACTATTATTATTGTTAATCTTGTTTTGGGAGAAACGGTAAAACGGGTAACATGACTAAGGTAATCTTGGTAGATGGTCCTTTATAAAACATTTGAAACATGAGGTTGGAAGGAAAAATTGGAGGAAATAAAGGTCCAGAAAATGAAAGATTCAAAGAGGAATAGTGCCATCCCAAATAACCTGGAGAAATGGTAATAACTGTAGTCCTGGGTGTGCTCTGAGAAGTTTTAGGGATCAAGAAATCATGCTCCACAGAGTTAAAAAAGACAAACAACTTAGAGATAATGTTTGTTTCTATTTCAGGTGGCAGACGTTAGTCGGTGGACTTCTGCTTCATATCTCCTGGAAGTTGGGCTGGGTGGAAATAAGCTTGTGTTCAAGGTATTGTGGGGTTTTCACTATATGATAAATGCTTATTTTCTGTAGTTGTGTTACAGCGTGGTTAAGTTGGTTGTGGAAGTTGCTAACTTGTTAAAAACATAAGACTGCACATGTGTCTGTGCGTTCTGCCTCACAAGGATAGGTGAGGTCTTGTGTTTCAGTCTAATGAATGTTCAAGGACATGCAGTTCAACAGATTACTAATATAAAGTGGATTCAGTTTAACATTTGGTAAGATAATGAAAAAAGGAAGCCATTAGAGAAGACTACAAGCTAATTTATCCAAGCATTTGTCTGCATCTCCTCCCTGGATTATCTTACAAGTACCATAAGAGAAACCTCAGTAATATTAGTTAAAAACCCCCTTTCCTAAAATCTTAGTGCAGTGGAGTCAGAAAATCTAATCTGCCTTATCCTCTGTAAGAGGTGTATGATTCTCATTCATGGGACACACCCTTACGTGTACCTCCTGTATTCGTAAATGCATGGCAAGAGTAGCCATTGCAGTGCACAGGGTTGGTATAATAATTAAACTCCAAATTCAAACGTGCTTTGTTGGATCGAGATCGTCTTGAACTGAGTGTGGCTCAAATTAGAAGAGTCACCCAAAATACTGTACTTTGTCAAGATCCTTTCCATACTATGGAATGTGACACATCCTTTATATTTCACAAAATGTCATGATTTATAAGATGGCTTACCTACAGAAATTGTTGAATCCTCATCACTGGAGATATTAAAAAAAAAAAAAAAAAATAGTGAATGACCTGAACAACGTGGCTTAAATCTGAAGCTAGAGTATCAGGCTAGATGACTGCCAGAGTTCACTTCTTTTTTTTTAATCAGTGATTCTGTATTAGCAAATGAGAGCTGATAGATTTTGTGTCTGGGATACAAGCAGTTGATTTGCAAAACTGAAGCTACTCATATAGAATGAAATCTTCTGTGTGTATCTGTGTGAGAAGAACCAGGCTAAGCTTTTTTTTTTTCCTCCTGTGTGCAAGTGACTACATCACCCCTGAAACCTAAGCAAAGTTGTAAATGGAAACAAAATTTAACTTCCTATCTTTTATCTTTATGTTTAGATAAAATGATACTGGTGCTGAAAGCTGTCATTGACTCTGGTTGAAGCAGGATTAGGTTCCAATCTTAACTTTAGTAACAGTTACTGATACATATTGTTATCAGATGTATCTATTGTTTGTGCATGTTTTGTCTCCACAGTACAGCATGAAGGACAAAGGAATACAGCCATCAGTAATGTCCTTTTTCATTCATCCTTTCATCGCTAGATGAGAAATTACTTCTGCTTTAAATCAAGAAAGTTAAGAAGTCAAGACACCACTAGATGTCAGCATACACTAGGGAAACCGATTTAAACAAACCTTGGGAAAGCTTTTTTGTAGTTTTCCAGAACGTGCATTTTGTATCAGCTGTGAACCAAATGAAATGACCAGAATTAAATGGTGTGTTTTAGCTGTAATTCAGCTGAGTACTTAGGTGTGAATTTAAATCTTTCTTCAGAAGAATTAAGTGTATGCTTTGCTGAACTGAACTTGTAGCATAGATCTCCTCTATTAAAAAAAAAAAAAAAGAAAAAGAAAAAGAACAACCCATAGTGTTTCAGAGCTTCTGCCTGCTGTTTCCTCTCAAGGTCCTTTCCTCTGCAAAGATATTCTCCCAGTGGTCTGGAAAGGGCATTTTTTTATCCCCTCTCTTGAAGAATATTAGTCTCTGGATCTATTTTGTGTATGTACATGTAGGATATTTAAAACCAATATACCCAGTCATCAGTCTTCTCATACTGGAAATAACAAACTGCTACCCATCTGTGTGTTTCTACAAAGTCTTGAATATTTTTGTTCTGAAGGCTGATCTCGTGCTTTCTGAGCCAGTTCAGGTTGTCTCAAAGTATTTCAGAAGAATTATTTTATTACATAGAGATCACTGCCCTTTGTCTGAAGGATATGACAAAGTCAGGAATACTAGCTTCGCAATAAAGCAAATAAAAACAGGTCCTCAGTTCCATTAAACATAATATTTAGAGTAATTTCTCCTTGGTTTTATTTTTTCATATGCTTCTCTTCAGTACTGCAAGAGATGCTTGCTGTCGTTGTTGCTTCTACAGGGTGAATAGTGATAGTCTGCAAAACTTGTATCCAAAAGAACTCAGAGCCTTGCTTAAACCAAAGCTTCAAAGAATGGTTTCAGGGAAACTGCTCGTTGACTTCAGTGGGCTTTGGATCTGGCCCCACAACCACAAACCCGTCAATTCTTTCACGTCACTGAGCTCGTCTGCTCTGCACGTACATGGCTGTATTGCCAGCAAAGGAAACTGCTAACTGGTTTGCATACAGGACAGATCCTTGGTGCTGACATATTACATCAAACATGCACGCATTCTTTTTCGGTCCTGAAATTCCCACTTGGCAGCATAAAATTCTCTTTTCACATCCTGGGAAAAGGATCTGAAGGCCTTTTCCATTGCACTTCACAGTGCTGCACTGGAAATGGAGACATATTTCGCATACCTAGAATTTAGTGGTGGGGAACATGAAAGAGCAGGATTTTGATGCTCTAAATGGAAATTCAGTTTTCAGCTTGTGTTCCTTCTTCCCAGCCCTTCATTTCTCTTCTTCCCTTCCTTCTTTCTTGAATTCATGCCCATTCAATTTTTTTGGTGATGTGAAATCGTTGGCAGTGAGGTATGACAGTTTTAAATCCTGGTCTTAGTGAAATTCCAGTTGAATTGTGCTTAGAAGGTACAGATTCTCAATAAAAATGATGATGACAACCGGAGGAAAAAAAAAAACAGCAAATGTTTATGCCAGTACAAGGACATAAAGACCATGTTTTGTAACACTGTTGTCATTTTTTTTTTTAAATCAAATATATTGGAAAATTATATAAAGAAAGGAAACACTTATTTTTTTTTCCTTGTCTTAAAGCTTATAGAAATCCTTGGGCATGATGGATCTTCATTTAGACTGTTTTTTTGTTGTTTTTTTTTTTGACCTTTATTTGTCTGTTTTTTGGTATTTAATGAAGTGTGTTGCTACAGTGGTAACTCTATATGCTAGTTGGAAGCATAATCCAAGCTGATGAATTGCAAATAATTTGCCTTAATTTTAAAGAAACAGAATTACATGTTAAAACTCTGCCTTTAATTCAGGGTTTAGGAAGAGTGAATGAAGGTAACATTGTCTTCAGTCCTGGGAAACCTCTGATTTAGTCCTTTAAATTGCTATCACTTTTTTCCTCCCTTGCTCAAAATCTTATATTATTCTCTCTGAAGTTTACCCCCTACCTGATTCATTTTTTTCCTGAAGTACTGAGATGAAAAAAGGAAGGCTGCAAATTCTGAAGCCCCTTCTCAAAACTGAGACCTGACCCGACTGCCATAACGAAGACTTAACAAAAACCCACAAAACACCACCGGATCAATCTGCGATGATTTCATTCCTCCATTAATTGTCAAACTGCCTCTAGGAGTTTGGCTTAGTCAAAGGAGTATCATTAGGAAATCTCAAGAGACAGGCTCCCACAGAGACAATCTGATCTTGAGGAAGGATCTCGTTGTAAATCTGGCTGAGAAACGAATGTGTGGGTGGGCAAGTGTATTTGTACATAGTGCAAATGTGTGCTGTCTGTGCAAGTGCGCCATTTTATGCCTTCATTTGTAAGGTTTTTTTCTTCCTTTTACAGTGTGTCAAGGAACTTACTGAAATGGAATTGCTCTCCCTTAAAACCAATAGGAGCAATTGCTATGAAATAATTTTTTTTTGGTAGGAGAGCAGACAAGGAAAAAGTACAAGAAAAGAACTAGCAGAAATCTTGGCTATCTGGGATTAGATGAAGTGGTTCATTTCTGTCTCGGGGCCTTCTTTAGTAAGTGGGAGGAATACTGAACAATCAGACAATAAATTTAATATGTACACTTTTGAATATATATATATCTAATATTCCTTGCAAGTAGGTGTTGCTGGCTGCATGTAAACAGAATGTGGTGAAGTAATGCAATTCTATTTGTTTTCACAGGTCTGAAATCCTGTCATGGCTGCCTGCTTCAGTACTTTTTGTGGGCATTATTTACGCTGGCTCTAGGGCACTATCTAGATTGGTAAGAAATGCATGAGTAGAAGTCAGTTCATTACTGCCTCGACTTTTTTGAGCAAACAATGTTCCCTTCATACAAGGTGTTTAATGATGTTCTTGGGTTGGGGGGAAAGAAGGGAGGAGGAGTTCCAATAATACAGAATCTGTTAATGGTCCTAGGGCAGCAATCCAGTCCTACAAAGTGTAAAGCAGTAATAAAAACCATAAAATACCTTCACCTTTCCGTGGTCTCTCTGACAGTCTGAAGAACTCAGCATCTCTCCAAAATATTCCAGGTTTTGCAGACAGATCCTTGGTAGTCTGAACTGTGCAAACAGGGAAGAAGTTACAGAAATTATTAGCTGTATCTTTGCAAAAGGGTAAATGGGACACATGTCTGTGGGAAATACTTCCAGGAGGAGGATGAAAACTATTTCAGTGAGAGGCTTTGAGGCTTTACAAGATTTGAGAAAATAAATTGAATGTCCGGAAGAGATAATGGGAGTGGTTAGAGACATTGGACTGATGATCCGTTTCAATCACAGTAACCTAGCAAATGTTTATTCAGGGGATATCAAACCTGCTTTCATTGAAGTTGACTGCCTTTTACTTAAGTGAGCCAGCGTTTCTCAAAAAAGTAAATGTGATGTTATTTTTTTTTTTTTTAAAGCAATGTTTTACTACTGTTTCTGCAAGAAATAAGTCTGCAAGACCAGATTCTCCTCTAGTCCTCTTCTGTCATTACACCTTGGTTTGATTCCAGAGCCAGCTCACTCCTACCAACTCCTAAACCCCAAAAAGGATCAAAAGGGAATTCTTTTTGGACAAGATTCTGCTTGTGGTAAACATCCTACAAATATCCCAGTGGAGAGGCAGGACAGAGAGTGACAGATGGTCTCTGTCCTCTTACTAATGCAGTGGGTCTCATCTTAGACCCCGGTGATCTTTGTTAAAGCCTGGCTGTGTGCTCAGAAGCCATGTGCCTCCAGATTAGCTCTCTCTCATCGTGACTGCATTTACTTCCTCCTGCTTCCTTGGCAAAGCAAGTTCCAGCAAAGATCTGTAAGAAGAGAGCTGCCTGGAAGCAGCGATAAAGCCTCAGCAGTGGCACCTTTTCTGCCTGCTCACCTGGGAGGTGGAGGAGGCCCGAATCATATCCTCTCTGGCTATTTCTTCTTTCACAGTCCTGTAAATTATATCATTTCCATGCCTTCCCTGCTCCATGGTCATTCAACAGTGAGATGCACTGGAGTGGCAGAGGGCCTGTGAATGTTTTTTTTGATTTTTATCCCAAACCGTTCATCAGGAGCATCTCCCATTTCTGCATGGCTTTTTGTTCATGGATGAGGGTTTTGAGGCCTAATTCTGTGGCCATTTTAGGAAGAAAGATGGGTAGTTTTAGGCCATAATTAGTACATAGTTCCTTGTACTGGTCCTAAATTCAATACGTGCCAGCTTTATTTACAGTGACTTTGCCTACAACAGTTTTATGACATGATGAGAAGAAAAATGCACTCTCCCAGTCCTTGTACCAGAATGGTGCACCTCACAGGTGTACTTGAATGAAGTGGGTTTGTTTCCAAAGTGGAAATTACGTGAACTTTTTGGACCAAATCCAGGGATGCCCACTTTCAAACACTACTGTGTACTGCCAGGGCTGTAATATAGTCTCTATTTGTGCCTCTCCTGAGGGTCGCTGGCAGTTCTCCTGCCCAAGAGTTCAGGGCTGGAAGAGGGCTGCTTAGCTCTGGACTGTGATGCAGTAGCAAAAGTATGCAGAACTGCGAGGGGAAGTTTGGATGGAGTCTGTTCACCCTGCCTATCCAACGAGTAAACCTTTCTCTTTGTTAGCGTTAAGTCCACTCACAAATTAAAGAAAGTCACTTCAAAGACGGCAGACATATGGAGAAGGTTAACAGGGCTAGGCAAACTGGAGCCATTGTTGGCTCCGAAACGCATACGGAAGAGCCAAAAGTGGAGCCAAAAGGGGAGAGGGAGGAAAGAAAAACCCAACAAATTGGCTTCACAAAAGGAATAATGTAAATTTTGCTGTCAACTGGCCTTGTGTATGGTTATTTCTTTATAGTTACTTGTATTTCCTATCGTGTCAGGCTCAGGATGCATATGTTAGATAATTGTGTTTCATTGTGCTTAGCTGTCCAGCACCAGGGGTGAGAACTGGTTTTCGGAAAGGGTGAAGCAGGAGCTGACAAATTCATGCTAGTTCTGTTTGTGTGATTTTTCATTCCTTGCTAATTTAGAGGTGTTAAGAGTTACCTTGGTGAAACTGCTGTGTTTATGGATCCACCCCAGTTGTCGTTAGGGCTTTCAATGTTTATTTAGTGATCCTTATCCAGCTTTATGGGAAAGAAAAGAAAAATACAGCAAATACAGATTTCTGATCACAAAGTCAAGACAAGGAGGTGCTTGCTGTATGATACTTACAAGGCAAGGGCATCACTGAGAAATTAACTCATTCTCTACTCGTGATTTAAATACTACCCATAAGAAGGGAAATACTGCTTCCTACAACTGCTTTAGTCTTCAGGTTATCTTAATTGGAGCAGAGAGTTGCTTCTGTTTCGCCTGGCTGAGAGACCATGGATCTGATTTGGAGGAAGTGTTAGGAACCACTAATTCAAGTTGGTTTTGCCTGGGGCGATGGGTGTCTTACTCATTATTGTTATCGCTGGGGTTTGTTGCTTAATGATTTCATATTGGGATGGTGGCCAGATGCCTCCTTGGATATAATTTCAGCATCACTCGTGTGTGAACTATTATATTTCCACCCTAATTTCTGGCAGCTCTTCCTAGCAGGAACAGAAAGCAATTGCCGAAAATAATCTTCCTGGTGGTTTTGTTGCTAGGAGTAACACTGTATTCTTAGTACCCGCAGACAGAGACGGGAAAACTAATGAGAATGGTTTGCTGTGGAGGCTGTGGGTACATGAATTGAGAGGCAAAACCTGTGGCAAAGCTTGCAGTGGTAGCTCTGTATGAGCAAACAGACCGAGCACTCAAAAGTGGGAGAAGTGATCGTGCTCTTGGAATGGGGCTAAGTCCCTTTTAGGAGATATGACGTGGGTTTACAATTTAAAAACAAGCAACACAAAACCCTGGGGCAGGTAGCCCTAAGAGGAGCACCCATTCCTATGCCGGTGACTGTTCTGAGTTGATTCAGGCCTTTTTTTTTTTCTCTCTCCTAACGGCAGCCAATTCCAGTGTTCCTCGCCATACAGAACGCGGCAGAAGTCATAAACTGTGGCTTCCAGAAGTTTGTGCAGAAAGAGGTAATTGGTCTATTAATTGGGGTATTCAAGGCACCTCCGGTGATATAACTGCCCTATAACAAAGCACCTCGTTTCTTTTTATATAGGCATTACTGCTGAGTGCTTTTCTGCTCTCGCTGTGATAGCAAGTCCCTAATGAGTCCCAGAGAGAGATTTGCTGTTGACGAGTATCCATATCGATGTTTTAATTTCCTCTTTAGTTGATGAAAGACTGCAAGTGCATATTGATGGTTTGATCTCTGTTTCAAAGACTGGCTTGGTCTCATGCCATATGAGACCATCTCTCTCATGCTAAATGTAAGAATTTCATCGTTTGAGCTAAGGGCTGTTCTCCAGCCTCTTGTCCCCCAGTCTGTGCAGATATCCAGGGTTGCCCCTTCCCAGTTGGAAGGCACTTGCTCTTGTTAAACTTCATGTGGTTGGTGATTACCCAGCTCTCTAATTTGTCAAGATCTTTCTGCGAGGCCTCTCCACCCTTGATGGAGTCAACACCTCCTCCCAGTTTAGTGTGACCTGCAGACTTACTCAAAATACCTTCTTGTCCTAGTAATCCAAGTCATTTATAAAAACATTGAAGAGAACTGGACCTAAAATGGAGCCACAGGGAACCCCACTAGTGACTGCTTGCTCACCTAATGTAATTCTGTTTACTGTAACCCTTTGATAGATCACATCTCCACGTGAAATTTTGGACAAACAATGCGTTTTTGGATTTCTTTCTGAGTGCTTGAGGATCTGTTCCAATACCTGTTAAAGTATTGGAACAACTGGACAATTCCTGCTTACTTTAATAAGAGAATTTTTTTTGTCTCTTCAGCTACACTACAGGAGATTTTTCTTTTTAGGCAATGAAATGCTTTTTTAATTGTAAAAGCAGAGAGCTGCTGTGTGAGGTAGCACTGGGAAATCACAAAATCATTTCTGCAATGGCCTGGCCTATGGCTTGCAGTGGAAAGTGTCTTCCCTTCATTACCTCTGCTGTGCATATAGAAGACAAATAAATGGCTGATGTTTGCTATTTGTAACAAGCTGAAGAGGTGTGAAAGGTATAATAAGGTATATCATGGCATGTCCCTGTGGCATATTTCCCCGTCTAGTGTCCCTGCCAAAGTGTTTTTATCTTTTTCTTCTAGCTCACATGCTTATATTTCATGTCTTTGAAAACAGAAGCATGATGGGGATGGATAATGCAAACACGGGTCTTGCTAGGAGTCTTCTGGGGAATAATTTTGGCCCAGGGGATTAGGAAACTCATGAATTTAGACCAAGACTGATTTGGTTGGGATAATACCGAATTAATTTAGGATACTTAATATTTGAGTACATACAAAATGCAGTTTTGGTATACTTCAAGATGTGAGCGAGGATCAGGTATTAAGTTAGCGACTGACTTTAGGTATACTTACTGGTAAATAACCTAAAAATAATAATTAAAAAAGAAAAAGGAAGTAGGCTAATCTGTAATCCTTGTTCTATTTTTTTATTTTTATTTTTCAAAATAAATTTGCTAAGCAGTACTCAAACATAACGGGTTGTTGAGTGTTCAGTGGCTTTTTAATGTGTTTGGTGCAGGAAGATCATCTGTGATCACATGGATTAATTTTTTAATCTTTTGTTCTTTTCTACAGCAGACCTCTCATCTGAAAGTGTGTAGGTAAGTTTTAAAAACTGCTCAGATTCAGATTCAGACTTGTTTTGCCTCCAGCTTCTGTATTTGTTTCAGCCAGTAGCACATCAAAACAATGAAGAATATTAAGACACATTCCTGTAGGCAGTGAGTCTGAATTGCAACAGAAGTAATTAAATGTTTTTGAAACCATTTTTTTATCAATTGCATAAATAGATCTTTTTTTTTTTTCCTCATTATAAAAAATAAAAACAGCTAGAAGGGTAATCTTCCTGAGTAACATAGCAGTGATTGTAAGAATGTTTTTGAAAAGGAGGTGGAAATCAAGTTTGATAATCCAGTAGATAAAACAGTAAGAAAAGATGATGTGATAGAAAATAGCTAAAAATGCCTTTCCTAAGAAAGAAGAGGTGGGTGACATCCAGCATCATTCTGTTAGCACTGATACACAACCTTCTTAATCTTGGTTGGGCTTCAAAAAGGGGATAAAGTGACAAACAGAAACTGGCTATACCTGTGTTAGAAGTTTCATTCTTCCTGCCTATCCTCTTGAAAAAAGTGTCCTCCGTGCTTTGTAATCTTTAAGCTGTACTTAGAGTGGATGGTTTTGGTTCATATGTTAGTGTGTTTGGAGGCCCTGTCTTCCTACTCCCTCCCTGATGTTCCCATTAGCTGACTGACTCATTTACTGCCTTATTTTCACTACTGGATTATCTTCAAGGACACCAGGTTTTGTTTTGTTTTGTTTTGTTTTTTAATCTTATTTATTCTGTCTTCTGTGTCCCTGCAAAGCAGGAAAATGAGCTGCAAAAGCAAATATCCACTATTACTAATAGTGATTGTCCATAGAAATTTTCCACCTGCATTTTCTGTGTAACCTGTAGAAATCCTGACTCAGCCACAGTTTAAGGTTTTGTTTAGTCCAGCTCAACGGACTAGGGGTGTTTTGTGCTGCTTTTCTTATACAACATTGTTCTGTATTATTATTTATGAAGCGTGTCTGATGTAAAAATTAATTTTGGTGGCAGAAATTGCTTTTTAATTACATGGAATAAAAATGAAGTAAACAAAGCATCGCCGTAAAATCAAGTGGAAGTGTCCATATTTCACTGGGAGTACAAGCTTTCAGTCTTGTTTTTTTTCTCTTTCCCACAGTGTGCTGTTCCTTCTGGTAGCAGCAGTGTGCCTTCCTTTGTTTGACACACAGGTGAGCTCTGTTTTTGTGAAACAGCTCTAGCTTGACCTTGATGTTTGTTCTCATAGAAGGGATGCAGCTTTGACTTGTAAGCTAGGGCAGGATTCCTGCAAAGGAGTCGTTAAGTGTGGCCTGTTGCCTTGTTGTAATCTTGCTGGTTTTAATGTGTTTGCATCCTGGTAAAAACCTCTGACCAGTGCACACACAGAGCTCTTCAGTGAAGCCAGTGGCAGAAAAAACCTTGGTATAACTTTACGGTACAGAGTGGAAACTTCTGGTGTATAATCCATCTTCCCTGAAAGCAGACATCAAAAATAGGCCAGGTGAATTCCCCTCAAAAATGTTTATTTCTTCCCCATTAATTGAGCACAGTAGGCTCTCTTCATAGAATGTTCTTTCAGGATACTCTGCAGTTCCTGAGAGCCTTGGAGAAAGAGACTGCTTAGCTGCTGGAGAGGCTGAGAGGAGAAAAGAGGCAAGAGAACACCGCTTCCAAGACCTTAGTGGTATTCCTCTGATCCCCACAGCCCTCTCTGATTGCCAATCCAAATGTCCAGGGGCAGCCAGAAGTGAACTTTTCTGCTGAGTGAAAAATGGCTGTGATACAAGAGTAAACAGGCTGGAGTTCATAGTCTCAGGCTGTTTAAAATGGTGTCTATGTCTGAAAGAAACAGAGCTGTCCTCACCAAGGCTGAGAGCCTGGGTAATAGGATAGATACCTTGTATATGCCAAATTTCTAAGGGGAGCAAAAAGGACTTTAGTCTTCTCTAGACTTTCTTCTCCTTACTTGTGGTGTAGCTTTGTGAAGCTAACTGCAGGGAAATGGTAATACCTATGTTTATATGAACATGCCTTAATTTACTTAAATGTTCTTTATTGCAGTTTGATCCAAACGGTTATTTCTGGGCCCTAATTCACTTGATCTGCGTTGGTAAGTCATTTTCTTTTGGAAGGAGATTTCTGAAGAGTAAACGTGTTGTAGAAGCAAATCAGCTTTATTGTGAAGTTACTGATATTTACTGGTTTTGATGTAAGGGAATAAAGAAGGTCAGTAAAGAAAGTGAGTTCCTTTTATAGCCTTTGTGTTGAAAATAAAGGAATAAGCTAGATACTGCAGTCAGTTAATTGTGGATGAGAAAACACACATACAGTTTTAATCAACACTAAGCCTTTCTGGGAGTTTTTAATGGTTGGCCTCTAAGAGACGCTTCTCTCAGGGGGGAGAAGAAACATGAAGAAAAACAAATAATATCTTTATTGCACACACTCGTTTCATTTAAAAGCTCATAAAAAGTATTCTAAAATATCATGGAATATGCTCCCAGAGGAAGGGTGTTGAAATGTTGGTGTTTTTGATGCAATCATATGCGTTTTTAAAAACAAAGAAACAACAACAAAAAAGAGTTGCATGACCTGTCGGTATTTGTATGCTTAAATTTTGTCTTTTTCAGGTTAAACATTAATTTGGATAAACAATAATTCTTCCCTGAAAAGCTAAAAACAGACCTAAAAAATCTGAAGAAAACCTGAGTAGTGATATTTATAACGTTAAGTTGGATTGTAAGGGATTTGTATTTTGTTCTTAGAACTGCTGTAAGACCGACTCATTCATATGTTAAGTCTTGTCTGCAAATTAGGGATGATTCCTTCTTTATTTTGTGTATTCCTTTTGTAAATTTTTTAGGTCAGAGGTCGTGTGTTTATATGTATTTGTGTCTAAGGAGGTCTAGAGATTGCATGCGAAAAAAGTTGTATACAAGTAAGAAGTATTACTTTTTCTGTAGGAAATGTCATGTGGTAATTGTTTGCTTACTTAGATAAAACAACAATCTAAGGATTTTTCCCTTCAAATACTTGTTTACTATAACTAGTGATGTTCCTGCTTTCTCAATTGTTTCCTTTGTAAAGCGTTGCTAGATCAGAGGTGGAACACTGCTCAGAACCTCCGTGAGCCCTTATCTGGGTTGTTGAAATGTGTAGGAAGTGACAACATAACATTTATGCTCAAAATACATCTTTTTTTTTTTTTTTTTCATTTTGCTTATTTCTGAGGGAAAGCTGTTTATGTCGCTGTTGAAGTTTTTATGTAATTACGTTTTCTATCAACTAACAAAATGATGCTGAAAGAAAGGGTGAACAGGTGAATGGACTTACCACATAATTAAGGTAGAACATAGAGGAAGGGTATGTTTAACTTTTCAGCTTGGTTCGAAGAGAAATGGTAAAAGGGAGGAAAAGGTATGGAAGAGGCCTAAACAACTAGAGCCGGAAGCTGTGTTATTTCTTTCTTGAGTGCTTAAAGCCTTTTCCAAAACAGAAATGGGAGATAAACAAGAGGTGAGTAGGTAAAGATTGCAGAGAGCCTGGACAGCCAGGAGCTGAGAGAACTGCAAAGGGCAAAAATGGCTCAGAACCAACAGCTATAGGAGCCTATATAGATGAACACATCATAGAAGGTACCCAGAAAAATAGTGAAAAATGGGAAGAATGGATTATTCAGCACTTCATTTACATGGACATTTGTTCTTCCCTCCCCATTTTTTGTTTCCATGAGCTAGAAGTCATCTCTTTGGAAGGACTAGCAGAAATGTGTAGCATGAGGGTAATCTGAGGTGATAACACTTTGAAAACCATGAATTCGGAGCGATAGGTTGATTTTACTCATGATTTACTCATCCTTTGTGCTCTGTTGCTAACTGTAATTTGAAGGGCTTCCACAGCTGTCAGTACCAATGACCAGATAAGCTGTTGTTTGTCAGAATGATTGCATCTTATGGTAATTACACATCATTTCAATTGCAGGGGCTTATAAAGTATTTCACAAGCTCTGGAAACCTAGTTCTTTCAGGTATTGTAATTTTTTTTTTTTAAAGAAGGAGGTTGCTATCAAAGAGGGTTGATCTATGTAGCAGTCAGTAAACTGTAGGATCTCTGCTTTATCGGGATGAACTGGATCACTCTTGGTTAATCATTAATGACTTTTACAAGAGGAGCCTTGTTGTTGATGATCTTAAGAATACCATGCAGTTATTGATACTTATACTGCTAATGCAAACACTGAATTAATTTTAAACAGTGTGTTATCAAAGGATGATGACTCAATCCTGGAAAAATATCCCCTCATTACTGGCGCTGGCATGAAGAGGAAATGTTAGTTTCTGTTAGACTTGAAAGCTGCGAGGTTTGTCTGTGTCGGTAATTCCCAACGGAACACAGTCTCAAAAGTGTTTAACAGCTGGTGAGTTGGTGCAGGCTGTGAATATCTGAATAACTTAAAAACCTTGAGACTTTGCAACAGCTTTGCACGCTAGACCTTCAACCATCCAGTAGTTTTCAAAGCAGGTGCATTGTTCACACGACACATTCATGGTGTCTGTAATCTACAATTGTCTGTATAGGGAAGGAAGCGTTGCCATTGCATATTAAGTGTATGTGTGCAACATATGTATAGGATATGAATAAGCTCATTTATTTCAAAACCATTGTCCGTTTTTGTTTAAGGGGTCTAAATTTTGGTTAAGCTCACCATATCTTTACTTTCAATGAGACTCCCATTGGCAGAGTAACAACAGAAATAGTGTGCAAAAGCTGTGTAGGTTAGTATGCTGATTAATGTTATGATATTAGTAGTTTGTTTATAATATAATACATATGCTATATAATTATAACATGTATAATGCAAATATGTTGCAACATTATAGTGTTAAAATACTGCTTCCTAGACTGATCTATCACGTGAATGGCATTACTAAAAGAACACTTTTTTTCCCCCCTCTCTTCTCCTCTCCTAGTGAATTGGACCAACAGTACATCAATTATGTATTCAGGTAAAATGAATAAGCCTTTGATACACTATTGTTGCTTTTATGTTGCATATGCCTTCTATTTAACCATGTCTTGTTTAGGAAACTCAGAGCTACCACTACTTAAATGTATTTATTTATCAGGATGTTCATTGGAAGAATATGGCTTAGCAGCTGCATGTTTTTGGCTCCGGTTGTAGGTGGGTGCGCCAATATACACCTGGGGAGGTAACGAGGTGTTAATTACGAATTTTTAATCACCATGTGCACAAGTGATCTATCTTTTCCAGAAATAATATTTACTGAGTAACTCCCTGGCAAAACCTCCACCACAGAAAATCAAACTTAAACTAAATTGCCAGGGGGAGAGGCAGCGACTATAAAAGTACCACGTGCAAAGAACACGAGCAGTAACCGATGGTTGAGAGTGCCGTTAGTGCGATTGAGTAACTCAGACCTTTAGCTGTTTTTCTGATTTGGAGATACAAAACTGACTTGTTATTTTGTAGCTAGTAAAAGAGCCTGAGTCACAGACCAGAGTCCCCTGGTTGTTTTTTGTTATTGTTTTTGTTTCATTTTGTTGTTTCTGGTTTGTTTGTTGTTTTGTTCAAAAAAAAAAAATCCTTTCCCCAAAGAGCTCTATAAGCTGGAGCATTCAGTGTTCGTGGCTTCCACTAGATTTTTGTGAGGCTTTATTTGAAGTAAGACATAAAGAGACTACTGGATCCTTCTCCATCCACTATCACATCGTCTTGTATATATTGACCTCTTTTCTTAGAATGGTAACTAAAGTTGTAGGAGAATGCTCTGGAGTGTGGAGCTCTAAGGGAGAAAGGTGGTTGAAAGGACTGAAATACATAAATTAGTTGGGGCAGAAGTGGAACACAGAACAGAAGTTAGGAATAAGCACAGCAAAAGTGAAGTTGAACTTGGCCATTTGATTAGATGGATGTGTGCTTTAACCTCATTAAAGATGCCTGACAGGAACATATCAGGGACACTGGTGTGAGATAGTTACTTAACTTAGGTTCCCATTTATCTTATGAGCATCATCAGCATAACACCATGTATCTCTTCCTATCATAGCCCAATCAGATCTTCTATTGCCATAAAAAAGTAATGCAGGCCACTTGGGGTTTGTATGGTTCCAGTGTCTACTCACCAAGGTCCCATGTGTTGACAGTACCTGAATATCAATTTGCTTGAAGTAGGCTCTTGTTTGAAGTGTTGTTTCCTATTTAGTGTGAAGTGCAAAGCAAATCAATTTTACTGAAGGGAGGTAGTTGTATTTATTGAACTGTTTCGAAGAATGCTTGTCATGGAGCTTGCAAATGTGCTGCTATGTACAGAGTTAATCCACAAAGTCTTGAATGAAGTATAGCTGTATGTTTAATGTTGAAGTATGAAGGAAGAATCAGTAAACAAGTGGTAAATTCAACTTATTACTATTATTTTTAATTTGTCAGCTGCCTCACTGTGGCTCTTGGTTGTCATTTATGTTGAAAACTGCATCTGGGCCTGAACCTTTAAGTTCAGATTTTGGCTGAAGGCCTCGATTTTGCAGCTTTGATTGAGAAGTGAGATCTGTGTTCCATATTATGTTAGCTAATGGTATCCTTTGAAGTCTGTGAAGTTGTGTCCAGCAGAGAGCAGGAGTTGCACATTGCATGGAAAGGATGATTATGGATACAGAGGATTTTGGAAAGGAGAAGCTTCTCAACTAAGGAACTGTGAAGTACAGTGGTGTGTATTTAGAAACTTAAAATATATATTAAAAAAAAAAAAGGCAGAGAGATTGTGCAAGTTGGGAGGTGGCTTTTTAAGCATCTCATTAAAAGCAGAACTGTGTTATTAAACCTTGAAAAGATTGTTTTATGATCTAAGGGTCTTAAAGGTCAGCATAGCTTGTGAGATGATGGTGCAAAGCAGTTGCTGGAAAATGGGTGCCTCGTTCTTTGAAAAGAGGAGGTGGAAGACCGGATGCTCATATGTTTGTTTTACATCTCTAAGTATCCGTGTCTCTCTGTCTTTCTGTATATATTTCTGTCTGGTAGAGAGCCTCACAGTTCGTGGCACTTGGGCCTCAACTTGTCTAGGGAAAACAAACAGCACCACGAGCAGTGGAATAAAGGACACCTGGTTTCTTCCAAGTTTGTGTGTTGTCATTACGGCCATCATGTCTGATAGGGTGTGACATTTGGTGGCAGCTCGCTCCTTGTTTGTGACCTTGGTGAGGTGCCACTGAAGTGAAGGCCCTCTGGTGTCTAATGGGGCTGAGAGGCTTTCTGCCACCAGAGGCACTGGCCACAGGATTTGTCCCTTCATGAGACCTATCAGCATGTAGCTACCTCTGAAAGGTCTGCTGTTTTCCAGATAATGGAGGAAGCTGGTCAGCATGTTTGAGAGCCATGTAGGATGGCTGACAGACACACGGTATTGTGGCAAGAACTTAATTTCTGTAGAAAACAGCCAAAAATACTTCAAGTAACACTGAATGGAAAACATTTTACTCTGAACTCTGGATGAGCACAAACTTCTTAGGCCTCTTCTCACACGTAACTAGTGATAGGACAAGAGGGAATGGCCTCAAGTTGTGCCAGGAAGGTTCAGGTTGGACATGAGGAGCCATTTCTCCTCAGAAAGAGCAGCCAGGCACTGGGACGGGTTGCCCAGGGAGGTGGTGGAGTCACCGTCCCTGAGGGTGTTCAAGGAGAGGTTGGGCGTGGTGCTTGGGGACATGGGTTAGTGGGGGCATTGGTGGTAGGGGGATGGTTGGACCAGATGATCTTGGAGGGCTTTTCCAACCTTTGGCTGCGAACACAGCCAAATAGTTTTTATCATCACAGGATCTGCTCAAACTGTTTCTGTCAGTGCAAAACCAAAATCGTGCTCTGTGTGGAGGCACTGCCTAGGTAGAGCAGATTCAAAGCTCTGAACCGAGCAACTGGATGTTATAATGCACCAGGGTGTCAGATTAAAAACACATATATTTAAATTTAAGAAAAAACAACTGTATTGGATGCTTTCAGAGGTGCAGCTGAAATTAGCAGTCTCCTGACATATGCTGTCCTTGTAAGCCCTGTTTCTCATTTCAAAATCTGAAACAGTTTTGTGGGGGAGAACATCTTAAGTTCGAGCGTTAGCAAATGTGTATGGACAGGAACGTCCCAGATCTGAACAAATACTTGTTGGTGATGAAAGTGTGGTGGTGTTCTTACTTCATCGCTTCCAGCATGATTATTCAGGGGATTTTTAAAAGGGAGCCTGGCCAGGGACAAATGTAGGGGAAGGAAAGCAGAGCTGTGCTGTGCAGAGAAGGGAGGAATGATGTTGCTTCTTAGTGCCCAGCCCGATCCTCCTCTTCATCCCTTTCCCTTTTGTTGTCCCTCTCATCCTCCAGTCTTGTTCCCAACACCCTCTTTTACCACAATGTTGTATTTCACTGCATTCTGACTCTTGTGCTTCTGATACTTCCTACTTATGCTTTTTTTTTCCTTTTCTTTCTTTTTTCCTCAGTAATCTTGTATTTTCTTTTATTCCTTTCCAGTCACCAACTTTTCACCAAGGCAGGAGCCAGATTTCTCTCGCCAGCCAACTGGCAAAGGCTAGCGTGAGGCGGGGGGTAGAAATGTCTACCTGGCGTGCGGAGGGATGTATAATGTGTTTTAGGAGTGTGTTGCAGCTTGTCTTGGGCTTTCTCCTGTGGTGATGCAGGTAGAGATATGTTACTTCTTGGGGTGAACTATTAGGTGAACACTAGTGGGTACAGTTGAATACCAGAGAAGCAGAAAAACCCTGCGTGGGAAACCTGCTGTGGCCTGAGGTTCAGGCTGTCCTTCTGGAACCCCCTGGATCCCTGATTGGCTTTTATAAGTCTTTTCTACTGATGTTCTGGTCAGGGCAGTTACAGTACAGCTTTAATGCCATCCAACCCTTGTGCCTGAACCTTCCCCGCACTTTACAAGGATGAAAACAAAACCTTCTCCATGTTTTCCTTGGATTCAGGCCTGGGATGTCTGCTATGGTTATCAATACCTCTTGGTTGCAGAAGGAAGTTTCTCTTAGAGCATTTCCCTATCTCACTGTTATTTTGTTTTAAAAGCAATAATGCAAAAAGTAAAAGTGGAGAAACACAGGTTAGTCATAATTCATGTTGATCGTTGTACTTCCAGTCCTCTGTTGTCTGTCTTATTCAGTCAGTAATGGGTACCTGAGGTTGCTCATTTACAACAAGCAAAATTTTCTAACCATCATGCGTGCTGGGAGCCATTTCCAGCTCTTCCTCTGCCTTAACTTTTCATCATGTGGCCTTCTACTGGCTGGGTTTGTGCTTTACTGCTCTTACTGTGCCCAGTGACCTGTAAGAATCGCTGGTAATTAGCAAGGGAAACTGCCTAGCTTTGCCATTCACAATATTAATGAATGTCTTTTCACCTTCCTAAGTGCAGTGCTTGCTACTTATCAGGGAAGTGGCCTCTCCAGATACTGTTTTCTCCTTCTCTCTCTTGTCCCTTGTGTTCGACATGGACACATGTTGTTGTCTGTAGGAAGCTCTAGTTCTGTTTTGGAAGTCATATGCGCTTCTCCCATCCTATAATGCTCTAGAGTATCTTTATGTAGCCTTTTAAGCATTGAAACAATGTGAAATAAAAAGTTTTGGGTGAGAAAAAGAAAATAGAAATTTGTAAGAAGAATCAACAGTGCTGAAGGAGGCTCTGTACAGCCTGTACTACAAACTCGGAGCATGAAGACCATGTAGGATCTCAGAAGTCTTAAGTAATTCTCCAGCAAAAGAACTGGTCACAGCAGATTTTCTTGTTCTCTTGTATCTGTGTATCACTTGGGCTGGTACTTTGTTTTGATTTCATGCATATTTTTTCTTTTTAGAACTTGTTTAATTTCAGCATTTGATCTTTTTGCACGTAACATTTTTGGTCATGAATGTGCAGCGAATGTACAACTGCTTGCATAGGACTGGGTATTTAACTCTCTTCCACAACATATGGACATTTCTACAAAGCAGACATTTGTGCATGCTGTTGAAATTCATCCTTGGACAGAGGGTCGCTCAAGTCTGTAGTTCCCTACAGATTCTGCCTCAGTGTCACCAGCTGGCTGAACAGCAGCTCTGTTACAAAGGACTTGGAGAGTAACAGGGAATGCTAAAATCAACCTAGATTTATCCAAACTCTTTTAAGAAGAAGCAGGTAGTATAATGTGGAACAAAAGTCGTAAACTGTAGCTTTGGTGATTTGCAAACTGGACATCAGGAAAAACCTCTTTGTTAGGAGGGTAGAGTGGCCCTGGAACAAGTCACCCAGAGAGTTGTGGAGTATCCATGCTGGCAGATTTTTGAGACTTGGTATTTTCAGGCAGAGCCACACAAGACAGAGGACATGATAAACTATTGGCAATAGCGCTGTTGCAAGTTAGAGGTGGCAACCCTGGAGATTTCTTTCCAGCTACATTTTTCAGTATTATTTTTTATGCCTCATTTACTCTATATAACTGAAATAGTTTTCACCATGAAAAAAAAAGCAAAGCTGTCATTTCATAATGTTGGGGCCGCATCATAACTCCTGTAATATATAATTAATCTTTTTTTATTTTTCAGTGTGGTGTTGTTGGCCTCTGCATCCCATCCAGCAGGTAAAGTGGTTTGAGTTGCTTCTTTTTTAGGTTTCTGTAGTGCCTTTCCTTTTCATGAAAGTTTTTAGAGGCTAAACCCTGTGGAAGTTAGCTGTGGAATTCAATTGCAGTATGACTGATGATGTGGTATCTTGTAGGAAGAAGAGAGGAAGGTACCTGACACTGTGTAATTTGTGTTTGATATTTGGTAATATCTTTCTTAACTGCCCTTTGCAAAGAAGCAGCATAGGGCAGCCAACAAACAACAGCTTTTGAGGTAGTACATGGCAAAGAACAAAGGTTCCCTTCCTGAACGTGTCCTCTTGAGAGCAGTGCTCCAGCGCTCCCAATAGATTTGAGCTTCCCTCTCTGTGTTTCCCTCAGTGCTATACAAAGATTTTAGTTTGTTGTTTTCATGAGATGCAGCCCATCCCTTAACCCTGTGGCAGGATCTGAAGTAGCAAAAAATCAAAGGCTAAAATTGAAGAAACTCAATATTTGATGGTGGAAAATACTGCTCTCATACAGGTCTTTTAAGAGTTAGAAGGAAAAAGGTGTCTGTCTGTTGCTTTCACTAGAACACTTGCTCAGCCAGAAAAATAAAGCCAAAAACATTTAAGTAAACTTGAATTCCCCCTTTTGACTGGTGGTTCGTATTATGTATATAGCATTTCCCCACCAGGATAGACAGAAATGCTAGGGAAGTAGGCCTGTGTTTCAAAAAGTGAAAGGTGGAGCTGCATCTGCATCTGTAGGACCCAAGGGATGAAGGAGTCCCAGGAATTGTTGCTACTAAGAGCAGCCAGGGCCCAGGTTCCTGGAAATGCAAGTACTTGAGAGCTCTGCCTGCATCTGGGAGAACTCTCTTAAACCTCTCGACTTGTTCTGTGTGACAGAGTTCAAATTCCAGAGGAAGAAGCAGCCAACATGTATCTGTGTTTCCTGTTGCTTCAACAGGAATCATCACAACCTTCTGAGTAGAGTGGATGCGATGTCTGTCTAGCCACTGGGAACTGTTGTTTCAGCAGGATCAACTGTATACTGGCAAAGAATATTCTTATATTTTGTATAATCCCTTTCCTCCTTTTCAACCAAAGGCTGAGACTGGCTGGAATCAAGGTCAGGGAGAAATCATTAAGCACACTAGAAATGTGGAAAGCATCACAAATGAAAAGTCAGCCAGCTGTAAAGGCTCAAAGGAATGTTAAACCAGTAATGTTCGTATAATTGCTGTTCCCTGCTTGTAACAGTGGTAATTTTTTTTTCCTGTGTTCCACTGAGTGTATTGCTTTGTCCCTCAGGTGATCTCTTCAGTGCCTTGGACTTTCCATTCCTGTACTTCTACAGATTTCACAGCAGTTGCTGCGCCAGGTAACCTCTCTGTAACAGGGCATGTGAATGTTTTCAAATTACTGTTGAATTCCAGCCTTGGCTCTTGGTTTAAAAATAAAATAATTGGAGCTATCCTAGTTTTTACTGGCATAAGCCAATAAAACTGCAGAGAACATGTGGCAATGCATTTGAAGGCATAAGATTTAGATGTACTGAAGTTTGTGCAAGTGAAGTAAATGTGATTGTTTGAGGGAACCAGGAGAGCTACCAGTCACCAGCAAAGTAGTTCTTACCTAATGTAGCAAAGCTTTGATAAATAGCATCTCTTAAATGCTTCCCAAGTTGGATTAGCCCTTGTAAAACTTGCTGTTTGCAGAGATTACAAAGTATTAGTCTTCAGCACCGCATGGGTGCACATGGATTTATTTCCTTGTACATCTTGTTACTTGGCAGAATGCTTTTTGGGGGTAAAAGGGAAAAGCTTTAACAAGCATCCCTTTATTTTGAGTAGCAAAAGTTCATTGCCCAGTAATGTAATTCTCACAGGACAACATAAATGTTCACTATAGGTCTTAATTATCTCATGTAATTTATTCCTGTCCTTCCTCTCCAGTCTTTTGCCTAATGGAAGTATTTTCATTTTAGAGAGGGAAAAATGTTTTCATGCTAACTGATGGTGCAAATGTTTCCTGATTGTTACGTATTTTCTGATTTGTATCTGGATTCTCTGTTAAAAGGTGTTATTTTAAAATGATTGTTAAATAGTTCCTCTGTAGTTTGTGGTACAAAAGTCATTTTTTTCAAGAGTGGACTGCACGTAATACAAATAAATTGCAGCTAGCTATCAGATAACTTGTTTCTCAATAGCTGGTGAACTCTGTTTCTTCTTGAAGACAAGTGTAACTTCAGGCACTAATGGATATTTAGCTAGCCCAGACATACTTCTCTTTTACTTCAGTATAATTTTACCCCTGTTGTAGCCTCCTGCTTCTGTTTCCATTGCCCCAGCTTCAGCACACATACTAGATAGCACTGTACACTACACTTTTCTAAAATAATTGGAAAGGAATAGATGGAGAAACAAGTTGCTTACCCACATCTTGTCATCTGGTGTCTTGTAGATGGAAAGGACTTGATGGAAAACCCGCACAATTTAAAGGGTGACTGGTGGGGCTAAATGCACCACCTGTGCAGAATGTCTGAAGCATTAGAAGTTAGGCACAAAGTGCTTGATTTATTTAATGAAATAAACTGGTGTCTAATTGTGACATCAGTATTTCAGGTATGATAATTATCTGTTTCACTTTTTATGCCTGAATTAGATGAAATGCCTTCAAATCACTTTCGACTCAAAGCACTTTTCAGCAGGGCAGAAGGTACGCAACACACTTTAGCCAGCTACTGAACTTCCAGAAGTTTGGGCAGTGCTGCTTCACTGAACTCACCAATTTCTCAGGGTGGGATGCTCTCCTGCTCAGTTCTTCATCCTCTGCAATGGGCAGCTGAGTTTGGTTCTTTTATCACTAAAGCATCATCTGCTTTCTTGGCTACAGGCACAGCAGGTAGTCCTTTGGGGTCTTGTGTTATGCCAAAGTGTAAGAAATTGTAGCACCTCGTACTCCTCAGCTGTTATCTTACCCTACTGCTTGGTGTATCAAAACCACCTGTGCTAATGTGTGGCTGAGAAATGATTTCCCACATGCCCTGAGCAGGGAACAGCACTTGACTCAGGTGTTGGAGCCCAGCATGGGACTTCTAACCTGGGGAGCCACGATCTTCTACCCGTTCTGCTACTGCAGAGGGGCCATCAGCTGCCAGGAACAGCACACCAGCCAAGGAACAAGGCACTTTTTGCCTCGCCACGTGTGTGCCCTGTGGATCCTATCTCTTTTCCCATGCAGTTACCCACAGCACTTCATAATGTCCTGTGCCTCATAACCTAGTGATTTGTGCCACGTGTATTTTGAAGTCTTTTTCCATTCCCTGCTTGCTGGCTTGTATTGTTCCACTGTTCACAGCCAGTGGATTTTAAGTATGTTGCAAGTAGAAAAAAAAAATCCAGAGCCAGAGCTTGTCAGCTTTATGAGGTACAGTGAGATGGGGAACAGTTCCTTCAAGAGTAGCTTTGGCTATGGGATGGGCTATTGTCCTCTATGGCTTGAGAATCAAAATTCACTTAATTTTCAGCACAGAGCTTTGGAGTGTTCTGTTCCTGATGCTATTGAGTCGTCTGTCTGTCTGTTACCTGGTAGAGATGTATTTGGACTTTTTGATTGGAATTTAGGCCTCATGAAGCTTAAACAACTTGAAAACTCCAGGCAGAAAGTTTCCAATGGTTATTTTTCAGTTCAGCCTCTGTGTGGAGGTTGGAGTGAGTTAGCTGCCAGAAGTGTGGCTTCTGTTGAAATTAGCATTGCCTTTATTCAGAGCTGTTTCAATGCCTCAAGTTAAATATTTGACCTCATGTTTCCAATAATCTCTACTTTTCTGATTATGCAAGTGCATTAGAGACCAACCATAAGACCCTCAGACTTGCTTTACTCAGACTCTAGTCACTGACTGAACAAAACCCCAGATTTGCTGGATATAATGTAAGCTCTTGTCAACCAGCTTGCTTTCTCCAAATAAGATTAACGCTGCTTGAAGGGTGCCTGTTCAGTCCTGTGGTAGAATTGAGATGCTTGTAAGATTCTGCTTAGCTGAAATTAAGAGACTTAATTAATAAAGTTTTCCCCATCCTTTGCAGCGGGCTGTTGGGATTCCTTCTGATGTTGCACACAGTGAAGCTAAGAAGCAGCACAACCTCAGGGCAATATGCAGCGTGGAGTTTCCTTGCAAAGGTAAGAGAAAGACCATCCCAGGAGCACAGCAGGTCCATGCATCTCACAGGAGGACAAAGCAAGTCCTGCATCTCCGTGGTTTCCCTTGCTATTCCCGTTTGACACTCGCAGAGCCTGGCCATGCAACCTGCTCGAAGAGTTTAGGTAACAAATATGGTAAATCAGGATCGTTAGCTAAGGCAAAATGCTGTGTGCAGACTGAGTTCAGTGGAGCTGTGCTGATTACTGCAGCTGAGGATTTGGCCTGCTGATTTCAGGTAGTACAAATCAATACCTACCAAAGCTGTCCTAGAGGAAAATGTGCTTCCTGAGAGCGTGTGCACCAGACATTGTTCCCAGCATGTCTTCCCAGAATCGAGAGATAAAACGATAAAACTTGTTTTGTGAAGATCAATACCAGCCCTCCCAATGCCATCATCACAGGGCAGATGTCATTTGCATTGATATTAGCAAGGCTTTTGACAGTATCTGCCGTAATGTTCCTATATCCAAATTAGCCTGGATGGGCACACAATTAGATGGTGTTAGGAAAAAGTTCTGCACTGAGAGGGTGGTTGGGCACTGAACAGATTCCCCCAAGGAAGTGGTCACAGCACCGAGCCTGCTGGAATTCAGGAAGTGTTTGGACAATGTTCTCAGACATACGGTCTGATTTTTGGGTTGTCCTGTGTGGAGCTGGGAATTGGACTTGACAATCCTGTTGAGTCCCTTCCAACTCAGGATATTGTATGGTTTTATGACCAGTCAATAACACTGAAGGACGTGGTTACACTCTGGACCTAGGCAGACTGGAGAAATGGGATGACAAGAGTCTTAAAAAAATGTAGCAAGAACAAATGTGAAGTCCTGCACGTAGGAAGAAAGAGTCCCTGGCAATATTACAGGTTGGGATTGGCTGACTGGGAAGTAGCTCCGTGAGAAAGGATCGAGGGATTTTGGTAGACAGGAAGCTGATCATGAGTCAGCAGTGTGCCCTGGCAGGAAAGAAGACCAAAAGTATCCTGAGTTGTATTAAAAGTAGCATAGGCAGTAAAACAGTGGAAACACTCATCGCCCTCTCCTCACCGCTTGTTAGACCACATCTGGAATGGGGAATCAGAGAATCGTTTAGGTTGGAAAAAAACCTCCCAAGATCATCAAGTCTGACCATCAGCCTGATGGTCGGAGTCCCATCACTAAAAAATGTCCCTTAGTGTCATGTCCCCATGTCTCCTAAATACCTCCAGGGATGGGGATCCCACCACTTCCCTGGGCTGCCTGTTCCAATGCTTGACCACCCTTGCCATGAAGAAATTCGTCCTAATATCAAATCTAAAATCAATCGTCCTAATATCAAATCTTGCAGAGAGTGGTGAGGTCTCCCATCAGCCTTCTCTAAGCTAAACAATCCCAATTCTCTCAGCTGTTCCTCAGAAGTCATATTTTGTAGTCCCTTCACCAGTTTTGTTGCTCTCCTGCCCTGAACGTCGTGTAATTGAGCTCAGCCCATCGATCTACTCTGTCTGGCCTAGAATCTTGTTTTGGGACCCTCAATACAAGGGAGACATTGATAAACTGTAGCGGGCTCAGCAGAGGATCACCAGGATAGTCAGGGGGCTTGGAGCACATGCCCTCTGGGAAGAGGCTGAGGATAATGAACATAAGTCAAAATAAGGCAACAGTAAAGCTGTTACCTTCAACAACAACAAAGTATCCTTGCACAACATGCCTGTTTAGAAGCTGTAGTTAAATTATTATTATTTTTTCTTCTGGTGATAACAAGAAGGCAGTGCTGTGGCTCATTTTTGCTTCGCAAACTGTTTCATGCTGTACAAGTCGTATGGAGTTTCTCACCCGTCTGAATTTCTCCCAAGCGTTCTGGCTGCAGATTTTAGTGCTTTAACTTTCTTCTAGCTCCTTGGTAGCAAGTCAGCTGATCTCAAGCTTGCTCTTGCATTTTTGTTCTCTAATGCTCTGGGCTGGAGATGGGAATAGCTGGCTCTGCTCGTAGGTATTGTGAATAATGAGGAATGGTTCTGCATGTGGTATTTATGACCTATCCCCAAAAAATTCAGGCAAGGATGTGTTGTGAAATATATTTTAAGCAGATTTGGGTGCTTCCCAGCTGAAGCGAATCAGAGCCACAAGGTCTGGAGTGGATCAAAGCTTTCCCAAAGTTCAAGGACTTCTAGATTTGTGGGGGTTTGGCCAGCTCTAGATAGAAATTAGACGAAGGTTTTTCTAGGCGCTGTTGTCAATGAAATTCCGTGCTTTTGTAGCAACTAAAGATTTTAGCTTGTATCACTGATAATTTAATATATTCGTTAGTTTTAAGGGGTCTGTGTGCATGTGTGTGGTTTAATTACTCATCTTGCTTCAGAAGGCTTTTGTAACAGAGCAAATCAGTCCTTTTCCTCCTGTAACTTCTAACCCAGTGCTCAAATTATATGCCCCCTCTTGAATTCAAAGAGGGAAACAAGCAATCAGGACACCAGATCTGTCTGTAGCTAATTTTCCCCAAAGTAGCAATTTCCTAAATGTCTTTCAGTAGTGTTTAAAGCTCATGACAAGAATGTTAAAGCTCACTATGAGATTTTTTTGGGCTCAGTCTGAGGCAGAATTCAGGACGCGGAGGAGCTGCTGCTCTCCGTGCTGAACTGCAACTGATTCTGGAGTAGAAGGCAGTGAATACTTAAAAAAATCAGAAATACTTTGTGTCAGTTTTAGAACAGGACCAAAAGGGACTGCAAAGACAGCCCCAGATGAGCAGAAAGCAACAAGCTGAAGCTACCCGCAAAGGCAGGGGCTGATCTACCAGCTCCTGCAAGATCCTCATCAGCTGTTTGGTAATTAACAAAGCACAGAGTTACACGTGGAGTGGTTAGGGAGAATCCTATCTACCTGATCGCTGCTGCTGCTTCCTGCAGGTGTTTGGAAGTGTCATAACTGCACGCTGATCCAACCCAGCACTGCCGAGATCCAAGGAGCTGTCTCAATCATATCATAAGTTGTGAATGGAGGAAAGGTGCAGAAAAGCAGTGTTTAACTAGCCCTGTAAAAATGTGCTTAAACCCAAGTGTGTGACGCCCTTGGGGGGGGGAGGAGGAGGAAGTTAATGTGGATAAAGATTAAAGATAGAAACTATTTGAATCTGGACTTGCAGAATGAAATGAGATCCAGTGGAAAAAAAAAAAAAAACAAAAAAAAACACTCCGGGTAACAACAGTGGCTTTGCGTTCCCACATGAGCATTTTTCTTGTATTGAGTAGTGCCCTAGATCATCCTCTTAATCTCTCGGTCTGACTGGAGTTTTCACCAGCAGTTGGAAAGGAGCAGCTTTGGAGGCCAGAGTATGTTTATCCTGCAAATGAGCCAAGAAAGGAGAATGCTGAAGCCCTCAGACAGCAAGCAGCACAGGCCTCGAGGGAGGTGCCGAGGATCAGAAAATGTGTTTTCCATTTGGGTGCTTTGTACCTGTGTGACTGATGAGCTGGGGCTGAGATTGCTGCCACCACTTCAGGTCTCGTTAAGTGCCCATACACCAATGAACTAGCCATGAGAGTTGGTTGGGCTCCTTTAAAGATTTGAGGAGACATTCCTTGTGAAGCCCACATATTTGGCCTCCCTGCCCTCTAATTTTTCATTCACTTAAAAGCTGGAGCTGGGTCGTAACTTGTTTTTACGATCCTTGCCTTGGCTCTGGCAACTTAATCGTTGGATGAGGTTTTTGAATTCTTCCCTGTAATGATTTTTGACAGCTTTCTTGTCAAAGCATTGCTCTGTGCATGGACAGACAAAGCACAGGCTTCATCTGTGTGTATGGCCCTGCGTGATATCTGCAGTGACAAACACGCCGTGCTTCTGCTGTGAAAGCAAATAGCCCGTGCATTAGTCATATCTGTATAGATTTCCAAGGAATGCCAAGAAAATCGCTAAAGTGATCTGAAAAACAAACAAACAAAAAAAACTTTCAAGAAGCCCAAGAACTATGGAATGCTTTGTCATAGCTTTGCACAGATTTAATCCCCAGAAGGGCAAGGATTTGAAGTTCCACTAAGTTTTCTTGGTTTAATTTGAAAGCTGTGCTGGTATCACGGGTCATGTACTGGAAAGAAAAACTGGAGATGCTCATATATACAGACAGAAGCAGCTGGTGAGAACGCTAATGAGCTCTAACAGTGCTGTCAGTGAGTTTGTTTATGTTCAGGCTGCCAATCTATATCTGGTGATGAAACCTGCTAGGGACTCCAAAAAGCAGGCAGCAGAAAAACTTGAATCAGGAATAGGAAGGAGCAGCGGTGTTTCAGCACTTTGCTAGAGTGAGATACTGGTTAGTTGTGAATTTATGCTCCCATTTTGTATTTAGTGTTATCCCAGTGAAGCTTGAAGTAGTGAATTCAGCTTATTTCCAACAGGAATCTACTGAGACACATTTTATAAGGAGGAAGAGTAGAAGGGGAGGGTCAGTGCATGGTGCATTTTGATTTCTTCCTTCCTCCCTCCTCTGACAAAATGACTGAAGTCAAGTTGCTCTGAATTTTACCCTGGTTTTACACGTTAGCTGGGAGAAAACTTTGTTTAATCAGACCAGGAGTATGCAATTCTTTTCTTTATGCCCATCCTATGCCCAATTATGTAATCTCCAGCCTATCTGAATAGTGTTGGAGGCTCCCTGCTCCATAAAAGCATCTCCTGACAGCTGCTTTGGTTCCTTGTTTGTTAACTTTAGAAGTGGTTGCCCCAGGTCACTCTGTGTTTAGTGCTGGCTGCCAGACATTGCAAAAGTACTTTTGGAGAAGCATCTGAAAGAATAACTTAGCCATGGCTCTGATGTAACTAACTGTAGCCCGCTGTACTTACAAACCAGCATTTTAGTTCTCCCCCAAAATACCTAACAGCTCTTCAGAACGTCTCCTGTGGTCTTTGATTTTACATTTTGTGCCTGTCTATCTGCTTCCTAGGTCCCTGTGGTGTCCTGAAGAGAAAGGATAGAGTAGATCCATCTTCATATCAGTGAAAAAAAAATGGATAACACTCCTAGAGATTGGAAAGTACTGATGCTTTTTTTATTAAAGCAGAAAATCTATTTTTTCCTGCTTCTCATAAAATGGAGAGGCCACAATTGTGAATCTTCTGCGTCTCTTAGCCTGGCTGTGCTCACTGCTCCTCTCCACAGATAGCAAATGACATGGGAATTTTACCTACTTTAACTACAGGGGCAAACCAACCAAGAGAAATAAAACAAATTCAACTTTTTCATTATTGTTATAGTCCTAAATCCTTTCTTACAGCATTTTCTCCTATTTGTATTTCTCTTAATTCCTCCCTTGCACTGCTGCTTAGCATGCAGGTGCTATAAAATACTCTAGTTGAGAATGTCGGCTCCTCGCTTCTGCTGAGGGATATTTCCTTGCAGAGAAAGGTGCCACTGCAAGAGAGTCTTGCCATTGGCACCCGATGTGAAGCAAATGGCTCTCCTTGTGCATCTCTGCCCTGATGGGAGAGGATTCTGGATAAAATATTGTGTTCAAGAGTTTTATATGTATATCATAACCAGAACCAGAATATGTTTGTCTGAACGTGCCCATTTAGTTCTGTTGCAGATTGAAGTAGTCTCTTCTTCGTGTGCTGCTGTATGCAGGCAAACATCTCTATCTGAGAGAGGGAGTTTCCATGACCCCAATTCTTCTGTGTATGCTGAGAAGTTGTTTTATAAATGTAGAAGTGAGCTTCTTCCACCTACATGCCACATGTACTTTTATGCATGTGGACGTACGCACGCATGCATAAACATGATTAAGGATGGTAAAAAATCCTATTAATTTGTGCTCAGCCTTCACTGTATGAAATACATAACTTTATTCTTGTCACATGTGTTTGTCAGTCACCATGGGGACTGTAAAATACCTCGGCAGAGAAAGGGTGTTTCTCAGCTGAGCCTGATGAGCAGGTAAGGTAATCAGCGTGCTCTTAACTGCATTGTAAAGGTCTGTAAAGCACCCCAGTTGTGGAAACCTGTAAGTGTAGGTTTTCAGGTAGTTCCCATGGATACAGCTTGATAGTTACGTCGTAGCATCCAGCACTAATTACACCATGTAATTGTTGGGAAGAAATCAGTCTCCATAACAACTCCTCTGCGTGCTCCGTGACCGCTAAGCGCAGTGGCACAGGCTCCCTGGGGCACTAATACAATTTAAGGAAGCTGTCCTGTAAAAACAGCTGAGACTTACTGGAGATTTTGCATCTCCAGGCAATGGTAAGCTTTAATACGTATGTTAACAGGTGTTGCATAGGGTTGCATGTGTGTATTCAGTACAAAATGGCAGCTGCACAGCTTTTGGGCACGGCTGGGTAAGTACGTAAAGTTACGTGACATGAATTGATAGATTTAGCCCAAAAAAGATGCTCTGAATTAGTTGGTTTTCTTTTATCTGTATCGAGCGTCGATTTAAAGCGCGTTGTGTACACTTGGTATTGTCGTCCTCCTGCACATAAAGATAGCTGCAGGACTGCTAGCTGGGAGTATGTTTTTCTGAAGCTTTTTTTTCACCCCAGCCCTTGACACACTCCCCTATGTATTTGATAGTAGAAAATGACAATTTAAAAGCAGACTTTGTCTAATCTAATGGAAGTTTGAATTGCGGAGGATGCAGGTTCCTTGGCATAATAGGTTCCTGGTATCCTGTGTTGTTATTTAGTTTCCTGGAGTTACTTGTATATGGAGAGCCGAGGCTGGGAGATGAATCATAAGTGTGACAAAGAGAAGACAAAGGAATAAGGGCTGGTTCAGAAATTGTTTCCATCAGAAATGAACTGATGTAAATAAAAAACTTACATGGGAAAGCCATGCATTATACAACACACTGATGTCGAAGGTTTCAGAGCTATCTCAGTGTAGGCTTCCAAAGAGGAGCAGAAAACAGCCTCCTTCCCCTTGCTGGTTCCTGGTTCCTTCCAGGATCGGGATCACCGGCTGCCTTTCTGGTTCTTAAAACCCTTCATGAGTGAGGTGTCTCCAGAGGGCCTCACAAACCTTGAGCCTGATCATTGACCTCTCTGATAGGCACTCGGTGCCACGCTCCAGGTTGCTTTCTTCAGAAGCTTCTCATGGTAGCAAAGTGCTGCTATCTGGAATGGGTCTGCCCATCTCCTTCCCTCCCTTCCCCAGCTCTGACCCAATCCTTGCAAAATCTCAGGTGTGTTCATCTCTCCGTCCCTCTCTGCATGCTTTCTGAAGGATTAGGTTGTGACTTCTGACAAAAGTCAGCAAACAGCCACAGGGCTCTGGGGGAGGCAGACTGAAGGGTTTATGTCCCCTGTTTTATATCCTATCCTGAAATACCTGGTGCTCAGGGAAATTACCTAAGCTTCAGATGGTCTCAAGAGATGACCACCACCTGTTCCTGTCCTATCCATGGCTAGTGTGGAAAGGGAGAGGGCAGAGTTCAGCTTTCTCTGTGTACATTCCTATGAATGGTTTTCCAAAGAGGGCAGGAGGCAACAGGTCCTCTTGGCTGCTGCTTCCTCCCCTGTTCGAAGTGAATGGGAGCCCACAGACTGTAGGCACTTCAGCCACTCTCTTCTTACACGTGGGACACTCACATGCTGCTGACACCCACAGAACCAAGTGCATAACCTCGTGACATTGTTCATAAAAGGCATTACTCAAAATGGGTTAGCTATGAGCACATTTAAAAACTATTTTTTATTTTTTTTTTAGTTTTTTAGCTTTTTTTTTTAAGGTTTCTGATGGAATATTTTGACCTTTTGTAACAGCGAATGGTTAGAAAGCCTTGGAAAGGCTTTTGTTTTTGAATGGAAAATTAAAACCGTGAAGAATACCAATTCTTTGCAATCCTTAGCATAACAATAATAACAGCATGTTGATTTCTTTCCATTACATCACTGCTAAAACAGCATAAACACACCAGAAAATGGGAAGGCAGAGACTGTGACTGTTGTTGGGTTGTACAGAAAGGGGTCAGCAGGAAGATTTAGTTATCTAGTCTGGGAATTGTTTGCTTATAAATTAGGTTTTCCCAAAGGAGCCGTGAGATGGGAAATACAATAGGAAGTGGACTTCATACATGCACAGAAATACCAAAACTGTGCGTGTTGTGGGGGAGAGAGGTTGATGGAAACTTGCTATTTTTGCTAACAGATTTAAAAAGTTTCCTATGCTATTTTTGATACTAGTGATATCCCTACAGAGCTCTGAGTTAGTCACGACAGAAAATTGTTTCACGTCTGATAATATTGACAGGGATCATAAACACTTCAGGTGTTTCTTTGGATTATATAAGAATGGAAAAAGCAATATAGTGCCCTTTTCACACCTAAAATAGTCCCCTTAAATTAGATGTCCTCACTGACTGTCAGTATCCTTGACTGCCTTTCAGCAGCCTTGTGCTAGCCATCCAGCAGCAAAGCAGCATGCGTGGGGTTCACCTCCAGCAATAACACTCAGGGGCACGGGTAAGCTTCACGAAATTCATAAAATCTCCCAGGTGTTGAACTGGCAGTGGTTTCGGGGTTGCAATTTTCAGCCCGAGCCCCTCAGATGATATAAAATGGCAAGAGCAGTCCCCGAGCGTGTGCCCTGCATCTGCTCAGCCTTGGCACAGTGGGTCAGGAGACATCAGGGGCATTCAAACCAGTTGTGGACTGAGTGCCCACCTGACTTTTGGGGAGGCATTCAGTTCTTTGCATGCCTGGAAACATGCTGATATAGCCTGTAATTTATCTTTGGCTCTGTTTTCTCCAAGAAGCTCAGGTTAATTTTCCTCTTTTTCGTGGATCCAAGCTGCTAAGAAACTTAATCACTAAAACCAACTTTTTTTTTTTCCTTCTGGATGCCGGCTGAGCCACTGCTGCAGGAGGTCATGGCTCAGGAATTGCCTCGTCTCCCACCTTCCCTCCAAGATCCTGATACTGCAAGGTGGGCTGTTATGGTAAAAGATCCTGCCAGGTCTGGCTGCTGGCCCATCCGCTAGATCCCAGCGTTTGGGAGGAAGACAGACACAGGCAGATGCTGAGCTCGGTTCTTCACGAGCAGCCAACTCCTTTTGTGCCAGATATAGATAGCAAACTGTCAGCTTGCCTGTTAGATTTGCTTCTTTAGTGTGACAATGAAAAAGAGGGTCTTCTTGCCTGGGTTATTGGCCTTCTCCATCTCTTTATACTAACCTCTATTTCGTAATCTCGTAAGGGTTAGATGAGGTAAAGAGGAACTTGGAAAGCCAAAAGGCTATTGCTGAGCTTAATGTAAGATGAAGTGCATTTTATTGCAGTATTTTACAGTGGCAGAGCGTTGAAGGAGCTGGCCATTCCCCAGAAATGAAAAGCAATACTTCTCAAATCAGGCAACAGAAATACTTCTTCAGCAAGTTGTGCCATATTACTAACCAATACAATTCAAGGAAAAAAAAAAAACAAACACAATTTGTTTTTTTTACAGGTTCAGATATGCTCAGATGGTTTCAGTGGCGTGGTCCCTGGTGTTTTTTCAGCATAAGAGAACATTGTTTGCAAATCTTTGCAGTACAGAAGTGAAATAATAAGTGAAATAAACTGTGTGCCAAGGGGTGTAAGTCTTCTATAAGCTAAGGTCGATGTGCAGATCCGTCCTTTCCTCTGATGTGCACATCAGTTGCAGACTTGCTGCATTAGGGAAGGATTATAAATCTTCCTGATGCCTCTGACATCAACCAGTGCTTGATGAAACAAACCCTTCGTTCGCTGGCTCACTCCAGCTGGTGTTTGGGATCTTAATAGGTAGAACACTTCCCTGCTGCTGTCGTTGCTGTTGATAAATGCTTGCTCCATTACACAAATATTTAATAATTCATATAATAAGAACAAGATGATTATGAAACCTTGTCCTGCCAGCTTCTGAGCTCAGAGGTTTCAAGGGAGAGATGAAGTGGCAGGAGCAGTTTAAGGCCATTGCAGTAGTGGGACAGAAGGTAAGGAAAAGAGACTTGCTGAAAACAGGCTGAAATAAGAGAGGACAAGTACAGTTCAGCATTTCAATGCATGAAGCTTTTACAGGAAGCAGGAGGGGTTGGGACTTAATATCACCTAGAAATACAAATATATTTAATCTATTGCATCTATACATGCATCAGCAGTCAATCTTGTAACAGCAAGAATGGACAAAGTGCTTCTCATCAAAGTCAAAGACAATCAGGTATTTGGTCTAATTAGGCCTTTTCTTATCCCTTATCAAATGACCTTCATTGTCCTTCTTTGAGAAGGCTTCGGCTGCTGCCTGGATTGTGCCTCTCATGCAGAACCTAGCAAAATATGCTATTAGTCTGGGTCACAGACACCCACCTGTTTGAGTCGTGATTGATAGCGATTTCCTATCAGCGAGGTGTGCTTCAGGAAGAACGTGGCTGAATTGTGCATCATTTCCCCTTTTTCTCTTCGATACAGGTGAATACTGAGAGAGAGATCAGTATCTGGATTACGTTTGCAGCAGTCACATTTAGGAGAAATATTTAAGTAAAAATGGAGTGCTGTGCCACAACCATTCTACACTTCATAGGCTGGAAGCTGATGGCATGTCACCAGCTACCTTATTAGTCACAGGAAGGGGAAATAGTAAATTTGTGTCATTGCATCCAGTAGCAGAAGGCACGTGCTTCTTGGTTTTGATTTCTCTTCATAGGGACAGAAATCTGATGTTTGTGTTTGAATGACGAAGATAGGCTGGGGTAGCTACTCGATGTCCAAAAAGAAACAGCTACCACAATCATCAACCAAATCTAATATTCTACAGAGATGTTTTTATTAAGTCTCGGGATACCTTTCACACCTTTTAGGCATTCAAAACGAGTTTGGATGTACCTGTAATTGTCTGGTCATATCTCATCAGTGATGCAGGTTGGTATGTTTCTATGCTATATGCAGTACGTATGGGTTTGTGTGGCTGAGAGCAGCAGGACAGGTGCCACATACCCCTGAAGTGATGGCAGAGGGGGATGTCTAGAAGTGATTTGGAGGCAAGATACAGATGGAGGCTTTTCTGAGCCCTTTCTGCGTTGTAGGATGGGGGTGGGCATACAGCTGGCTTCCAGGATGGCCTGCCTGGTAATGACAGCTTCAGCATCCCCCGATGGCTCATTTTCTCCCACAGCCAAACTGCTAATGAGATGCACATAGTGCAGGAACAATGGCTTGGCCACCTTCGTCTCATAAGGAATAAAAAAAATAAAAATGAAGTTAGACAACAATTTTGCAGTTGATGTTCTGGGTTAAAATATGATGCATATGGTGTTCTGGGTTAAACATAATGTATCATATTAATCTGAAAAGATGTTATATTAGTTCTGGACAATGCATTAATGCGAGAGGATGGGATGCTGAATGACTTTAAGGGACCTGATAGATCCACCTATTGCTGCAGATTTTGCACATGTAGGATCAGGGTCTCATCTGTTTTGATCATCACAGCCTGGAAACAAAAAGTACAAACAAAAAACAGCACTGAGAAAAATCTTCTTAAATGTGATAGAAAGCAGAGGCTGTGTACCTACTTCCCTAAGTACTGGAACTGCATGTGTCCAGGTGTGGAGATGCAGAGGTTTCTCTGCCCTCTAAAATCATACTAGATGCAATTAAGAAATCTGTTTTCTCAAAGCAGTTGGAAAGCTAATATGTGAAGATACTCCTCTGTGAGACAGAGACTGCTCTTTTGGCTGTTGGTTAAAGAAAAAAAATAAAAAATATCTGATGATTCTGCTAGACAGAACATTTATACTGCTTCTGTTCTGGAAACATTTTAGATGGCAGGCTTCTGATTTTGTTATTTAATCTACTCTCCCCCTGTTTTTAGTATGTTTCATGTTTTGAATGCAACATGTAGGTGGTTTTAAGCTGGTGAGAAGTTAATCGCTATGAAAGTCAAATAGATTAATTACGCCAGAACTGAATTTTATCTTTCCCATTAAGTGTGCGAATGCCAGGGCGTGTTTAAGCACTGGCTGCATTTGAGTCACAATAATGGGAGCTAACCGTGCTCTCTTGAACTGTGTTCAAAATTGATTTTGCCATTATTATTTTAACAACGCTCAAAAAAATAGAAGTACAGCACAGAGGAAGAGCAGAGCAGAGTGACCAAATCCCCTTCGAGGAACACGTACTTCAGGGAAGGTGGACATCTGCGCAGGCATTTAGGCAGACATGAAGCAAAGGATCTCAAAGAAATCTGCTGCAGCTGGTAAGACTTCTGTGTGGCCAGATCCACGCTTTGTGGATCGTGAAATTGATGTTACCATGGTGCCAGCATCACCAGACCGTCCTTCAACAACCTGCTCAGGGTGTGTGTCAGGAAGGGTTAAAGGGTTTTCTTGCTTCTCCTAACACAGCTTCAGGAGAGCTGAGCAGAATCCACCTTCTATGAGCAAATTTCACCTCTGGATGCTGTGATGTTCAAATTCATTGCGATGTCTGCTGAATCCATGCTGTGGTGTGTGCTGGAAAGGTGGCTGTGGCAGCCTCCTGTGAAGTCCATCAGGGAACAGAAGCCCTTAGGGTAGGTCTGCACTTCGGTCAGACTAAGGGTAATGCAGCAGGCATGCTCAAGTTAGCTTTAAACCAATGAGCAGAACCAACAACAAAACCTGCTTTGTTTTTCCCCCTTTTCCACTTTGAGTGGTTTCTTCCCTTGTTTGGGCTGCTCAGCTTTTCAGGCAGGATTATGGCATTGCCATTTCCTTTTGGAAGGGACAGTATTTTGGTGCTTCGAGGCCAGAGATTCATTATTTTTCCTTGCAGAAAGCTGCTTAAAATTGTTCCTTGTGTGTGAAACTATGAGCACTGCTCCTTCAAAGGGGCTGTGTTATCACCTGGAGCTGTTGGGTTAAGCAGCATGTTTTGTCTTTCCTTTTCATTGGTGACAACAGACCCTCAGAACAAAGTTTAAAATCTCTCTCAGGTCTTTTCAACGTGTTGGTAGATACAGGAGGCTTTACAGGAGAGTTGGTTGGAGGAGCTCTGCCCTCTTTTACTTTATTTCTTTTAACCAGAGATGGACTTGGGCGCCTTAAAGATGGTTTACAAGGACGCTGAGCTTCTATAAAAGATACTTCTTGTAATAGGCAACATGCTCAAAAGCTTCTGGGGAAATTCTTATTTCTATGGTAGATCACCCCCAAAGTGACCTGAAATTAAACAGTTCATGCAAGTTTGATTTTGGTCTGGTTCTGCTTGCAGGATTTCTTCATGTAGTCTGCAGTCCTGGGGAGATCTTCTGGGCACAGTACCTACAGCTGTTAGTGTTGCTTTATTTTGACTGTTGACCCCTGGAGTAAAAAAGTATATTTATTTATTTCTCTGTGATTTTTTTTTTTGTATTTGATTTCTTTCCCCTGCTTTATTCACAATTAATGCAGATGTTCCTGACTTCAGTTCTTCTCCCACCCTATCTTGCAAGGAAAGGTGTGTACCATGGTCGTCAGCTGATAGAAACGACTTCTACTCCGGCTGAAATGAAAAATGTGTGTAAACGAGGAGGAATGGTGTTAATAATAGCTCAGGAAACGTGAATTATTGAATATAGGCGATAACATAAGATTAACTGTTCCTTTTTTCCTGTTCTGAGGATATTTTTTGCTAGATCTCCCTACCTCGCAGAGCATTTCATGTGTGTGCATATGTACACACGCTTACTGCCAAGTAGATGTGTATACAAAAGAGATGTAACAATAACATTCGATAGATTATTTCAGTGGCTGTCCCTCGAGAAAGAAAAGAATGTGTTGTTACAGCTTCTTGCCCACTGTAATTTTTGCCTTTTTCATGTTAATGTATTATCTTGATGTAGCTGCTTTCAGCAGCACTAATAGCGATCCATTTCCCTGGCGATTTTTGACAATTATCTTAGCAGCTGGTTAAAACATGCAGAAGAGGGGCAAAACAAATATTATGTCTATAAAAAGCTCGGCATTGCTTTAATTCCACCAGCAGAATGAAAACAAAGGTTACGTACATCAGAAGCCTTTTCCTGCTGTTTTGAGAAGATGACCTGATGATAAATCGGAAGATTTATTTTGAACAGTGAGTGAACTTGATGAGCCATTTCCAAACACTGTCTTTTGGAAGAAAATATGCGTTTTTGTAAGGACAGAGGTTTTGGCAGTTTGGAGAAGCGAGGTTACGAGGATTGGCTGTGTGTACACAAAGTCAGGAAAACTTTTATAAAGCATTCTGCGTTCGCTTGCAGCAAGCACTGTGTGACATTTAACTTTGCAGTTTAGCCCTGAATCAGAGGAAACGTACTTTTTATGTGGTATGTACGGATACAGTTGTACTATTAACAAATCGCGTTCGTGTCTGGACTAAATCCCCCGTATCTTTCAATTCCAGATAGGAAGATTAAATCAGAACTTAAATTCCAAAAATGGCCTCGTCTGTGTTCTCGGCTACATAAACAATGTGTTCCTGAACACCTCAGAAATGTTAGATACTCCAAACCCAGAGCCAGCTTTTGCAGCTCAAAAATCTTTCGCTAAGGTACTTGTGAGGTCAGGGATGGAAGGGATCAGTGATTGCCCGCTCAGGAATGACACGTTTGTCTAGCCAGGACTGCCTGGGCTGACCTGGTCAAGGATTGACACCGTGCAGGCTGTGAGACAGTCACGGCTGCTCGGTGGAGAATGAGAGGCAGCAAAGGATGCGTAGTCCCACATTGCTGTATCTCCCAGGATCCAGGTGTCTGCTTCATCAAGAGCCAGGCACCTTTAGGATGCCATTGTCATCTCCTGTCTTTAAGCCACGTGTCAGCCTTAGCAGAATTTCCTTATGTTTGGTGGTCAAGAAGTAGGTATAACTGGGAAGCTGGACCAGCTGTAATTTTGCTGTTCTTAAGGTTCCTCAGCAAAGAATTATACAGCCTATGTATTTTGTGTTGTTACCTATAGAACTGTTTTCTGTCTTTTTATTTCTAAAAATAAATGATTTCTAAATGATTTTTTTTCCTAAGTTTTTCAAACAACTTTTAGTAAACAAATTTTGCTTTCTCTTCTGAACACGTGTTGTCATCTGACTGTAAAGTGATTAGGAGAAAGGAGGGGGTCATTCACATCAGGAATTGTGTCACAGCCTATCGAAGTTCTTTGGGAGCTTTAAGTTTGTGGTAACAGTGCTTCCGTGCGTTCACGAAACACTTCAGCAGATTCACAAATGCAGGTGCTGAGAGCATGTTCTTTCCAGTGCCTCCTCCTTGCCTGTGGAAGGTTGACTTTTGCATGTTGGATGTGCTCCTTCTGTGCACCAAGTTCTTCCACGTATTAGGGTATTTGGGCTCTATGCACCTTACACTGGTACCGAGCACTTTGATGATGCCATTGGTCTTGTTGCCTCCAGTGTCCTTCGCAAGGCTGCAGTTATTGCCTTCAGTGCTGATAGATTTTGTGAAGAACTGGAACTGTTTCTGATGGAGACAGCAAATGTACTCTGCCATACCCAAATTTTTGTTTACTTCCAAAATTACTTGTAAATGAATCAGCGGTTGGAACTACAGAAATAATTGAGATGAAGGTAAATAGGTGTTAATCGAATGTTCCCTTCAATGCATGTTGTTTCCACGGAACAGCAGAGTGACGTGGTAAATTTAATATGGTTTATTTTAAGAAGCAACCCCCCCCCCCTTTTTTTTTTTTCCTTTTTTGTTTTCTTTTTGAGCAAGGAAGGTTTTGAAATGGTTTCTTAAGAACAACTCCAGCTCACATGGAAATGTTTTGTTAGATGATGCTGCACTCAGATTTTTTTCCTAAGCGCCGAAAGCTGTGTCAGAATTTTGTACAAATGTTTGCAGTATAAATGCTTTTGAAATGGCTTTTGCATGGTCACAGTTTCTACAAGCACGTTGGTAGCCGGAGTTCATGGAAACTATTCCTGTGTCTAAAATTGTTGAGGTTGAACCGTACGGTCTGTATCATTTGGTACAATTAGTGTCCATATCATTAGGTGGAATTTGGACTGTATGTCAGAATCTTGGGGGCCTTTGCTTTAAACAGGCTGGCTATGCCTAATGAAAATTTTCCTTTCCATCTCCTACTTCTAAGGATTCAGCAGATAGATTTGGAAATTGCTAATTTAATTTGCCCTTTACTTGGTTTCCTTTGTCTTGCAAGCTCGTTCCTTTTCCTAAGGCATCTCAGTGCCTAGGAGGACAACTGTGACCTTTAAAGTGAAGAAAGACATTACCACACTTTGCCTGATTTTTATTCTAAAGGACATTCAGGACATCAACGTAGGTGTATTTTCTTTTTTTAACTAAGTACACGTGCACTCAAAACACTTCAGGAAATGCTGAAGTGCAGTAAAAGGAAAATAATCTTCTGAACTTTATGTCTAGATGTCAGAGCCTTCCCCTGGAACAAATGATAGGGTTAGCTTCTCCTTTCCACGTTACACAAACAATCAAAGGTGGACATTTTTAGCAGCGTGTTTTCCTTTTGTTTTGCTTCTTTTTTTTTTTTTTCTTGCCCATGCTTATTTCATGTGCTATTCCAGCCCACATTTTGTTTCTCTTTGGCACTGAGGCACTCTTACATAATTTTTCAGAAATACAGGGGTGTTCGGCAGCAAGTCCAAAAGGCTACAGCCTGCAGTAGCATTTTTGCAGAGTTTTGGGATGATCGCAGTAGAATGGGGTATTGTTTTCAATAAGGCCTGTGCTCACTGGGTTCTTCAATGCCTGTTTCTCTGCTCCTGGCCTCCTCTCAAGTTTCTGATAAACATGACTCTACAACCGAGTGGGTGACACAGCTTTAACTTCTGTCCCTTCTCACTTACTGCCCTTCGGTGGCCTCACGCCAGCTTTACATTATCGCCCCCTTCCCCCTCCACCTGTTAGGCTGGGGCTGGAGAAGCGATGCACCAGCCTCTCTCCTGCTGCTGCTCGTGACCTGCGGATTCACAAACCCGTCTTTGACAACACAGCCATGGTGAGTGTGATGTGTATTGGCTAACAAATCGTTGGCTCGAGCTCCATTGCACAGAGCTTACTACGAAGAAGCATTTACTTCCCCGCTGGACATGTATTAATGTTACAACAAGTCTTTAGGAGATGAAGGAGTGAGGTTTCTGCTGCATCCCCTGGGAGTCCACTAGACAAACAACTGTTAGGAAATCTTAGCTGATAATTATTTAAATGTTTGGTTTCTTAATTTCATCATTTTCCTTGGGCAACTTTGTATTATCCTAAATAGTTCCCTTCATTCCTCGGCGCTTGTGTTTCCCAAGTATTTGTAAATCACTACCAAGGCTTCCTTTCCCACAGGCACTGCTTATCCGAACTGTTGACTGCAAATCAATTCCTCCATCTAATGACTCTGTCACTGTTCTCTGAACTCTTTCCATTTTACATTATCCATCTGGCAACAAAATGTCCAGCACCGAGAGCAGGCTGCAGATGTGGTAGCTCCGTAGCTGCTGAGACAGGGATCTGCTGCAAACCATCGTACCTCAGGGGTTAGCAGTTTCTGGGACTGGTGCTACAAAAATGTAAAGTCGTTTGTCCCCATTTTCTCCGCCCAGGACATTTGAGGCTCTCATTCTCATCAGAAGTGTAAGGCTCTTGAAGCCCAGGACCTGACTGGTCTTCCCCAGTCCAGTTTGCTGTTGGCAAATAAAAGCCAGCAGGTTTCCCCACCAGACCAACTGGGATGTGCCCTAAAGGGACCTTCTGCTGTAGTTCCCTGCCCTGCGCCCCACATTCTGTACGAGTTAAAGTTCAACTACAGCACGTGATGGTCATATTATGTCCTCCATTACCTCCTGGCCTAATGAGCAGTGTGTTTTCATTGAATTTTAGGATGGTTTGGGGTTGGAAGAGGCCTTTAAAGGTCACCTAGACCAACGCCCCTGCCATGGGCAGGACATCTTTCACTCGATTAGGTTGCTCAAAGCCCCGTCTAACCTGAGTTTGAAACGTGCTTCCCAGGGATACCTCGTGTTCTTGCTCCGAGCTGGTTGCACAACTCTCATGTCCCCACATGTCAGGTCTCTTCTGGCCTGCCTCACGCAGGGCAGAGGAGAAAGGAGGTGCCTCTGCAGAGGAATTCCACCTTCAGCAATGTTTGACTGCTTGGGATAGTCTCGTTGCATTTTTCCTGTAATTGACTGTCTATTTTTGGACTCTAATAGTTATAAAAGCAAAGTAAAAAGAAATAAAAAAAAATGTGTCTGCATATATGGAAATTTAATTTCAGCAAAAGCATTTCAGTTTTCATTTGTGCTATCACAAGGTCACTAAATTGTTTTTTTTTTTCTCTTTTCAATTTTACAGGTTATCACTGCTAGCTTATCACCACTCTTCTTTGTCATGACTGCTAACGTGCTGACAATTTCTTGGTAAGTACCCATGTGAACATTTTTCTTAACGGTAGAAATGAATTCCCACACGGTGTTGCATGTGGAAATACGTTTCAAATGACAAACTCTATTAGTGCTAGTAGTGTTGTGCACGTAAGGAGAACCAGGTGCGGTGGATTCGGTACAGCAAGATGAATGGAAGAGTGTTTCTTCTCCTTCTGTGGGAGAACATTTCGGACGTTAAGCACCTCCACAATTCACTCAGCATGTTTTACAGCTCGATAAATGGATCCAACAGGCAAATAAATGACCTCCTCAAAGTCATACTATAAATCAGAACTGGAGGTGAAGCGTAGGAGTCATGGTTTGGTAATAGTTTTTTTAGCCGATAGAGTACATTCAAGTTTCTGAACTGCCCCTAGTGCTGTGTATCCTGTGAATGCATAAATAGAAAAATAAACTACTGCTAATAAACTTTTTTTTTTTCCAAATCCGTATCTGGATTTTGTAACATTTGGCCACGCACTATGGATCACCTAACCTGAGGTTTTTAGGTACTGAAAGTAATATAAATAATGAACGTATCTGTATCATTAAAAGAAACTTTGCTTTGCTGCCCTTAGGCCAGTATTACGCTTTCCTGGCTACAATTAAGAAGTATCTTTATTTATTTTCAAGTTCCATTACTGTTTGTGCCTCGGTAGTGCCTTGGCTAAGCTCTGGAAATATTCTTAGATGATAGCAGCTGCAAAGCACTCATGAGATCATTAATCACTGAGGTTTTTAGCATTGCTCCAGTTTTGTCATGGACGATATCATATGTTAATTCCTGAGTGATGGGCAAGTGCAGTTAGCTGTCACTCCCACAGTAAACAGAAGCCAAAGGATTTGCCAGATGGTAAACCGAAGGTAAATAAAGGGTTGGCATCCAGCCATGGGTTGTAGATCTGCTTCATCCCGAAGTTAAAATGATTGTTTCTATTGGCCTAGTAATCCAGTTAAGTAAGTTAAGTATGGATTGCATGGGCTGGTGCATACCTGAAATTTCCAGTCCTGCAGAAAGGGATTCTTCTTCTCCGCTGACGGGGGACATAAGATATTATAAACAATTTAAATGCAGATGCATTTTTACAGGATAGTGTTGTACAGTTTAATCTTTTGTGTAGGATTGCCTGTCTAATTTTTAGAGTGCCACAGCGTGATAGATTATTTTTTTAAAGTCTTTGTCAAAAATGTTGTAGAGAGCACGTAAAAAGGAAAAAAAAAAAAAAAGTAATTTCTAGGACTCCTGGTTTTAGTTTTTCCTACGTGCATTGGGATAAAAAAGAATCCATTATCCAACCTTAGCTTCCAGAGGCATTAATGCAGAGATGTGTTTAGAACTGGTGCTGAAATCTCGGCAAGACGCGGAGTTAACCCTCTCCGAAGAGAAGTGCTCAGGTGGTTGGTGATTTCAGGATTTCAGGCACACAGACCGGTGTGTTTTCGATCATTTTGACAAGCCTGCAGCCCTCGCAGCTCCTTGCTGGCAGTCCCACTGGGGAGGCCTTCTGTCTCCACGGCAGGCTGTCAGCACCCACCTCCCCGGGCTGCCTACCGTGTAACTGGGAGGCGTTGTGTCATGGCTGTACGATGTTTGTTCCTCCCAGGAACAAGGGGAATGATGTGATTTTTAAAGCAGCTCACCAGAACTAATCATATAAGTGAATGTAATGCTATTACAGACCAGAGCCTTCAGCTTCACATGCATTTTTTTTAGATGAGGGAAAAAAAAAAACACTCTTACAAATGAACTTCATAAAAGTTTGTTTTGTTTATGAAGTTCATTAAGGAGCTTTTCTGTTTCATAATCTAACTAAGCCATGAGGCTAAGATGAAAGGTCAATGTGCTTAGCTTTGCAATGGTACAGAAGTGGAGAAGAGTCCGTGTCCTAGCGTATTCCTCTCGGATGTGATAGCAGGAAAGATTTGGGCGATTTTAACTACTGCACAAATGCAGTTGGGTTGATAGATTATTTCAGTGACTGGTTGTGTTTGTAAAAAGCATTCATCCTCATTTGGATTTATGACATTCATCCTGCTTCATGCCTGAGTCTTGGCGAGAAGCGTCAGAGCCACCGCTGTGCTGCGAGCAGCAGGGGAAGGAAGTGCCTGGGCACGCGTGCTGCTTCAGCCAGGGCACTTCTCTTCCACCAGCTTCCTTGCAAAGAGCAGCAAACACAAGGATTTCTACTGGCCTCGCCAGGCCAGTGGCAACTCCCCGGAGCAAAATGCTTTTTCCAGATCTGCTCAGCTCACAAAACCCAGGCTTTACATCTCCTTCTGCCTTCCTTTCCTTTTCTTGCTGGCATGTGGGTATATAGTTACTCTCCTGACTACCTGCAATCTTCTCTATGTAGACTTCTGTCTTTTCATGTCATTACCATCAGCCCTAATATACAGAAAGGGTAATTTCTGGTGAGATCTGTAACACAAGACATTTATTTTTTCAGTCTCTTATCAAGACAAATGAAGAAGAAATCACCTGGGATACTGTCTCTAGGTTGAAATGCATTTAGACAAATTAATACCGTTCTCTTAATGTCATGGTGTGCTTGGCGTTGTACCAAGTAAAGGGACTTGCCTGATGCTGAATTTGTGGTTTGCTTTGTTTACAGCCTTGTGATCAGTGGAGTTGGAGAAGCCTTGCTTGTGTACACTGAAAGGACAGGCACATAAAGCGGAACCAGACCTCAGCAGCTGGAAAAGAGCTGACTTGCAGCCTAGAGAGCCTATCACGAATAAAATGCAGCAGCAAGAATGAAGAAGTGCAACCAAACACAGGGAAAAAGGCTTTTTATTTTTATTTTTTTTTTATTAAGAAGGAAAAACTTTGCTATTAATAGTGCTGGTAAGAGGGCAGCATAGCTGGTAGGATGATTAGGAACCTTTGCCTCAAAGCACAAAATTTCTGATTGATGTGGTAAAGGAAAAAAACTGTGCTGTCTCATGCCATTGGCCTTGTGCAAAAACCTCTCAGTAGCAGCTTTTTGCACAGGGAACTGAACTCAGGAAAAGCAGCATTCCCCACTGGATGCTCCCATTTTATTTTTTTGTTGTTGTTGTTGAAAGCTGACAGTAGGTTATACCAAACAACGTCAGAGCCCAAATCCTGCCTTGATTTCAGTATCAGGCAGGATGGACTTTGTTCCAAACTGTTCTGAGAGCAGCAAGCCGCTGCGCACAGGTCTGTAGTCACGTCGTCTGAGCTGGCACAGTGACCGAGGCCACGGGGCTTCTGGAGATAATTCCCTCATGGAACTGCGGTGGGTTGACAGCTTTGCCAAATGGGGAAATCAGCAATAAATCTCTATGTCTGTAGTGCTTGCTGTTTGTGTATTTTTTCCGCCTCCCATTCCCCAAGATTCCTCTTGAAGTCTGTGAATTTTTGTCATCTGGAAGGGGTGGAGGGAATTGTTCTGTTCCCAGCAGTGGTTTGTCTCTTGAATTGTTGCAAGAGGCAACAAAGATTATAAAACTTGAATGGATGTCATAAAGAGTCTAAGGCAATTTATCTCAAGAGTTCTTAAATTTAATTTCTGGTTGCTTAATGGATGTTAGAAATCAGCCTTGATATATTAGCGCCTGGGAAAGCAATTTATGTGAAAGCGGTATTAAATGTTGGCTTGGCAATATTGTGGGGAAGGTCTACACGGTAAAAGGAGCTTGATAACAGATCTTCAACGAGGAGACGGACTTGTCCCACCTGGCATTAGATATCTAAACTGCAGTCCCTTAATCCAAGTCGACAAAAATTTTCTTCATGGTCAGTGGAAGGAATGGGGCGCCCTCACAGAGAGGAGAACAGCGGTGCCTCAGGAAGGAGCCCCAGGTGATGGCCTCCGTTTTGCAATTGGAGCTGGAACCTCTGCTGTGGGAAAAGCTCTCCGTGTACCTCTCTTCTTGCATAATTTTCACGGGTAGGTTGCAGTCTGGATTATTTTTTTTTTCCATGCTCTCATTTGTCCTACTCATAGCAGCACACCAAACCCCAGAACACCCGTTTGCCTGACCTGCTTCAGAGGGGGATGACCCCTGTGGGGGGTCGAAGACCCCCTTCTGCTGGTCTTGGAAGAGGGGCCCTCCCAGCAGCATCTCCCAGGTGAGAGCAGACACAAGCAATGTGTGTGACACAGAGCAACGCGGTAATTTCCTGAGGAAACCACGGCCTGGTCCTTAATTCAGCCCTGCCTCAGAAGGAGAGAGATCGCAAGGCTAAAAACGACACCTCGGGGTTGCTATAATGAGCTTTGAAGAAGGAAACCTCTGAAGTTCAAAGCTAAGGTTGCTGTCACGAGACTTGCTAACAGTTATGATCAGTAATTTAGCCAACAAAAGGCAGAGTATTTACATCGAATTGGCTTTTTTTTTTTTTTTCTAGTCAAAGATACCACAAAACAAAGATCTGAAGGAGCACAGGCGCAAGGATGTTGATTCCTAAACGCATAGCAGTGGTCCTGTAATTGAGCTGGTGACAAACCTCATTTTTTCCAGTCTCTGTCACCTCAGGAACCATCTGCAGGCTCAGCACCTCTTGGGCCACCAGCGCGTGGGACCAGAGAGGGATGGGGCTGTGCTGCTCGTCCCGAGGGCAAGCGGATCTCTGGTGGCTGCCTCATCACGCTGCTTTCACGTCTGCTGCTTCGGATCAAACCACTCTGGCAGGGATAGTGCTGAATCATGCGGTACCTTTTTGATCTTATCTTGCTTAGTTGGTTCATGGTGAGGCTCGTATGATCTGCTGGGGCGGCATAGAGAGACCAGGTGTGGGTCAGGGGAAGGAGACCGGGGGCAGGACTGGCAAAAGCACAGGTCGGAATAGTTTTGTGCCGGGAGATAAAATGGGAAGAGATTTTCTCCTGAAAATGTGTTGCTTATTTCTTTCTTTTTTGATTAGGGCCCATTACAAATACATGGCTGTTTAGTCCCAGAAAGCGATTAAAGCAGCCCACGAGGGTTGTGTAACTATTTCCATGGTAATTGCCTCGTGTGAGGAGCATAACCCTTTGAGAGCTGTGCTTTGGCCTTGTGTAAGCTCTGTTTTCTGCTAGAAAAGTGGCTGTTTGGGGAGAATACTGGAGAAAAGGATGGGTTTCTTGGTTGTTGGGGTGGGAGTGTTCCCCTTCCTTGCTGTTTTTTTTTTTTCATTTAGTGTCTCCATTTTTGTTCAGAGGCTTCGGATGCTGGACAGACACAGAAGCTACAAATTCCATCACGGCAACTTTTCTTCCCTTCTTGCACTCGTTTCTGCGCCCTGTCTTCAGCATGGGCGCTCCGTGGGCTGGTTGTTGATGATGAGGAAGAAGAACAGACCACGTGGGGATTGACACCGATGGCCGTAGCCTCAAGACCTGATGGGCTGTAACCAAAGGAAATAAATCTCGAGAGCCTTACACAACGCAAGCCCGCGTGGCTCAGCCGTGTCGCAGTGCTGCGAACAGGCACGTCCTATGGGCGAGTCGCTTGCTGCAGCCTCTCAGATGGAAAAAGCCTTGTCTGTATCGTTTTCTGTCAGCTTAAAGCAAACAAACAAAGCCATAAACCAAACCCTCTGCGGTTCTGAGACCTGCAGAGAGAAGTGGTCTGCTTCAGCAGGGCAGGCGCTGCGCTGCAGGGCAGTGCCACTGGAAGCGGTGATGGGGGAACCCTCATCCTCCCGATACAGAAATGGGTGGAAAAGCTAGAAAGCTACTGCCCCTTCCCTTCCAAATCTCTCGTGTGTTTTTTATTTTTCTCGTTTACGAAAACGGGGCACAGGGGCGCCACTTCTGGTTCAAAGTCTCTCTTGTGTTTTTTTTTTTAATTTTTCTTGTTTATGGAAATGTGACACAAGGGCACCGTTTCTGGCTCAAAGTCCTCTTTGAAATCACGGAAAGTTGATTTTAGAGGAGCGAACGCAGGGGACAGCAGCGGGGGTGTTGCTGCGTAACCTCTGGCTCCCAGCATCTGGGGCCGTAAGCGCGACTGCCGGGGAAACGCTGCGACTTTCCTCAACAAGAGGAAACGCCAGCCTGTCACGACGTGATTCAATAAACCACTGCAAGTTAATAAACCACGGCGCCTCCTAAAATGATGCACGTTGAATCTGCTTCCCAGTCGGTCACGATACACCCTTCACCTCCTGCAGCTGTCAGGCTCCAAGCAGTGCCAGGAAATGGACAGCACCAGCTGCCCTTCCCCGTAGCCCTTTCATCCAAAGGTGAAGACTGTAAAGGTTTATGGCTTTTAGGGGAAAAAAAGAGAAGGAAATGCACTCTCAAAGAGCCTCTGGTGTCTTTTCTGTTGGTCTCCTTCCCCGAGAGACTTTGTGAAATCTCTTCACGATGATTTCTTTCGTGAGCTGGCAGTGTGGCTGTCTCACCTCAATAGCAGGGTCCAAAGTACTCCGAAATATTTCTGACCGCTCCAAAAGCACGCCCCTGCTATAGGATTCTGACGTCATTTTCCAGGTGATGGTTTAAAGACAAACAGTAGAGTGAGCCCATGGCATGCATGGGATTTCAGTGGTAACATTCTCTAAAGTTTTGGAGTTTGGGGGTGTTTTTCCCTTTTCCCTTTCCTTCATACTGGTTTCCTCTCTTCCTATTTCCTATGGTAGCCTCATGTAAATCAATATAGTTACAGTTACACTAAAAATAAATATTTTTTTAAATTTTCTGGCTCATTGCTACCCAGTTAACTGGAAAAAGAAATATATGAGGATAATACAAAATCAATCAGTTGCTTTAAGAGCAGGAATTCTGCCTTCTTTGCCAGCTGTTTATTCACCTTTTTTTCCCCATTAAAGATCCCCTTGGTAGGATCTGAGATCATTTGCACTTTGAGAAGTCCATTTGCTGATTTTCTGGATGCAGCCCCGGGGTTTCCAGGGCACCCAGGTGCCTCGATGGGCTCCCCCAGTGTCTGCAAGGCCTTCAGCACGGGTTGCTGCTACGACTTCTTCCCTCTGCTCAGCTGTTTAGTTCAATGAGACCACAGGATGATATCGCTGGGACTCCTGCCACCTTCTGCTGAGAACAAAAGCAGTGGGGATGCCTGTGTGTCATCAGGTATGTCTCAGATCTTCAAGAAATTAAGGAGAGGGAGAATAACTTGGATGGTTAGCGAACGGAATGACACAGTGAGAGCTGGCCTCTCCTACACCTTCAAAAGATTAGCTCAGCAAAGTGCCTGACCTTCCCGCTGGTAAGGAACATTTCAGCTTCTCATCCTTGTGGCCTTGCAGGCTTTCATGCTGCCCTCCTTTATCTTTCCAGCTAAGGATCTGCTCTGGGTCACAGACTGCCATTTCTTTAACATTCGTCCACAATAATCGCGTTGCCGCCATCGATTAAATTCACCAGATATTTTTCTTCCTGGCCTCCCGCAGCTTTAATCTGAAACTTTCCATTTTCCTGTCCATGGACACCATCGCAGCCTGAACAGAGTCCAACTTTCCACTAATGGACGCAGCAGGCTTTTAAAATAAATCAGGCAGAGGGTGGGGACTGCAGCTCCGGATGCCGCGTACGAAGGAGTCAGCCAGCCCCAGCTCCCTGCACCGCACCAACATCTACCTGCTTATCCATGGGTTTATTCAAATAAGACAAGGTGAACCAAAAGGAAAAAATTAAAAAAAAGAGCACCTTACAGTCCTGGTCTCGTCTTTGTGGGAATTGTAATCTTTACCCACAGAAATACGCCAGCTCCTAGTTGGCTTCCAGTCTGCGCTCCTCACCAGAGAAAGGTGTTTCAGGATGGCTGGGAGGATGCTCCTCCAGGAGAAGGCCTTAAATATTGAGCTCTCAGAAGCCCTCTGGATGCAGCTCTTCAATGATGTGCATCTGAAAGATGTATATTTAAATGGCTTGCTTTTGCTTGAATTGGTCTAGTTTTGGCTAGAAAACTGCTCACACCAGAAGAGAGGTTGCAAAAAAAAACTACTGATGTTTAGAAATGTGCTGGACTTTGTCCATCTGAAATGAGTGCTTTAATGGTTCTTTAAGATGCTTGTGGTCTACAAAGAGCTACGGAGCAGTTAGTTTGTGGGCTGCATCACGGGAGGTCAGGGCATAGAGCTGGAGGTCTGTACCACCAGCTCCCTTTCGGCCTAGAAAGCAGAAGGTAGGTTGCTGGCGGTCGTAGTTCAGCCGTGCTTCAGTACCCTCTTAGGAAGGAGATTGCCTTTTTTAAGAGGAAATGAATGATGATAGTGCGTGGGTAGTCACTGTTTCAGTTCTCCTTTCTTTAGGTGGGCATGTTTTCAACACGCCTCGGTTCTCCCTCTTCCTCTAGGGATGCTCACGTGGACAAATGTGGCGATGGCCCCTTCCACCCCTTCTCTCCAGACCTTTCCCAACGAAAAACCCTGCTCGTGGCAGGTTGATCACACGGAGCTGACTGCCTCGCAGGCTGTGCTCTCACCCACAGAAGTGAGGGGACGTGAGGAAGGTGCCTGGGGTTCAGCCCTTCAGCTGGAGGCATCGCTCTGCAGAGACCCCGCTGGGAAGCGGGGCAGGACGAGGAGGCAGCAGGCTCCCGACGGGTAATCCAGCTTGGATGGCAACAACTCAGTCATTTTTGTCATCCCATTCTGAGTGGGATGAGAGCAGTTTAGAAATAAAAGCCTTTTATCTGGCTTTTTAAAACTTTGTAGATACTGTGTTACTACATTTTTTGTTGTTGTTGACTTTTTTTTTTTTTTTTTTTAATCTTTTTAAACTAAAAATACAGTCGGGCTTCTTTGTTTGCCAGCAGAAAATATCAACAGAAACCACAGACTCCCATTGTTTTCTGCAGATTTGTAACTTTGTGACCCATTCCTTCCTCCCTCGAGCTGTTTCAGACCCACTCAGCCCTGCAGTTTTCCTACATCTGTTCTCGGTGCTTTATCTCCTCTCCCCATCCCAAGCAGCTGCTTCTTCGAGACAACGCTGAGAATCTCCTGAACCAACGAGCAGGATCCGTTCCTGGTAAACCCCTCTGTGATCACACGGGACTTGTCAGTGACTTGTAAATAAACCAGGCTGCGTTTTCTCCCCTTCTGCCTCTTCACCCGCACTCTCTCCCAGTCAACCCCAAACGAAAACCCTCTGGGAAGCAGTGGGGAGCAGGTAAACTCGTGATTCTTGGCTGTGTGTGGTGGGATGGAAGGGCGAGTAGGTTATGGAGTACAAAGGCTGTCTCAGGGATGCAAGTGAATTAAAAATGAGTGCGTTTAAGCCTAATGTCAGTGGATCTGAAGGCCTGGCTTGCCCAGCTTCTCCCTTGATAGCAGCACCCACCGATGACAGTGAAGGCAACACTTCACTGGGCTCGGAGGCTTTTCTTTTAACTCTGAATAATCTCTGCGTGCTGTTTACTGATCCTCTGGGTGGGCGTTTGCTGCCAGTTTATCCACGATGCAATCTGGAGAGCGTGCCAAAGAAGGTAGGAGAGTCAAAGGAATGGGAGAGACACAGAGCAAGGGGCATGGAGAAGCTGGCAGCAACAAGGGCTTCAAGGGAAAGGCGACAGCTTAGTGTGACTGGCAGCTCTCCACACGAGGGAAGAGAGTCGCTTGGGTGTTTTCCTCTCACATTTCATGGTTTTGCTGCTTTAGAGGACTGTTTTCTTCTCGTGTCTCCGCTCTCCTTTTAGCATCTCATCTAACCGATTACCTGAACGTTGTCGAGAATATCCTCTGCTGCTGAGGAGCCGCTGAGCCCATAGCCCCCATGGGGGAAGGTTTCACTTTCAATTAGGTGAAATGCTGACAGGATTTCAAAAAGTTACCAACTAGTCACAAGTTAGACTGAATCCAAAGGCTCCTCATGGTTTGAGGAGCCAAGTCCTGGAGCTGCTGTCCGCGCGGCCTAGCAGGGGCCAGGCCCTTCCCTGCCCTAAGGCAATGCTCGGCAGGATGGCGGGAAGGGCTGCGTGACAGGATAGAGGAATTCAGAGGATGGCTGAATTAGCTTCTGGTGGTCACCAATATTTAGGTCTCTCCAAGGGATGGAAGATTTTTCCACTCAAGTCAGCAGCACCTCCTTGCCCTGCCTCGCTTTGAAGGCCGTTTCCCAAGACTTCAGTCCCTGCTCTCTGCCAGTGGCTCTCAATATTGGTCCTGACATTTGCCACTGGTTCTGGACAAGGTTATTTATTCATTTTTTTGGTTTATAGTGCATGGAGAGAGGCTTTTTGAGCTCACCAGGACCAGAAGTCCTGTAGGCCGAGGCACTGCTCTGGCTGTAGGAACTCACCGTGCAGCCGGAGCAAGGTTCAGGATTTCAGAAAGGCCTCTTTACGTGCAAGCCTCGTTGAAAGGACACATCTGAAGTTTCTCCTTCCCCTTCACTTCTTTCCTCTGTACTACGGAGTTTAAAATGGCAGCCAGAAGAGCAAACCCAGTCCAGATCCTCCTCCCACACTCCCTCCCCCTTCCCCAAAGGCGCAACCTGGGACAGCTTTCGGTCTCGAGCAGCGCTGTTGGCGTTGCTGCTGTGATTGCTCAGTCTCTCGCTTCTCTCAACAACTTTTACTTTTTTTTTTTAACTTTTTTTTTTTTTTTTTTTTTTTAATGTTGTTTCTGTGTTTTTAATGTGGCACCGGGTGCCAAAATCCACTAGCACTGTGGGAAGGTGTTATCTTCTCCTAGCAAACTGCTCGCTCCTTCCAGGGAAGCTAGCCCGTGGGCTCTGTGCTGCGTGGCTGAAGCAATTAGATAAAGATACTTCATTTAAGCACACTGCAGGCTATCCCAAAGAAGCCACTGCCTGTTTGTGGGTTGTTCTGGAAGCTCAAGGACAGCTTGAATAAACTGGTGGCAGGTAACGGGGTCCAGTGCTCAAAATCGCAGTTCTGGCAGCCTGCTGCCTGTGCTACGCCTGGTATGGGGCTGGCCACACATTTGAGTAATACCTGGGCTAAACGTGAGTGGCATACCCCAACTTCTCCCATTAACAAGGGTCATGAGACTTCACCTCGTGAGACATCATGCTTGGGGGCCGGCTTGTGCCTCGTGCTTCTGCACATGGCCATCAGAGGGTGATCTGGGCTGGAGGAAAGATCCTGGAAGTGGGATACGCGCAGGGAGATGAATGTCAGGAGATGCCCTGCGCCCTTGGGCAGTCGTGCCGCTGGCTTATTGCTCGGTACCTTGATGTCCCAGAGGAAGACAAAAACCAAAACCACTTGACACATACAGACGAGAGAGCTGAATAATTTTACTTACTGTCACTGGTGGAAAAGAGTGTTCTTTTCAAATTTTTTTAAAACTTTTATTATTTTTTATTTTTTTTTTAGAAAAAGGAAAAAAACTCTGCATGGTAGAGTGTATGGTAGATAATTTCCAAACAGAACAAGTGATATGGAATGGATCATTTCCCACACTATTGAAAGTTGAACCTAAAATCATCTGTAAATCAACACTCATTACCATGTAAGACAAAGGCAAACAATCAATTTTTTTTGTTGTTGTTTAGTACAGATTTCTTCTGTCGCTTCAGCCTGAATTTTCCAAGGGTTGGGGAGAAAGGGGGGGCAAATGCTGCCCATTGTCCTAACCACAATTGTACTGACCCAGCTTTGTGCTTTGAGATCTAGCATCGTATGGCTTTATATACGTTCCCTAAGTGAACAGTGCAACATCATCACCATCTGAAGTGTTCATTCCACATTCAAACTGTAACTCAACAGCACTCCCAAACCCTTTCCCGCCCCCAAAATGACGAAACCAAAAAGCAGAAAGTCTCCAGCAAGCAGATTTCCTCCCAGAAATCCGTGTAAACTGTAGCTCAGGGTCGGGTAGCAGCACAGAAGACAAAAGAGGTGACAGCATGATTCAATAGCGTCTCTAAAGACTACTGTAAGACTGTCATTCTTTAGTCTGTATCTTGCAATCACAATTTGTGTTTTTTTTTTTTTTTTTTTTCCCTGCAATACTATAAAGCAACATAAAAAAAAAAATAAAAAATCGAGACTCAAAAGCAAAACGCGGAAGCCTTTACAGAAAGGTAAAGCTTCCACTTAGCTTCGAGTGGTCGCTCTTAGGAACAGATCTCTGCCATCAGAAGCAAATCTTGAATGTATATACATGATTTTGGTGGGGAGGGATGCAGCCAGGGGTGGGAGGGCCTCGTAGCAGAGCCGCTGACGGTTTTGCTTTGCAGCCCAGCCAGCTACACCACTGCCCGGGGCTGAATCAGCCGAGGGGCAGCTGTAGGTGCTGAGCACTGCAGGCTCTGGGCCCTTCTCCTCCGGGGCTGCCGGGGAGGGAGGCAGCAGGGAGCAGGAGCGACGCAGGGATTGCAGCAGCCTGGGGAGTTGCACCGGGGCGGGAGGTGCACGCTTCTCTCTTTGGCCACCCCCCCCAATCCTGTTGGAATGTATCTGATCATAATTAGGCAAGTGTTAGCAATAACTGTAAGCCAGCCCAGTGGCCCTCCCCCTTAAAATGGAGGGAGAGCAACAGCATCAAGCGAATTCCCGTTTGTCCTGACACGTTTCGTACAACCTTTCCAGATCCTATAGAGTATTCATATGCAGGCGTTTTTCATACTAGAATTTAAAGGAGTCAAAACTGGTAAAGAAACTGGATGTTTCCTGGCCTAACTGAAGGAAATAATAAAACCGGTTAAAAGTAAAAGCGAAAGAAAGTAAGCATTAGTGTGTTTACATCCTCTGCTATGTCCCACTTCTCTACGCTCTGCTCACAAGCCCTTTCCATACTCTGAGCAAGCACTCCCAGACTTAGAGAGGTAAGGCTTCAGCTAAAAATCTCCTGCTTGAGATTTTTTTGTTTGTTTGTTTCAATACCATCAGTGTAAGCATCTGACTTCACTGGATCCGTGCGGGGCATGTTGAGGGCAAGGCTTGTTACTGAGTGAATCTGCACAAGAGGAGGTTGGAGGCAGGCGTAACCCCACCGCGCAACAATGACAGGACGGTGTCCGTCAGCGCGGCGCGAGCACGGGGTGCACGTGGCATCGGGGAGCTTGGCTGAAGCTCCCCTGGCTTTCTGGGTGTCCCGTCGGAGCCACGGAAGCTGCAAGAAGTTTTCCTGTAAAACTCCAGTATTGAAATGTCTAAAGGAACTGGACCTTTAACTCGAATGGGCACGGGTTTTTAGGTTTTGCACAGTCAATTCTCGTTAAAAACCAAAACTTGAACAGCTGATGCCCCTGCTGTTGGAGCCTTAAGACACCTGTTATACTGCTGAGCCCTACTTTTTTTTTTTTTTTTTTTTAATAAAACACTGTTTTAAGATACAGCACAATAAATGTGCTTATTACGCACTCTAACATAGAGCACAGAAATACAACACTACAGAGTGCAAGTCTAACCATCTCCACAGTGGGAAAAGTGCGAAGGTTAAAAATATGCATGTGGCTTAACACAAGATATTTTTTAAAAAACATGACATGGAAATCTCATACTAATGCTTTCGTCTTTATCACAAACACGACTGAAAACTTATGGTCAGTTGCTGATCCTTCTCTCGTAATAGTAGTGTCATCCTTTCAAAGGTAAAATGTTGGAAAGATCAGAGAATTAAAACAATAAAAACCAAAACAAAACAAAACAAAAATGTCCAAAAATGATCCCATTTACCACTTTTCCAGTAGTTATGTTTTTCAAGAAGTAAACACGGAAGGTCGCCTTGATCTTCGCCATCAGTAACTGATCCACGCTGAGCCAACCACCTGCACCGAGATCAGGCCAGTGGCACGCACGCACACACACATGGATGCACACACAAACACCCCACAGGAAAAAGTGCACTTTCAATTGCTGATACAAAAATAGATTGGCACATTCTTTTTTTTTTTTTTTGACACAGTGAAGATATCCTCTTTGAAAAGCTTTTTCACAACGTCAGGGAGTCCTTTTGTAAGTTGCAGCAGGTCTGTAGAAAAAGCGCTATGAGAATGCACTCACGTGGGCTTTCGGGGTTTGTGTGATTGAGGGAGGGGTGGTAATGAAGGACGCCCTTCGTATCTCTGTCTGACTGATGACAGGTAACTTTTATGTCTGTAGTCCCCGCAGGCAGGGTCAGTTGCCACCCAGTTTCAGCACGTTCACCGTGTACCAACATCTCAGTCTCTACCTGCTCTGAGAAAGTAACGACACGTCAATTTGTCAAAGCTGAGAGTCTTACGTCAACGCAGTGTCTCCTATCAGTCGCTGGAAAAACTGGTTTGGAAAGGGAGAGAGTGAAGTGTTAGGAGTCTGATTTTGCATTTCCAGTAGTAACTGCAGCTCAAGAGAGCCGAGTGGGAACAGTCCAGAGCCCCTTCCCAGGAGGGCAGCCAGTGCTAGGAGCTCTGGATCAAGCGTCTGTAGTGTGGCATCACTTCGTGCTCAGGAAGGTGGAGAGCAAACTCCAAGGCCACCAGCACTGGGAATTCGAAGGCGATCAGCTCTCGCCTGTTCAGCCGAAACTTCTCTTCCAGTTTCTGCAACAGGAAAAAAAAAAGACTTTTGTGAATGAGGATTTGACTTCCTAGTACTTGCTTACAAATGACATTATTAAAAACATTGAAATAAGCATGTGCTGCTGTTGTCAAGCATCTGCCTTGCTGGGCTTGCAAGGCTCTAGATTTTGAAAATGATAGTTGAGGATTTCTGCTTCTGCTTCTGAGAGTTGATCCTTACCACCACACTGTTCAGCAAGACTTTTAGCTGACCTAAACGTGCTGAGCAGCAGCTCATGACCACACAGTCTCATGTTGCTTCGTATTCCCCCTTCCCTTACTGATCAGCAGGTGATGAACTACTGGGATGAATCAGATGCACCCGCTTCTTACTGGGGAGGCTGTTTACCAAGTTCAGCCAGATGTGCTGTTCTTGTCATTTCACCCATTCGAGGATTTTCTTTTCAGCATTAGGCTGTGTTACAAGGCCCTGTTAGGGCAATTATTTATGCTACAATTACGTACATTTGATTGTAATACCTCAGAGGCAAAAGGTGTCATCTGCAACGACTGTAAGTAGAGTATATACTAAAAATTACTATCGTCAAGGGAGACGAGATGGGTTTCATAGTTGACTTTCTGCTGTAATGGACTTAACCTCCCATCTGGTCTGCTGTTTTCACTGGATTTGGATGCTAGAAGAAGGCAACCACCTGTTCAGGGATATTCTCAATACCACCCACTTGTCCCCCCCAATTTCTTATGACCTCCTGGGCTTGCTGCATCTCTGCCCACTGGATCTAATGAAAAGCTCAATGTGACTTAAGGGTGGACCAATCTTTCACAGTAGCATGAGGCCAGATCTTCCAACTCCTTCTCGGTTTATTTTTATCTCGTTATTTGAAGGGCATCCTAACAAACTGACTGTCAAACCAGTTCTCTGGCTGTGGCAGAAGGGCGTGAGTCCAGTTCTGCCCCCAGCCAAGCCCCATGCCTCTTGAACTGAGGTTGGTTGTACTCAGCTACCTCACTGATTTTCTGTAGCATTAAATCAGGTTGGTATCTCAGTTCTTGCAAATGGACTATGGAATAACACACCCCTCTGTCTCTTAACTCTTTAATATGGAGTGGCTAGAGACCAAACATCTTCCTTTACAAAAAACAAGTTGGGATGAAGTGTCTAATGGAAGCCACATCCTCTTGACCAAATGCTTCACTTGATGAAAAAATACAACCTGGTAGTCTATTACGTGCCTCCTCTAGTTAGTATGTACCTTTACGTTTCAAAGGAGAGTCTTCACTGACACTTTTAAAAATGCAATTAAAAGCAAAATGAATTTCCTGGAAGTTAACTTTTGTATTGACAGAATGGCGGTCAGATGTATCTCAAACGTCACAGTATCTGACAGCAGGGTCTTCAATCATGTCAAACAAGTTTCTTAGTCCTCTGTTGTGACATTGATCTCTCCTGCTTCCACACAAATGTAAAATAAAGGAATGTGTTTAGCTAGTTTTAGAGCTGGCAACCTAGAGGAGAGCATGACCACTGATAAGCAGGCTTGTGGATAACACACACTGGTGCTTAATGTAGAAGGGGCATTGGAAACGTATGGATACCTACATCTATAAGATGTTTGACTTCGTGTTTTCTGAGGTCACTGCCAATTTTGGCTGCTAAAAGAACACAGGCTCCAGCACAAAGCTTTCTATTCTGCTTGTTCAGCTTCCCCTTGAGAGCGAGCTTCTCAAAGTAGACAAAGGCCATGGCTACCGTGGGCTCTTCAAAACCACATTCTTCTTGAGCAAGCTTGCGCATCTCTCTCTTCAAGCTGAGTAAAGAGACCAGACAAGTGTGAACTGCATGTTAAAGCATTTCTCCTTTTACCATAAGAGTCATTATTTCAGAGATTCCTGCTTAGTCAAATGGAAAGGAGAAGGAAAAATGTAATTTACTGGGCAGGTGTCTAGGCTCTGTTTCAGGGACACGTTTAACTGCATGTTTTGACTTCATCTTTCCCCTTCCTGCCCCTCCCCAATAGGCAGTTGCATCAAAGTATAAAAGTAACTGTAAAGCTTTGACACTTTTAATAAAAATATCTCATCAGAACTCTTAAGCTACATACAAATTATTTAGTAACAACAGATTTGAGTGCTTGTGATCTATACGCAGCTTTGCAGTTGGTTATGGTTGGTCAAACCCAACCTTGCTACGTAGCACAGAGCTCTCCAGTTACAGAGCAAGGAGAATCAGTATCCTGGCCACTTCAGTCAAATGAAATCATCATTACTTCAGTGAAGCAGTATGTCTAGCCTGCTACACTGGAAACTGTGATGAAATATTAAAACTTCGCTGTGAAACTGATCACTTGTTTTGCTTCTGGCCATGCTCTCTGAACCAATCAACATTCCTCCTTCCTCAGGCTCTTTTTAAACTAAGTGCATATACTCAAGATTCTTTTTTTTAATGTTACTTTTGTGGATCTGATAGTATAGTGCAAGCCCAGCTCATATCCTCTCAGATGCTGAGTTTGACACCTCAGTGGTACACGTTTGTACCTTCACCTATCTCGTTCACTCAGCCCACTAATCAAAGCAACCATCTGACTTATTCTGCACCTCTGCTCCTGGAAGGTCAGTCAGTGCTGTGAGTCTCTTCACGTACAACAGTGATGGCCCTGAGACAGCTGTACCACATGGCTGCCATAGCAAGCTTTGCAGCGTACCTTCTTATTTTACTGAGGGTTAACTTGATGTGAGGGAACTTCTCCTTAAAGGTCTCGTTCATGTCCTTCTTCAGATCTGATGGCTTCACGTAGTCTATGACTGTGGTCTGTAACACAAGGCCAAGAGAAAATCATTCTTTTAGTGTGTAACAAACCAGATCACTCAGTCCCCGAAAGCAAGGAATACCAAACGAATGCCTGATGATTTCAGAGAGGGGAAAAATAAGCCTGAAGTAAGTTAACAATCTGTTTGCGACCGCTCCGTCAGAACAAGCGACCTGAAATCTGAGATGAGTGCTGAGCACAAACCCCAAACAACACATACCTCACTACTTCCAAACACTGCTGCAAAGGAGTTTATGCCAAATGTGGGCGGATAAAACCTAGCTGACAATCCTTGTTATGCCAAAACAAGTCAACACAATAACGTGATGACCAGATTTTGTGTGTGGTTCTGCAGCATATTGCCAGTCTCAAACACACTCCTCAAAGGATCTGCTGGTACAAATTACTGACTACTGTGCTATACATTTGTGATAAAATAGGTAATTAGCCTAAATCCTGGGTAAATCAGTAGAGTGCAAGATAGCAATGCTGTCATAACTTACACATGAACCGGACAGAAATACTGAGTTAGGACCGTATTAGAAGTGCACAGTTTGCTTACTTTACACTGAGATCCCTACTCCTTCTTGTCACAACCTGAAGAATTTCCCTCAGCCAAAGTTTTTCAATAATAAAACATGGAAGGGCTGGGGAGGACGGAGTGTAATGGCTCCGGAGAGCAACTGGACAACTCTTGGTAGCTGATCACGTCCTTGGCTGGGTCAGAAATGAGCATGAAGAGGAGCAAAAGGCAACACACACAACAGTATCTGAGGTAAACATGCCGATATGAAGAGGAAAAAAACCAACTAGCCACAGGGAGTCGTCACAGTCATACACACGTTTTAAAACAAGGGCTATCCTGCTGTCTGCCTTGCAGTGTGAACAGCATCGTTTGTCCAGATAAACTGCCCCCCGGGACACCCTGGCAGGTAATTCTGCTGGGCACGTCAAGTTGCCTGCTGTTAGGTATAAATGCTTGCAAGCCCCCTCTGACACAGTTACACGTCAAGAGCCAGTCCAGATTTTGCTCAGTAAAGGGGAAGATTTATTACAAAGCTCTGTCCTATTGAGGAAGGCTGCCAGTTGTACCTGAGGCAGAAGGGAAAGGCTTCACCTGAATGTGTGGCTCTGCCTGATTTCAGTCTTGCTAAAGGTAGAAGGAAGGGAGAATTTGGCTGAATGCACACAGAAGACTTTGCCTGGGTGTCTCAGAAAGTCATTTGCTTGCAGGAGGCTCTGCTTGCAGCCTGCAGGGCTCAGACCTCAAGAGCTGCAGAATGAAAATCTTACCCATTTCTTTCTTTTTCCTCTCATTCCTTTCCCTGGGATTTTGGTTCCTGCTTGCCTGCTCCTTGGTTTTGGGGGTTTGAGATTTTTTTTTTTTTGCTAGAGGATCACCAGCAAGTTGGGTGCTTCTGACACTTAAATGGATGTGCTGGGAGTTCTTTGTGGTATTAAAAAGGGTCCTCTTTAGGACTGCTGTAAGAGGACTACTGAAAAAAGACATACAGCATGCTTTAGACCAGTGCTATTTGCTACTCAAAATACAGAAACGTTGGTCCATGCCTCACTTATTTGCAGAGTCAGGAGCTGCTGAGCACACAAAGGTTACCCACTATTAAATCCAAAGATGGTTTTAGTTACATCAGCACTTTTTTTGGTTGTCTTGGGCAATCCTAGAAAGAGCAGGCTTGGTGCTACCGTGCGAGGCTGCACTATACCTTATTTCATGCCTCACCGCAAACTTAACTGCCCGCTGTTTGCTCTCCGTTACCACAGAGCTCCTTAGTTTTATCTCAATTATCTCCCACAAAGCCATCGTGGCTTTTTTTTTTTTCTTTTTTGGCAGACCTACACTCGGCTCCTTCCAGGTAATCATCTCCCCTTGCACAGAGGAGAACACACACAAAAAAAAACAAAAACACGACTTGAGTGTGCAGGAAAGAAACCACTTTGCAGCAGAAAGCTGCTGGTGGAGGGAGGACCCGAGCATCCCCTGTTGATTTTGTAGGATGGCAGGGTTGGGTTGCTTTCACCTCCAGCACAAATGCACCCGAGTGGCTCCAGAGTGGCTGGGTGAGCCCTGGGCTCCTGCTGCAGCCCCCTGGGTGCCCCACCTGCTGCTCTGCAGGGATCTTTGGTTTTACCTGGGACTCCTCTGGCTACGCCGAGGAGATCTGCCAGGATTCAGCTCAAATCTTTTTAGAAGATGTTCCCTCTTTTTTTTTTTTTTAATTTATTTAAAGCAAAGCATTCAGAGTCTTGAGAATAAGCAGGCGGCTTAAAACTGAAAATGATAACGAGGTACAGCTATTTTTAACCGCAGAGATTTGTCAATTTTGTCCTGGCGATAAGGATCTCCCCCCCCTCCTCCAACTCCGAATGCTGCTGCTTCCTGCTAGACAGCAGTCTCTGCGATATAAATCACAATAATGAAATCCAGATGAAAGCTGGTGTGTGCTGTTTTTGATTCATGTAACAGGATAACAGCAGCATGTTTGAACACACTGGCTCTCAGGCAGCTGTCTCGTCTTGTCAGTGCCATGCTGGAGAGCTCAACTCACTGCCCTTATTCTCGAGAAAAGGAATTGTGCAACTTCTTTTTTCGTCTTTTTTTCCCCTGATTTTTTTTTTTGGCAGCTGCTGCAGAATCCTGACTTACCCCTGAGCAGCGGGATGCCCCTTTCTCAGCTGGTGCCTGTAGGAGAACTGTATTTGGGGCTCTGCACACCAGAGGGGCAGCCCTCTTGCTGCCATGCTGCATACCTGTGAAGCTAAGGAGATGCCCAAGCACCCTCTGTCCGTCCTTTCCTGCTGGAGCTGCCCTCCTGCACCCCACGAGCGGCTCAGCACCGACCTTCTGCTGCTCCCTTTCCCGTGGAGAGGGAAAGAGAACGGGCTGGTGGAAACCCCAGCCCATGTGCGAGGCCAAAAGCAAGGCCAGGGTGCCCCACGAGGACCAGCTGGGATCGTCCTGCTGAAACGGGAGTGCTCAGTGACCCCGAGTCATCGTTTTGCCACCTTCTCTGCTGCTCAGCGTTTACTCTTCCTCTGCTTTAGGCAAATTTTATTTCTCTTGGGCTGCCTGTGAGTTAGTGTCAAGGAAAAGACATCCCTGTAAGCAGAGCTCTGTCTGTCTGGAATCGTTCTGGTATTGCCTTACCTCATTCAACACCGATGCTCCAAATTCTAGGAGGGCGTTTTAAATAATCCCCTAAAAGGGAGCACGGCGTTTTTCCATCCAAATATACCCAATTACATACAGCGTTGTTCCCTAGAAGGCAGGCAGTTTGCACTTCCAGGGCTGTCAGCAAGGCACTGGGAAGCGCCCGATCATCTCTCCAACACTCTAATCTCCAGTGTTTGGAGCTCCTGTCATCCAGCCCCGTCTGTCTTGTTTCTCGCAGCTGATTTGCACAGAACACGTCTCACTGCAGAACTCAGAAAAGCTCCTCTGCAAGCTCTGCCCGTGTCCTCTGTACACAGATCTGCAAATGTGTGTTTTCGTTCAGCGATGGAGGCTGCACAAGACAAATGAAAGCTTTGATATATGGTAGCTGACGGATGCCTGGCTGACGTGGTGAATGCTCGGGCTGCAGCCTGCGCTCTGCACGCTTTCTGCGTGGCTGGCAGTTTTGAACTTGGAGGTTAGGCTCGCGTGTTATTCACACGCATTTTCGAGCAGCTGCTTTCTCATAGGAAAGCTGCATATATGGTTTCCTACATACAGGAGGAGGCAGGATGCCTGGAATGGTTGGAAAGACTGGCAAGATGAAATATTGCTGAAAACAAACCCTGCTTTGGCACCTTACCAGTAAAAGATGACCTAGCCTTGGATGCCTCCATCTCCGTCTGAGAAGATGTAATTGACATCCAAGGGACTTAACCTGAAATATTTAGCATTCCACAAAGCAAATCGCCTCAAAGCTGCCCCTTTGAATGAAGGTACGTGGAGTGATGCCAGTTTGTTTTTACACAGTTAACACCCTGAAAGCATCCCCAATTAATACAGTGTGTCATTGCTTCAAACTACGTATTTACTGCAGCCTCAGCCAAGTATAGCATCCAATCCATACAGCCCTGGCTTTAAATATGAATATATACCACCGCTGTGCTCCTCGGCTCCCTGAGACTTTTGGGTACGAGGCCAGCAGCTGATAAGAAAGCAATCTGGAGATGCTGCTTAATTTAAAACCCCGGAAGCGGCTTGAAGCCTGCAGTGACGACATCAAAGGGCGCTTGCTGTAGTGGAGCACTTGTGACCTTGGTGCTCCTTGTGAAAGACAGTAAGGGGGGAGCGAGAAGGCAAATGTGCTCGATCATCATGCAGGGCTTTTGTTAGCCTGCACGGATGGAGCAGCGAGCAGTTCTAATTTTAAAATCCCGCTGGAAGACTCATATTTAATAACGCAGCTCGGCTGTGCCTGACACGGGTGCTGCGCCTGGCAAACGCGGGCTGATGGGCAGTGAGAGCCCTGCAGCCCCCCGCAAGATGCTTTTCTTATTAGCAGCGTGTAGATGTCGATTTGTTTTGATATAATGAAGCCAATGCGCTGAAACTGTCGTTAAGGACCCAAACCCAATTTCCAAGGGTATCCCTTGGGCATAGATAGATGGATATTGCAGGGATGTTATCACACAAAGTCGAGATGCTACCGATCTGAGGCTTTTCTTCCTTTTCTGCAAGTTTTGGCAGCGGGCAGCAGCCAGCTGAACATGCTCCTGTGTCTTTGTATTACCAACAAAACCCAGAGCTGTGGGGGTCATCCTCACGCGTGCCGCAGAGGGGGTTTTCTCCTCCTGTTTGCTTCTGCTTGCAGGAATGCAGGGAGGCAGTGAGGATGCTGGCTGCACGCTGGCTGACGTGAAACACTAGCAAGGAAGTCACTGCTCTGCCTGGTAGCTGGTGGAAGTTCCTATTCTGGAGAGATTTCAGAATCTGCAAGAATTCCTGTTTTAGCAGTGTCAGCCAGGAAGACATCTGTTAACCATGACATGATGTTTTTTTCCCTCCCCCCTGCCTCCTCCAGCACAAATTCTTCTACCTCTTATTGTTTATATTGTGTCAGAGCTTGTAGCCTCTCCTACAAGGACAACATAAAGGGAAACAATTTCTCTGGGGTACAACAGAATTTGAACACGACTAATGCAATTAATAGCAGTGGTGGGGTTTGTGCTAGAAAAAAATAAAAAGCTGCCTTTTCAGATTTGTTCCCCATCAGGCTGTTTGTGGGTATCTCTTTTAGAAATGCTACCGGGAGGTGCATACCCTTTAAAGCTAGGGACTTCACTGCAAAAAAAAAAAAAAAAAAAAGACCAAAGCAAAAGCACTTCTTCCCCACAGCTATCTTCAAAGAGGAAGCTCTGCTTTTCCTTGGAAACAAGGACTTGCAGTTCCAAACGCTCTGCAAGTCAGGGCTAATTCAGCTCATGAAAATTATAAGCCCATAAAGTCCATGTACGTGATAATAACCTTGGGCTCCACAAAAAAGGAGGAAACTGCCCATCTCACAGGCTCGAGTGCAAACCGTGCTCATGTCAGAGCAAAATCCAAGCAGGGCCACACATTTTTGCTGTCTTGCACCTTCGGGTAAAGCCTGTGATGTTTAGTGAAGCAGAATTCAGGCAGAGCTCAACAGCATTTTACCAGAGGAGCAATCCTGGCCCGCAGAGCACACGTCGGGCTCCTGGGTGTCAGCATCTAGCCTCGCTCTTCTAAAACACCATTTGTTCAGATTCTTGTCACACACCTTGCCCCCTTAATTGCTCTGACATCCACAAGGAGGGGGGAAAAAAAGCCTACAGGCTTGCAGCTGCCAAACATTAATGCAAAATGCTGGCCAAGTAAGGGAACTTTAATTACAAACTGCAGCTCTCCACGCACGGCGCTCACACTGGAGATGCTCTCGGCTGCTCCGGCACCCGTGGGAGGCAGGAATTGAAGCTGTGTTCCCCTCGGGACCGCAGGCTGCTGCTTTGGATCTGTGTGTACAGTAGGTCGACAATGCTTTGGTTGCTTTGCAGGAGTCTGCTAACGCCAAGATGGCTGTGAACCGCCCAGGAAAAAATAGCACAGGTTTCTCGCTGCCCTCAGACTGCAATTTGCTTTAATTGCAGCATACGCTGGGTTTTGTATTTGGGGAGGAAAATGCCTTGAAATTACAGACTATTACGCTCCTGTTCACACTGATGTGAGCTGCAGGGAAGGGGAACTCCAGCTGTGTCTAGGAAGATGGATGCGAGTGAAGTCTTCTGCATAGGCAGTGTGGCCCTCTATCACCCAGCTCAATGCTTAAGCTCCCCTTACTCGCAGCCCAAACTGCAAAATCCTTTTTAAACCTGCAGGGACGCTCTGGCACGACCTTTCCTCCCTTCTCTCAGCTGAAGGCAGCACCAGCCGCTTGTGAAATCCCTCAGCCGAGCGCAGAGGAACAAACACCCACTCCTTGGTTCCCTGTCAAGCTGTGCAGCTCCTGCCTTGCGTCACGGCGAAATCTTGGACCTTGGACAAGAGAGCTCTTGGCACATGCCAGCTATTCCCGCCACCAAACGAAACACAGCACTTCGTTTCCTTCGGTCCTTCCTCAGATTAGTGCCTTCCTTCTGAGAAGGAGCAAAGAATGCCACTGGTTTTAAGGATTAGCCTTCAAGTCCATTTTTCGCCTTGAATATATCTAGTCATACCTCCGCCACAGGGGAAAGCCCGGTCAGCTTACTGCAATAAAAGCTGAAACGTGGGCCTCAAAATGTTGTGGTTAACCAGCGTACGGAAAAGGAGGGCAGCACACACCCGCTGCTGGGCAGAGAGCTCCCCTGCAGGAAGCTCTCCCGGCTTTCTCCTTTTGACTCACCTGCCCACGTCCACCTCAACGCCAAGCATCACTGACTTTGGGCGATGTTGGAGGACTCGGACTGTTTGTTTGGAGCATACTTCCAGCCTGAAGAAGGTTGGAGTCACAACCACGATTGCTAGAACTACTTTCTTTTTGGATCCCAGTTAACAAGGAGTTTCTATTTGAAGGAAGGCAGCTCCCTGTCCGTGACAATAACCGTGTCAAAAGCTAACAAATATTTTCCTACCCAGACGGGGCTGCCATAAAGGGTTGACGCTTTGTGGGTTGCCAGCCAAAAATAACTTGCCAACCCTGAACGTAAAGCTGGCTGAAAGTAAGCAGAGGGCATACTAAACTTCTCACTTGAAAATTTAACCCCCACACATACAACTGCGCTGTGTCTTGCTACGTTTCTGCTAAAATAGCAGACCAAATCCTACGGGCTTGGTACAACTGCCAAAAGGCTACAGAAGTCTCTCACCAGAGCAAACACCGAGTTAGGGCTGAGATCAGGGAACGGTTATGAGTCTGTTGTATTATAAGCTTTGGATATGGTGAAAAACATACAGGTTCTGCTCATAATTGCTGCAATTAAAGGAAGGACTATCCCATGATGAAATAAATATCTGGGAAAGAAAGGCTCTACGAGACACTGAGGTTCTACTCCAATGAGTAGACGATAAGCATCAAAACACAACACAGTTTCATGACTTCAGAAAAACCCTAATGGGCATTCTCCTATTTTGTAATAGATGCCAATTAGAGGAAGTATAAATTTTCCTCTGAACGAGAGAGAATGAGTGCATTGTTCAAACAAGCTTTTCATCTAAAACATTTATGAAATACAGCAGTAATAAAAGCACTTACTTTTGTAATACCTCCACAAGTTTGTTTTTACATGTCCCAGTAAGTAACTGTCATTGAGAACAAAGCATTCCAAACAGCTGTTATTAGTAGATTAAAAATAATAATAATCTTCTTAAAATGCAGCCAAATGCAACCTCAACTTTCTAAATATTGTTACGAACATCTATCTGTGCTGCACCACCTCGTTTTGAGTATCACTTACCATATACGAAGGAAATATTAAAACCCGCTTGTGTTTGCCACATGGCCACTGGGGATCATCTAAAAGATTGGGGTCATATTCCACGTAGTCTCCCAGGTCACTGCCTGTAAAACAATGGCAAAAAAATAACATTTCTTAATTACATCAAGAAATCTGTAAACGTTAACTGGCAAACAAGTTCAGTGGTAATGCACAGAATGATCTTCGTGCTGGCTGATTGAAAGAGTCGAAAAATTTTGTGTATGTCACTCTAGGTACTTCAATAATAGTAGAACTTGCAAAGATACAGAGGACCTAAAGCTTATGAATTACCTGGGAAGTATGAACTTAGGGCTTAGAGAAGTGCACAATTATATAAAACCCCAAAATTAAGCCACAGTCCAAAAGTCTGCCAAACAAATGAGATCCCACGTACCCTGCCATGCTCAGGGTGAAAGGAGAGTGAGTGGGGAAATTTTCTTGACTTTTATTCCCAGAAATGAGCTCTCACATGTTTATGCAGATGTTTTGATTTGTTTCATTTAATATGCCAAAGTATCCTAAGCATATAGTGCTTTGGCGTATGTTTTGTGCCCGGTTTTGTAAACACAGCCCCGTCCAGCCTCCTAAAGGTCACAAGTACGATTTACACCTTCAGCTTATGACTATCGTGTTGCCATTGTGTACTTTCCACAGCAAACAGCAGTCATGATGAGCCTTCTGTGGGAGGCACAAACAATGCCAGTTACACAAGGAGGCATGCTGAGCGGGATCAGGGGCTGGCAATATGACAAGGGACCGGCGATTGTGTTTACTCAACTTTCCATGATCTGTAAGCCAGCTTTGCTGAGCAAACAGGCAACAAGCGTGGAAAAGGGCACTCCAAGCTCAGTGTTACCTACCCCAGAGACTACATTTTGCTTAATTTAAGCATCAAAGGGGTTAAAACATGGCGTGCCTCCACCAAAAAGCCTTCGTAACTGGATGCCTACCTGTGCAACCTGCTCTAGGGAACCTGCTTTGGCAGGGGGGTTGGACCCGATGGTCTCTTGAGGTCCCTTCCAACCCTACAACTCTGTGGTTCTGTGATAATAGCTGCCTACTGCCAGGGTGTGCAAGGCTATTAAAACAAGCTTCTTGGTAAGTTACCTGCATCAATGCTCCCCTGGGTGCTGTTAGCTCTTGCCAGAGAAAGGCTACGATGGCTTGCATTGCGAAATTGGGAGAAGGATGAGGTGGAGTCTATTGTGTTCCTCCGAGTTCCCAGAGCATTGGTTGGAAATAGGAACTGTGTGTATGAAACCGTCTAAAAGAAAGTCAGAATGGACAGAGAGTTACTATCAGCCCAGCTCAGCCGCAGCAGGATCCCTTTGGGGCATCCCAGTTTGAGGCAGAGGAAACCAAATTAGCAGGGGATTTTCTGGATTTGATAGTTAGGCACAGATGAATAAACACTAGTCACCTACATTTGCTTCAGTGTAGTCACTTTATCCACACAAAAAAAGCTTTTGCCAATGCATTAATTCTTCAGCAAAACAAAACTACAAACACACACGCGAGCTCTAATACACGGGATTTACAAAATCCTACTCAAGGGTCAGATTTAAAAATACGTCGGGTTTTTCACTGGGCCTTCCCTGCAGCAGATTTCAGCTGTTTCTTTACTGAAACGGCGTTCTTCTGGATGGGTCCCTCTGCACAGATCAGCCACAGGCAAATCACCTGAACACTGCTTAACGTAAGCACTTTCTGTGGTATTTCTGTCCTTTAGGATTTGGTCTGGCACAGTCTTGTTGGTGTCATAAGTTAATGGTAATGGTTATGGGAGATCATTTACTACCTGCCAGCATGGACTCAGTGTGAATGAATAACATGTGACAAAATTATTTTCAGAGTGAACCAATTCTCTGCTTGCATGCTTGGCCAGAAATAGACTATGTCTTGCTTCTCCTAGGTTTATTTTCCAAAAATAACAGTATTATGAAGAAGAAAATGAGTCTCAGACTCCAGACTGGTTTATAAGCTGGTCAGAAACAGTATCAAATAAAACACGCGAGCTTTAATTTATTTATAAGCAGACAGATTGTCCTCAAAAATTTACTCTCTGGGGTCTGGACTGTCACTTGGTTAGGTGAGCACACCGCGTGCAGCAGCGTTGACCTAGGGCCCTTAAGCCTTTAAATCCAGAAACAACAGCAGACTGGATAAATACAACGACAAAACATAAATCAGGTTTTCAGGAAAAAAATAAATGTTTTCGTATGTGATTAAAATAATCTCTTCTCTACAGATTTGTTTAAAATGGATCACTTTCCCCACAGAAATCATAATTGCTTATTCCATTTCGAATGAATGCACTCTTGGGGTTTGACATGCTCATCAGGTTCATACTAGTGTCCTCTTGCTCTTTCGGACAAATGCAATGTTAAGTGAGATTTATTGTATTAAATAAATTTGAAAGCCAGCAGAATTACAGCTTGCAGCTATCACCAGAAATTATTTTTGCCTCTGACAATATGCTCTGTGCTGATACCTCCTGCTAGAGCCAGGGGAACACCAATTTAGTAATGCTCCACAGACTCAGACGTTGCCCGAGGCAGGTTTCTTCAAGGAAACTGAGTGCTTTGCATTGACAGCTAGGATGGTCCCCTTGAATTTCTGCTCATCTTATTTACAGCTCATACATTCTGTGATTTAACTGCTGTGTTATGCTGAATATTGTAATTTATTTAATTATTTGTGCTTGTTCCGGGTTATGCCATGTTTTTCCCTAACGGAGAAGGAAGCGAAGTATCCCCACCTTGCCGTCTGCTCCGAGCTCCACTCCTTCAAGACCGATGATCTCCTTCAGACACACTCCAGCAGAATGGCACTGGCGCCCACCATCCAACTTCATATCCCTGGGGAACAGAAACCAGAGCAGAGACAGCTCTTCAGAAGCACATCCTATTCACTTTCCGCCACGCAATGGAAGCAGCATTAATCCTAAATCTACCAGTGCAAAGCACAGACAAGAGATCCAATAAACCACCATATCTAATATACTGATGCTCCTAAAACACGTGTCCAAGTGCCTCCACGCTGTCATGCAGAAAAGCAATTGCCCACGGAAACCTCTGGGAGGAATTTCTGCACCCCCAAGAGCAGGAGGGTGTCTAAAGCTCAATGAATTTGCTCCTGGAGGCCTTCAGGAGAAATCCACCTCTCCCTCTCACTTCAGGATGGAAACCTGGGCTTTAGGAGGACTGATCCTCAGTCTGTATCCCATGCTTTAGCATCATGGATGTGAGTGAAGATAAAAAAGACCATGAGCAAATTTGTGTTCCGCAAATGGCTACTGTATGCAACTCCAGAGTATTTATGTTGTGGTATTTTCCTGGATGATTTCTGCTAAGGTCCAAGTACATGCTTAAAAACCTGTGCGAGAGATGCTGACAGGAGGCTTGGAGAAGCCCTGCAGGCTCTTCACCTGACTGCTGGGCTAGCTCCTGCTTTCTCTTTGCAAGCCCTGTTTCCCTGTCTTCACTTTAAACCTTGCCACTCATTTTATTTCTCCGAAAACTGGCAATCAGTGAGTTCCCAATAAATCGTGTACCTCGCTCCTAGAAAAATCCCTCTTGATTTCTTGACTGGGGTTCGCTTTGCACAGTGTCATAGCATCATTCTCTTTCCTGATACCATATTCCTGAGAAGCTGCACAAATAATTAGGTAAGAATAACCTTCTGTCAGAGGCAGCAGATTAGCCTCCCTGTTTTTGCACACAACATGCTTGAAGGAACCATTTCTTCTAGAGATACATGCTAAGCAGTAACCATTTCAGCAGGTCTTATCTAAGAAATGAACACGTGACTTGAGGAAGCCCCCAGATCAAAACAAAAATCTGCATTATCTTTGGCGATATCAGGATAATTTAGTTCACTTCCTCAAAGACAGGGGAAGAAATAATGCCCTTACAGCTTTGAAAACAAGTCACGGAGACACTCCTCCGTGCAATTAGCAGAGAAGGCTGGATAGCTTTGTTAATTCATTCAGTGAAAATCTGGCATCGTTTACAGAGTCAGCTCAGCAGCTTTTCAAAACCAGAGTGGCTCTGGGGACGTAGGAGAAATCACTTTGGGAGCAGAGATCAGGGGCAGCTCCAAGTGTAAGCATGCACAGGAATGATTCCTGCCCATTAGCCGGAGATCAATCAAGACTAATCCTCCTATTTTTCCCATCTTTCTTCTGTTTTTAAAAGAAACCTCTGCCTTCAGGACCCTGTAAGCAACACTGCAGTTATTCTCCCTCATTCTAAGTGTTTTGTAAGGGCCACGTAGAAGTCCTCTCTACATCTGTCCTTAAATTTGCAGGTAGCATATATTGCTTGTGTTGTAAAACAGTAATAAAACATCACTGTTTGTGGAAAAGCCCATAAAACTGAGAATTTAACTCACTCTCTTGAGGAAAATCAGTACAAACCAACCCTCACTTTTTTATCAATGTTCAAATGAAAAGGATCATCCCAGCTTATACACCTCTTCTCCCCGCTGACAGAAGACATTGTTAAACCCTTGACAGGAGATTCCTAGGTGAGTGCAGCTCATCCTTTTTGAGTTCCCTGTCACGAAGCCCAACAGCAAGCTAGTCAATTTTTTTGCAGGGAGAATGATTTTTCTTTTTTTTCTTTCTTTTTTTTCTTTTTTTAAGTGATTTTTCTTCCCTCTCCTACTACAGCAAACTTTACAAATGCCTCAGCAAAGCTCATGCTGGATACCTGTGACCGAGCCAGCTAAATAAAATAACAACAAATCCTTTCTGGATTGTAAACTGGGGCAGGTTATGGTTTCTCTTGTGGGGAACTGCTGGTAACAGCAGGCTACAAAGCACTGTCCCAGGGGTGCTGGGGCAGCTTCCCCACCTGGGACAAGCCCCAGGGCTGCGACCCTGCTTCTGGAGGAGCCCCAGCACAGCTTCTTCCTCACCAAAGCCCCCAAATCCCCAAGCCAGCTAGGAAACATCTCACATTTGCTCTCAGGATCTGAGCCCTTGCGTGGCACCATGGTCAACAGGCCCTACACACGTGTGTGGGACAGGAACTTGAAAGAAAATCAAGTGTTTAAGTTATTTACATTACCAGTGGCACCGAGGAACTGCACAAACCGATATGCAGTAGTAAAAGCTGTTTACAAAATTCAGAGTCGGAAGGATGGCCCCTGCCAAATAGGCTTTTAAGCGAAGAGAACTTCCTTCCTCCTCTTCCTCGTTTTTGATTTTCCTGGGTTTTGTTTTCCTAAAGTGCTTTTTAGCAAAATTTTCCAGCGATTCGAGCAGATGCTGAAAAGCTAAATTAAGTCACAGGAACATAATTTTGCTAGCTTTACTTTATTCCAGCAGGGAAAGCTGAAGGAAATCGCAAGATCAGGATGCCATTTCCACAGGAGGCAAAAAACTTGACCCCAGTTTTTGGTAATGTTTGGGGAGTTACCCTGATTTACATAAATGCCCATGCTCTGTTTGTGCATACCGTTTCCAGAAAGCATGCTCCTGGGTAGTGTTGGAAACTACACTCAAGACTGAGGGAGAAAAGGAAAGTTAGTTTCACCACCTCATTTTCCTGAAAGGTACTGGGTGCCTTGTGAATCCAAAGTTGTTGGGGGATGGTGGAAAGTTTTACCGAACAGGTAAAGGAGAATCAAAACAGGAATTCTCAGCCTGTGTCTGGCAAAGATTAACAGAACATAAACTGAATATAAACTGTATTATATATATAAGTGAATATAAACTGCATTACCTGCTCTTTCATGAATAGAACATCTCTTTAATGAGCCAGACCCTGTGCTTTGACGTGATCTATAAAGCCCCATGCAAGAGTCCTGCTGGGCGCTTGCTCTTTAAGTGACAGCAACAGTTGAACACTTTAACTCGTGAATAATTTAGGAGTCCATTAAATATTAAACACATTTCTAGATGCATGAAAAAGCCTTCTACTTTTTGCGAAAGGAACCTGATATGCGTTACTTAGAGATGCAACCTTTTTGTGTTTGTGCTTTATGCTTAGTGATTCCTGACTGCCCGGATTTATTCCAAAAACAAAGGCAGTTCATGGGATGTCAAAAAAAAAAAATCCTGCTCTTATCCCTCACTGTAAATAATTTCTACTTATTGTCTGCGTTTATAGGGATGAGGACAACGAAAACTTTGGAAAAGATGTGCTGCCCGCCACTTCTACAGCAGAGCTCCTACTGACTGAGACTGCTGGCTTTAATTGACTGCGAGTTTTCAGATCCTAATTGCCATTAGTGTTGCTAGAACAACATCTCAAGCTGCAATTTACCGGGAAAGGAGGTGAAGATTGCTCTAATGGGCCAGCATCCTTTTAATCTCTCCAGACATATTCAGGTGTCAGCGTGTCAGCTCTTGTCTTGATGTTTTGCCCGACACGGAATAAAAGTTCAGAACTGAAGCCTGTTAGCTTTTGGGATTTATCACTTCATTTCAATCTAAGGGAACAGGAAACCTCATAAAAATGAGCTAATGGTGGATCTATAAAATTCACCTGTGAGATGATTAGTTTAAAAATGCCATGCTGTGTAGGAAAAAAAAAATCACACGGATTTCGGTGTCCTTCCATAAGTGTGTGAGGTGCAGTGTTTCAGGTGCAGTGTGTGAGACAAGCTCATCTAGATGTTTCTTTTTGCCTCATTTTGCATACGGCTTTCTTCCCCAGTTTAAACACTGAGGACGAACAAAGATTTCAGGATTTGGATAATGAAACCCTTTGGGAATGCCTGGCCTCTGGGCTCATTGATCGCTGTGGCTGCACGTTATTTGGGATGATGGTATTGAAAACTGCTTGCTCGTCGTATCATTGAACTCCTTAGTGTTCTTGTCAGGACTTCAATGGGCAAAGTTAAATTCGGTGATGATTTATCTTTAGAAACTGGATGAAACTGGTTTGCAGCAGTGCTGAGAAGGACACAAATTCTTTTTATCTACTGACTTAACGCTTTACTTCAGAAGAACGATCGATTTTCCGTGTTCCAGTCCATTTGATTACTGATACCGTATTATTTTCCTTAACTGGAGGCAGGTTTAGCCAGATAAATTCTTATATCTGGCTTAATAATTCTTATAATTCTCCTACCAAAGTGCAATATTCAGCAGTTATCCTTTCTGCAGGATAAGTTTCTAACCCCTTAATGAATTCAGTGCCATGAAGAATACAACACGAGGCGAATTGGCTGTTTTTGTGACACGCACTATCTGATGCTCTGGTATTTTTGTACTCCAGCTCATTGCCTCCAGCCTCAGTGACAGTCAGCCACTCTGACCCCACGGCTGATAGCTGAATGTCAAACCAGCCACATTGCAGTGCCAAATCCCTCTGACACCTCCAGCTCTCCTCCTTCCCCGGCTCCTTTACATTCAACTTCTGGGCAGAGCTCTACAGAAACTTGGAAGCTCTTAAAAGGCTCTAGCAACATTACAGAATAAAATGCTATGATAGGGATGATTATAATCTGTGAATTAAAATAATAATAATAATAATAAAGCTTAGTTTTTGTTATTAACAAAATCCTAGCCTAAAAAGCCCCTTTTCAAAAACATGTTTTTAAATTATGAGCCATAAGGACATGTGCCAAAGAAAAAAAAATATAACAAAGCAACAGAATTATAAAAACAACCAACTTCACTGCCTTTTTCTCCTGGAGGAAGCACAATACAGTACCTTTTTCCTCCTTTATAACACCATTAACAATGACAGACATACATTATCATTTCCTTTTTTTTTGGAAATGCTCAGGCTTTTAGAACATGAATGAGACCTGGATTGCTCTCGGACTACCACTGAGTCCTGCAGGCCACGTGGAGCACCTCCAACATCGCCCAAGAGGATTGCCAGAACTATACTGTCAAAGTCAAAGGAGAAGTGGTGCCTAAAGAAGCCCCAGGAGCACATAAGCAATGGAGAATTGGAGTTTTGTTTGTCAACATTACTGCAAAATCCCCGTTTGGTAACTTCCACGTGTGGGCACGTTTCACAGGTGAGCAAGATTTTGCTCAGCAGCAAAACCCAGCCTGTGAATACCTTTTAGCTGCGAAGATCTCCAGCACATTGGAAAAAAGTATCAGCTGCCAAAGTGATTCTGCAGCTCTACTAGCAGCCCCTGAGTTGCCTTACCACTAACCTGTGCACCACACAATGATTTCAAATGGCATAAAAGCATCATCAAAGGCAAGCATTCAGCCAGTATTAGCAGTGCTTCTGATAATACATGCCTCTGCAGACTGGCCTGTAACGATAATGAGAGTTTGCGTGTGTGTTAATTTAATAAGAAAGGCAATAAAACTATCACATTGTTCACAGTATGGAGCAACTCCCTCATCACTGCCCTTAGCCACCACTAAGCAGTGCACAGGCTCTGCTAACTTAGGACTTCAGAGGCCAAGGGAAGGCAGCTGGCAAGACTCCTGCTTCTTTCAGCTCCTGACATGCTGTACAACCTCCCTTACGCTCATTTCACCTGGCTATGCCTGCTCGTGCAGCTGCTCTGGTGGTCTAGATGGGGGGAGAAAAGCAAACTCTGCTCCCATCCATTGCCCTGCTCTTGGCCATGGAGACTGGCGAAGCTGGGCCTGCCACCACACCACCTGCAAAGATGTGGGCAGCCTCACCGTAACCAGACCTGAAGAGGAGAAATTACGGCCCAGATCCACACAAGTACCTGCCTCTCAGTGGTTTCAGCAGCAGGAATGCATCTCGAAACCTTTGGGAATGAATCTCGGCGGTAATTCTCCCCTTCCTCTTGCAGAAAAGCACTGTAAGCTAGAGCATTAGTTTTCCACCACATAAAAGGTATGGACAAAATTCTGAGGACACACAATTCCAGGGATAACGACTGTTCATGACTTATTTTTCTCCCCAACACATCACTCTCTATACTTTTTGCTTCTCTCCAACAAAACAGAGAGAAGTAGAGCAAATAATTTCCCTCACCAGCAACCCCTGCACTGCTCTGGAGCATGCTTCCCTTCACACTCAGCTGTGTCGGCAGGAGCTGCCTCTCGGGCAGGTTTTTCTAACAGATCTGTTGGAGCAGCTCAGCTGCCAGCATCGGTACAGGAGGACTCTTCTCTGCTGCCTGCCACACAGCCAGGGCTGGCAGCCTCCCCAGGGCACAGCTGTGCCTAGAGATTTCCTTGCTGGCCGCGGAGCCTGCAAGTCAGAGCGGAGGTGGAGAAGCAGCAGCAGCTCTGCCCTGTGCTCCTTGTCACAGCAAGTGGTGTCCCCTCCATGTCCACACCGCCCTCCCACTCCTGCCAGGGCTTACTCCATCCACTCTGTTTCATTTGAGGACAGGCCTGAAGTTCCCTGGATTTATTTCTTTCTTCTCCTCACCCATTCAGTGACGTTTGCAGACCATAAACCAGTCGGAACAGCTGCAGCAGTGATCCAGAGACACCCAGAAAGCAAAGCTGAAGGGTGCTGTCCTTGCAAAGCTTCAAAAAGGTACCGATGTCTCTTCCCCCTCCTACCACGCATCCAAAATGTGCAAAGCAGTCAGCAGCCGCTGTGCAGCCCGAACAGAGCGGCTACAGTTCCTGACATACTGCCTCGTCTGTTCTTCGCACCAGCTGTTCCTGGAAGGAGGTGCCATTTAATTGTTTCTCTCTTCCTCTGATGCTTTGGAAGAAAGACAGAGGGCTTTTTTTTTGTTTTTTTTTTAATCTTGGCTTTTTAACCTAGAAAGCAGGGCTGGATTGCTGTGTGCAGGCATTTTCTATCTACTCACCCCAATCCCTTCTTGCAAGCATGGTACGAGACATTATATATTGAAATAATATTTAGACGTGGAGCTGGGTTCATTACTGCTGTAATTTAGAAGATATAACCAATCATCAGCATTTCAAAATATATTCAGTTTTCAATAAAGAGGCAATTTCCACAGGGCAATGACCATAAATGAATGACAGTGCACCGAAGAAGAATGAACAGAGCTGCCAGTCTGTCAAGGATTTGCCTGATGTGTCATCCCTGCTTAATTATGGGAAAAATTTTACTGTAAGACACAGGAGAGCAAGTCAGCTTTCCTACACAGGTACCTCCTTTCCTGTCTGCATTAAAAATAATCTCCCTTTGTTTTGAATTACTGATGCACGAGCAGCTTGTGGCGAACAACTCTCCAGAATTAAATAGATGGCAGAAAAAATTTGAGCCACGTTCACCCTTTGTGCACTGGATGAATTTCATTTCTATTTGTGGGTTTTTCAAAACCACCTCCCCGTATCATCTGAATATTTCCCCCAGATTTGTGCCCTGCAGGCACCGAGCCAACGCCGGCCACAGGCAGCTCTCAGCTCGCTGGCAGGAGGCCACGCTTCAAACCTCTGCCCCAGAGGCACGGAGCTGCCGCCAGCACGGCCCCTGGCAGGTCGTGCCCCAGAGACTGCGAGATGACATTTCCTAGCTAAACCCAGTTTCCTCCACTTCTGCAGTTTCACTGCAAGAGGAAAAAGCCTTCTCAGTCTTTGGAGAAACTGCTTCAAATCCAGATATCCGTCAGAGGTCCAGTGGCTCAGCACTTTCAGGGCTGTCAGTCAGCTCCAGGGAAGTTGCTCAGAGCTGCTAAGAATCTGGATGGCATCAGTGCCAAAACAATCTGTCAGCATTACCACAACTCTCTTTTCACTAACTGAATGATCTGACCACTGCCTACAAGTACAATGAAAAGCCATTATGGTTAGATTCAATTATTTCTCTGTAGTAATGCAAGTCTAGATACAAACACCATAGGCATGTGGGAGAACCAGAAAGCTAGCACTGCTTATAAAATAAAAGCGCTGTCTAAAATGCATGTTTTATCAAAGATGGGTGAAGGCAGGAGAAACAATACAGGCTGTAGGCATTTTTCACGAATGTAGAATTCAGGAGGCCAGTTTTCTCCAGTTTAGTAACCGAAGATACCACAGCACAGATAAATAAACTGGGAAGCGAGGATTGTAGTTTTAACCTGGTAACGACCCACGATGCAAACGTTTCTAAATGCACTCCTCTCTTCCCTTCTCGGAGCAGATGTTTCAAAGCGTTAGCCTCTGTCATGCTCTTGTCCGTACCCAGCTCTACATGCAGGCCCAGAAAGACTACATAGGATGTGTATAAGTATACATACCCGACTTGGGTACAGTCTCGATATGGCAGCACTGAAAATATGCTACAGAAGGATCTTCTGCTGCTGATAAGGACTATTCTAAAATATAAAAGAAAATAAAAGAAATCAAAGACTAAAATTTAAAAATCCCGCCACAATAAGCAACAAAGCAACAGGTGTCATTGTCGAGGAATTCATCAGCACAAAAATACCATCCTCACCCCTTCTCCTCCAGCACGTCTGTCTCCGTTACTAGCTGTCAGGACTGGATCCCTCCTCCTGTGAAGATGGCTTGCCTTCGTTCATTACTCAGCTCAGCATTTGGCTACATGAAAGTGTGATTTGTTTGCCTGCACTGAGCTGATCTCAGAATGCAGGCGGCCCTAACAGCAAACACCTCGTGCTTTCAACCAGGCTCCAAATCTCTGCATCATCTGCAATATGGGTGGCATTAAACTAAATACCTTAAAGCAACCTATCTGTTTTACACCTGCACTATAACCTTGAGCCATCAGCCTCGGACATATCATCAAGTTACATCAGAACAACCCTGAGGTCGAGGCCCACTTTCCATAAAGCTACACGGACTTCCAACAGCAGCATAATTCAAGTTTTAGGACATAATTCAAGTTTTAGGGCAAGAAGCCGAGAGAAACTTGATCAAAATGTTAAGATATGCAATAGCAATAAATACGTGATTATTTATAAATATACCAGCTTTCCTCATTAGCTTCAGGACCCCAGCAGTTGTACAACATACACTGAAAAAGACCCTTCTTTCCCCTAAAACTGGCTGACAGACTACGTCCCCTCAAATCCCTCTAAGATCTGGTGACGGTAATTCATACACTTCTAACCTGGTTAGTGTAACAATTTACCTGTGTTTCACCTTCCTGAAAGTCTCCACCTGTGGTCCAGAGTGCCAGGACCTATTGCTAGGCTGGTTGTCAGGGCTATTTCACTTCCTCACTCTGCTCTTCAGCACTGATTTTCCCGATGTTGTCTGCCACGGCTCTCTGTGGTGAGGGGATTTCACCCAAATTTTTGTCCTATACTGGTCAACGTTGGATGACAAACCCTAGCAATCTATTTTGTTCTTTATTGTCTGAAAATCACCATATACATCTCTAAATCTTAAACCTTTTACATTCTTTTAAGGTATTGTTTACTTATGGGAGCAGCTTGGCTTAGTCACATTTCTTGGAAAAGGCTTAGGTTCCCCAGGGAGCTGCTGCATGCAAGTATTATCTCCTTGGAAAAATGCAGAATGATCAATTTTCCTTTTCCTGGATCATTCTATTATAGCGATTTTATTTTTTTTCTTAAAAGTGTATTTCAAAGCAAAGCAGGATTTATCCATTAATAGCAAAGGGTTTCTAATAATAAACCCACGTACAACATTAGGAAACTCTCCTGCAGCAGATACGGAGTTCTGTAACAGCCCTTACCTATGGCAAATATATCTGATACGATGTCCCCAGGGTGCTGCCGTAAGTTATAAAGCAGGGAGAAAAATTTTGTCACATTTGAGAAAGGCAGGCCACAAGGAGAAAAAAACAAAAACTGGCGTATGATTAATTTTGTGCTTGCCACTGTTTATGGCTGAAGAGTTGCTACTCACAACAGCTTGCTTGTTCACTGAAAGCCTCGTTTGCTGATGTATGAAACTTGGCACACGTTTCAAGGCTGACATCAGAAGGCCTCCCGGAATTCAGAGAACCACAGCACCCACCAGGCATATTCCCCCACTCCCTCTGGCTGCTTCTGGAAATCCAGCTCTTCCACTGATGCCCTACAACTCCCTAAAAAATAAGCCCTCTTGAAGGAAAACAAACTGGTGCTTTCCACGTCTTCCAGTGGAAACAGCAATGGGAAATCACCAGAAACTTGCTGTGTGTATCAGAAGGAATCAGATCAGAAAGAAAACAGAAAGCATCAGCCCAGCCTCTATTTTTTTTTCAGAATTCTTTCCCTTGGGAATCAAACACTGTCCCTGTTTCCATGAAAAGGGACCTCGACTACATAAAGATCTTCCAGAGAGGGAAATAAGTGCACGGCCTCTCCTAGCAAGGGCCTCCAGAGCCAGGCTGCCACAAAGCCTCTGCTTGCAGAGCTACTGGAGGGAGGCTGGTGCAAAACAGACTTAGGAGCTGGCCTGGAAGAGAACCAGGCATGGCAGTGGTCAGAAGCCGATCACAGAGGGATAAAACAGCATTTTATTCAGAGGTTTGACGATATGTGTGGAAACAAAATAAATCTGAGGGCTGACAGTGGTTTGCTGGACCAGAAAATCCAGATATGTGTCATAAAGCATGCTTTGGAGAAGAAAGTGTGGGGGAAGCTGGCTGCTCTTCAGGAAAATAGAGTTATTGTTTATGAGAGAAAAGCATTTTTCTGGATTTCAGCTCTTCATCAGTGTCTACGATGCTGTGCAACTGTGATTGAGCTATCTTGGATATCAGAAGCAGCTTGACTCAGAGTGGGTTTACGTGCCCTGACTGCCATTGTGCCATGTAGACACGTTTAAAATTACTTCGTGAAAAGGTTTCCACTCTCTAACTCTCTCATTTTACCAAAAAGTTGTACTAATTGCTACAGCTTTGGGAAACCATTCTTTTGCAAGAGAGCTCTGACAACGTGCAGCTGTCTGGGATTGTAAAAGCTCACCTCCCAGTTTCTTTAATGAGGTATGTACTATAAAACTACAAAAATTTACAGAGCACAAGGCTCTCAGCTGTTAGTAATGCCCTCATATGTCACTGAAAACGTCTGAGTAGCAAGACTTTGCTCCCCTGCAGGCAAGGATGAACACGAACTACAGATCTGGACGTCACCCTACAGCCTCCCAGGTTTATGCTGGACCTATTTAAAACTGTTTGAGAGTAGTGAGGACACACAAACAGCCAGCCTCTTGCTGTGCACGGGTGCGTCACCACCGTTAAAAGGGCAGCAAGACCTCTCGTAGCTTATGGGTCCTGCTCGGTTTTGGCACAGAATCCTACGCTAACGAGAAATCGCACGGACTGGGAGAGGGGTCTTGTTTTACTGCTATATAGGATGACCCCAGAAATGTTCTTGTCGCGTTCTCACCCTGGGTTGTTTGCTCAGCTGGCTCACGTTGCTATTTTGGTGGCCTGTTTCTGCTAGATGGGACATCTTCTGCTTCACAGCTTGTGGAAGGGACCACCACTAAGCCCGCTGAGTAAAGTCCCTAGGTCTCACAGGGTGAAACCACACACCGGTGGCTACATTTGCTAATTTGTAGGACGGGTTGCCTTGTCTTTGTCTTTTAATGGGCAAATTTATTTTGTCTTACTTCACAAGATTGCTTTGATAGTGCAGTCTAGGAAACCTAATTTTCCCCTTCCTTTAATAAGCCACATCCTACAAATCTGAAGAAACTGGTTTAACCAGCGCACGAACCTATCAACAGGGAGCCTTACAAGGCATCGCTGATACGCTGCGGTCTGGGTACAGGTGGTTTTTCCTCAGTGCTCAAATACCTGAGCTGTTAATTTTAACCACAGCCTGTCCTGCCTTTGTGCAGGACTGCCGAAGGCTCTACCCGGAGTATCGCTGCTCAACACGTGCCACCTCCAGGGCTGGGAGGGGAAGAGCTCTCAGCACTACAGGACAGTGACTTGTCAGAGGTTAAGAGCCCCAAAAGGGGCAGATCACAAAAGGAAAAGGAGCCCTGAGCTGTCACCCACACCGCATGTTTCTTTGCTGTGAAACCTGGCCACGTGCCAGTGGAACAACTTGGTCTGGTGCCAGTGAAACAATTACTGAAAGCACTAGCTATTTTGAAGCCTAGCTCTTAAATCCTCTGCTAAAAAACACACTAGTGTGGATGCTTTCAAAGCTGAGTTCCTCAAGTCAAGCCACATGAAAGGCTGTCGTGCAGCGACCGAAGGGTTGCACGTTTCAGACAGCTCAGGGAGCCCAGCTCAGCCTTCCTGCATGACCACACGTGAGCTGCTTGGGACGAGGTCCTGGGCAAAGGGAAGGAGAGCCAGGAGGATTTCCCATCCGTTGCAATACCTGGGGCTCCTCTGTGTCACAAGGAGCTGTGGAGGACACCAGTATCAAAGGTCCAAAGGGACTGAGCACCTCTGCTGATTTGGGGCTGAGTACATGAAGCACATTGAACTGAATTTCCAGGGGCCCCTTTCAGCCCGAATGCCAACTGCAGTGACTGCAACAGCATCCAGCCCCCCTGGAAAAGCAGGGTACGTGCTCAGATTACTTACTGCTGGACTCAGCCAGCTTCAGGGAGACAGAAAGTATTGCCTTTACATTTTATTTTTAGCTAACATCGCTGTGGCTCTTTGTCCATAGGATGGAAAGCATTTAACGAGCTGTGTATCTTGTTCTTACTGTATCTGTCCTGCAGATAAAGGGATCCTTATTATGATTATGGAAATATTCTGGAAAACTGTGTCTGCTGATAAAGATAAGGAGCCAGCTGAATAACAAAAGCTTCGGCTGTGTTTTCTGAGCTACAAAAATATTCTGTTGTTATCAGACATAATGAGTGACGTAACACAAATTAAGACAAAATGCTGCACATAACCTACAAATACATTTTTGCAACGGCTGGAGAAAATGAGTGATTCTGTAGATCGTTTACAAACCAAGTGTTTTTTCGTTTTTTGACAGGTAATATTTCAAGTTTATGCCTTTGTTTTATATGCATATCTCAGGAATTACTCATTCTCTGTGAAATTTGCATAATACTTTATAAGTGTGGAGTTTTTTTTTGCTGTAAGAAATTCCTAGAGCACGCATATATTTATGCACAAACCAGGCTAAAATTAGAGAGCTTTTTTTTTAAGAGTTTGATTACACATGTATTCGTTGTTTAGACAATAATCGTCTGCTAGTCAGACAATAGTCAAGTCAACAGCTCTGCACACGACTGCCTGCAACAAAAGCTGTTTCTAAAAAACCCTCATCTCCCAGAGCCACGCTCTGCAGTATTGATGTTGATTACTACCTTTCACTGCATTCAGTCGTACATCTGAGAATAAAGGCAAGGAAATTTTTCTTCTAGCCAAGTGACACCTCCCGGAATTCAATTCATAAAAACCGTGGTTCGATGTTATGTCAGAATTTCTATTGATCTTGTTCCACATTTGATTAAAATCACCGACTAGACCCACAAATCACTCCCCAGATGTGGTTCTTGGCCACTACAGTTGTACGAGGACAGGTATGTGCAAGGGTCAGCTCTCAGCAGGAAAGCTCTGTCTATGTGAAACCTGCTCAGGTAACCTATTCAGGTTTGGAAGGACAAGAATAATATCATAAGGCATAAGGGAAATAGGCTGGGGAAGGAAAAAAACACAACACAGATGTCTTTGTAAGCAAGGAGGGATTATTTTCTCTTCTGAGCTGGATGGCACTGGAATAAAGAACCTACTTGGTTGATGGGAAGAAGACAGACACTATGCCACTGCAGCAAGGGAAATCTTGGCTGTCTGCTGCTGCGCAGGACCACTGGTGCCTGTGGCTGCAATCTGGGTACTGCACATCAGAGTGCAGGGTGCACGTGTGGCCACAGCCACACCTTTCCATACATCTCCTGGTGTCCCCACGTACCCTTTCTGCCTACGTCTGCCCTGAAAAGAAGGATCCCGCTTGTCACAACCATCCCCACCTGTGCATTTACAGAGCGCTCTGCAGCTGGGAGGACACAATGGTGTGATCAGAACCTGTCACTTCTATAATTCATCTTGTAAGACTTGGGATAATCTTAATACCTTTCCCTCCAGCTGTTTTCTTGAGTCACTTGTCTGGTAAGCCTCCTTCAATAGGCAGCCCTGACAACCCAGCGAACCCTGTGCTTACCCTTGCACTCGCTAATAGCTGTTGAAATATCACTCAGCCATTGCTAAACGGGTTCCAGGCAGGTTCAGCCATGTGCCTCTCACTCCTAGCACCTGGCACTATCCTCAAAGCGCTGTAACCAGATTATGCTCCGCTTCCTGACAGCACCACTGATCTTCCTTTTCCACAGGTATCTGTATTATGGAGACACAGGTCCTAAAAATCAGCTAGCACTGCCTTTGACTTGGATTTCACTCAAGAAAGGAGCCTGCACTTTCACAAACTGCTTTCATGGCCCGTATTGACTATACATTTGGTAACAGGCAGTGCTTGCTGCACTGTTTCAGGGGGATGCTGAACTTCCCCATGCCCCCGTGCCCCACGAGTTGCCTTTGCAGAAGCAGCACAGTACCTGCCGTTTCTGGTGTCGTGCTGCCGCATGTTCTTGATAAAATGGACCTTCTTAAAGTTCTTTGGTCTGGGTGATCCTGAGAGAGTCCGACATCTGAAAAACAAATCGGTTGGGGGAAAAAAAAAAAAAAGAGCTGAGTTCCCTGCTGTACAGCTGAGAAGTCTACACAAAGGCAGGAAGGAAAGACTAGACAAATGATTCGAGTCACCCTGTTTTAGGAATCAGCAAGAACAATGAAGACAATAAGTCTGGAAATGTGACAGCTTGAATAAAAAAAAATATTTAAAATAATAATAAGAAAAGGCACCACCACCCCTCCCTTCATGCAGAAAAACACATAAAAAAATCTCAGTGAAATAAAACTTCCTGTAATCCGTTGTGACAGCTTAGCCCAAGCTTTGGGAGGGAAAAAAAAAAAAAAAGTAAAACAAAACCTGGTACATCTTTCTGCATTTTTTTCTGCTCACACCAACACCCACACTTTTGTAACCTCCTTGGCTACTGATAAGGGAGCTGCTGAGGAAAGTTCTTTCTTGTTTTAATTTTAGAAAGACTTAAAATCTCTTATTTACAAGGATAATTTGTATTTGCTTTTAACTCTAAATATCACTTTCCACGTTCCTGACAGCATAGAGAACAACAGAAAATAAAATGAATTACCTCAGAGAGAAATTTCCCCTCAAAGCATCAACGCTTAAATCTATTTTACATGCAAACACACTTCTTAAAATTGCAATTAGAGAAAGGAATTGCCAGAGGAAGGAGCGACGAGACAAACAGCGCTCCCTCCCTCCTTCCAGCCTTGCTCTTTTTAATCAACTGAAAGCACAACGCACACTGTGAAAGCTCTCTCCGTTTCATCTTGTTGCTGTTCTGTTCCAAGTCACAGAGCACAGGCAGCAGCGATAACTCCCCAGCTCGGTGTGCAGCCAGGGCTGCAGGCACTGCATCCTCCATGGGATGGAAGGGAGAAGCAGCTTTCTCTGCTGCAGGGGACCCCACGAGCCCATTTTTTCCCCATCCTCTCCTACATGTAGACAGAGTTCAGCTTCCTGACCTCATGAGGCTGTTCTGTAGGACTGAAACCGCAGCCTACTGGTCCCAAGCACCAGGGGCTGCCAGTCCCCATTGCCGTCCCCAAATGCCATCACCATGCCCGGCCAGAGCCCCAAGGGGGGGAACCCCACCACCGTGCTATTGTTGCCTTCCCCTGCTGGTCAAATCCCCGCAATTCCCTCACCCTATGGCTGCAATTAGGCTCGTTTCCTTCTTTGCAGGAAAATACCACCGAGAGAGCGGTGCTACCAACAGCTCTGCAGATTAGCAAATAGAAACGCGGCCTCGCCAGCCACGCTTTGCTTCTATCTTTTGCCAATTAGACGCGTTTGAATCATTTATGAGGACGCTTCACAACACGCTGGTAAGCGTTCAGCAGTGAGCTTTGTAAAAATAATCAAGGCTTGGTAGCGGGCCAGCCGGTAGAGCCTCTGCTATGAAGCCTTTGCTTCAAGGTGGGGAGAGACAGCCAAGGTGCGTGTGGGTAAACAAGGCCAGAGGCTAAACACCAGCATAAACCAGCTGAGTGACAGGGCCCGGGATAAAGAGACATTCAAAATTAAGCTGCTGCCTAGCCGAACAGCTGACCTGGAAGCCTACCACATGCTGGTCAGATTACTGATCGGCCCGTTTCTGAGCTGTTACAACAGTTGCTCCGTTTTCCAGCACTCCGGAGGATTGCCGGGTGCCTAATTGCTGCAGTCCCCAGAGGGGCTGTGGCCTCTTGGACGCAGAAGTGAAACCACAAGGAAGCTGATGATGTAACGTGGATGGGAGAGGATTTAGCAATGAAGCAGCAGCCACGAATCAGCACGCAGGGACAGTGACGTTGGCTGGTGAAACAAGATGTGTGTGCTGAGAGAAGCCTTAAAAATCCATAAACAATAATGATGCTAAAAAATTACTAACCTTAAAGGGCTTACTTTAATAAAGCAGCCAGGAACCATGTAATTCCCATCACCTACCACCTCACAGGGTGTGTGACATTATAATACCTTTACCAACATGAAAAATGCCTTAATGTGTACATTCAGCTGCTTCTCAGCACGTGCAGGGACAGCAAGCCTGTCCACGTATGTGCCTCACAGACAAACAACCAGGCAGGGAGCAAATAAAATCACCTCCTTAGCGGGGCATTTTCCTCAATGTCCTCCAAAGTCTCCAGAGAAGATCGCTGGGAGATCAGCCGCCGTCTGCAGGGAAAAAACACAAAACATCGCCACCGGTTAGAGTGCACAACGAAGTACTTGGAGCTGCTCTTTAGAAAGGTTCACAAACCAGAGTTGTGTATCTGAGCCGTATGTTTGGGTTATTAACCAAGTTTCTTTTTTTTTCTGCTTATCTTATTAAATCCATTTGATTCCAATCAGAACCAAACTCCTGTATCAAAACAGCAACTCAAACTCCACCTTCCCAACAGGTCCTTCTCCTTAGTTTGGGCTTTCAGGTTTTCCTTTCTTTAAGGTTTAACACCCACCTGCCAGCAGCCCCTCACTTGCTGTGCTACAGCTTGCAGTATCTTAAGTACAGGGTCTTTGACAGAATAATTTGGGTTTTAAACCAGTTTGCTACGGTTGAGTCAGACCCCTCCCCACATTCACAGAAATAAAATTGTGAAGGAAATCTTATCACTTCCAGCTTTCTGATTGTCCTGGTGGGCAAGAAGAAGCCCCAGCACCCAGCTGCACCCAGGCCTCCCCCAAACCACCACAAATCAGGAACCGCGTGTACGACACAACCCACCCACGAGCCCTGTGGCTGGAAGGCTGCTCACTACTTTATTCCCGGGCTGTATTTCCACAATAAATTGTTTTCACTGATGCCAGCGTAAGCAGTTTCTAATCCTTCTTGCAATTTGCTAGCCCCTGCAGTCGCTCTGCTTCAACTGTTCCTGCAGCCGTGCTGGAAATCAGATTACCAAAATGTTTTCGGATCAAAATAACCCTGAGGGTCAGTGATTTAGTTTACTACTAGGTCAAACACCAGATTTCTATCGCTAGCCCCCAGACAACACATTGCAGGACGCTCTGAATGTACACGCAGGTTTTCAAGCATTTAGCAAATCATAAAAAAAAAAGAAAACCTCAAACAATTTCTAAAACAACCAAGTGTGAAGCATAATCCTATTAGGAAAATATGTAAACCTAAATCCCCTTGGGCTTTGTCTAACCTAGAATTTCAGAATCAAGCCCTGGTACAAGATAGGATATGCCTTCAAACTGCTAAGAAAATATAAAAAGCCATCATTTTAGGGTGTGCCGAACTTGCTGGCATGTAAGAAGACAGCAAATATCTGTCTCCTGTGCCCACAGATGCTCCCTTTGCTCCATCCACAGTCAGAGGACATAGAGAAGCTCTTCTGGAGAGAAATCCAGGTGAGGAGGAGCTCCCCCTCTATTTTCTGCATGGGTCCACAGACAAAAGTTGAATGTTTCAGCCACCAGCACCACTGATGCAGCAAATGAGAGCTGTTGCTTTAATACCTCTTTATACCCTATATGAGGCTTTATGAGCCTTCGATGGAAAAAATGAAGAAGTGTGGGTCACACAGAAACCTCCAGGGACATGCAGGGATATCACAGCGTCTCTCACCTCTCCCCAGAGTTGTTGCTTTTCATCAGCTGGGCTCCTGGCACAGGAGCACTGCTGAGGATTTGCAGCACCTCTGCCGAAATCACTTCATACTGCCCGGCAACTTTGCTCCGAACTGCCTCTCTTCACTGGAGAAGCTCAGCAGCAACGAAGTAGGTGCAATTATTCCACTTTTCAATCTTTACTTTGAGGCCTAATTAAGCTGACCTAAATACCAGCGTTTGTAAGCCTTCCGCAGCTGGATGTTACACCAGAAATGGCAACTAATGAACTTACCTGCTGTGAGCTGACTCCCAGCCTGTGCCCCACAAAGATGAGGACAACTCGTGTTTAATATTTAAATTCTTTTTATCACATTTCTGGTCCTTGTGCAACTGTTACATGGGCCCAGAAATTACTAATATGCTCAAACCAAACTCCGAACCAAAGCCAAAGAAAGAGACTGAAGAGATATTTGATGCATTGCTGTTTCAAAGGGCTATTTTCTAAGATATTCATGACCCTGGTTGCATACTTGTCTTTGTCCAGATATCTGAATCCCTGTGGAAGTTTCTTAAGACTTAGATGTTGTCTGTTTCTCCTCCCCTACATCAGATTAATGTGTGGTCAATGTAAATGAATACGAAGAAAAAATGAAACAAAGGTCTGCGACGAACAGAGCGGATGGCCAAGTTAAGGACTCTGAAGAAAGATTAGCTGTAACCAACCTGTCAATCTGTGAAAAATTATCTTCATTGTCAATTGCTGCAAAATACTCAGCTCGATAACATTAAGCCTACGAAAGCGTAAGCCCCTTAAGACAGGAGGTGATAAAAAAATGGAGCTGCAATCAGAACACTGGATAAATCCATCCAGGAAGGAAGGAAGGAAGACAACAGACGATAATCCACGAGATAAGGAAAACTAAATCCATGTGTAATGACTTTCTAGCGCAGCGAGGAAATCGGGAAGAAAGAGCTGCATTTTAAGTATGTTTTATTTCTGAGAAACTTGTGGGTGTGCATCCCCCCTGCTCTTGCTAAGGTTACAAACCTACAACAGCTGAAGAGAGCAGAGCAGGTAGTGCTGGCGTGCCGAACAGCAAGAACAGTTTTGGGGTGTGCTTGCTGTTGACCTGCTCGTGAGTCGCTCTCGCCCTCTGGATGCAGTTTTCACTGGGATCCCAGCTCATTTTCTTCCAGTCTTTTGCCAGTATCGCACAGGAAGGCAAACGCAGCAAAAACAAACCCTGAGGCTGTTAAAAATTACCAGGGGCATACTGTGCATATGCACACGTGCATAGAAAAATGAGAGATGTGGTTGTTTGCAGCCAACTTGCACAGTGCCACTCCAGATATTAATTCTTAGCCCTGCTAGAAGGCACGATTCTGGGAGGAAATGTATTCAACACCAGGCAGTGATAAGAAATCTCTGATGAAGGAGAAAAAAAACAGGGTTTAGTCTAGTCAATGGGAGAGCAATCACCAAGTGTTGTTGAATCTGGGGTCCCTTTTCTTTTTACCTTCCCCAGCTGGGTTCCCAATTCACTGAAGGCAAATCCTGTTTGAAGCTTACCATCTCCTCCCCGTAGCAGCTGCCTCTGCACCCCGTCCTCCTCCTATCGGCTATACCCAAGCTCTAATGAGGAGCTACAGCTGCAATTCACTCAGATTCACTTAAAGACAGCGGATCTCTCCATGTTCCCGAAGCGCCTAAAATCTACATCCCCTATTATACGTACCCAGTGATTTACAGATTCAGGCTTCACTCTCCTGCCTCTGCAGCAACGTGATAGCTTTCCAAAGGCTTGTGAGCAGTGATTTACGTTGAATGTGCCAGAGCGCTGCCACAGCTCTATTTTTCAGAACAGCCATTACCTCATAACCTAACACACGTTATCGTGGCAAGACATCATCAGGCACCAGCTTAATTAAAGACACTCAAAAGTAGCAAAGGAGCAAACAACAAGATTAATTGTCTGCCCTACGAAAACAAGGGTGCTTGCCAGAGCAGATACTGTAGCGCTGGAAAGAACATACAAATTCTTCATCTTTATGTCCTTTTTCTACTCAGACCATAATAGTCTTTGTCTGATCAACAGATAAGACCTGTCTTGTCAAAGATCTAACAGGTCCTTCATGTGTAATTTCTGTCTGACAAACTCGGTGCATTGTAATGTGATGCATATCAACGGCTGTCCACAAAGAGTGTTGCTCCCTAAGAGCCTGATCTGAAGGATACCTGTTCCTAAGAGAATAAAGACTCGACCCTAAAATTCAGGACACTAGTTGAATAAGCTACACTCCAAAACCGGCTTTTAAATTACCAAAATCCAATGATGTATTTTAGAGCAAGCAAATGTCATAACTACGCACTGGGAAACCAAGGCTATACGCAAGTGATGCCATAACATGTGGAAACACATACACACTTCTGAAAAAAGCCTTTAATTCTTGCCTACATGCATAACTATACAGTTAAGACTGTTGCCTTGTCCTGTTTGTTTTCCCTGAGTTCATTCGCGGTATCTCTTCGATTACCTCCAGTTCTAAATTATAACCGTGCCTCCAGATGTGCATGCTATCTGGGAGAACATATTCTGCAAATTAATGTTAGATTTAGACAAGATGTGAACAAGGACCAATAAATCTTCCCTCTAAAAATGCATCTTGGACATTATGAACTGCCTGGATACAATTCTTCTGACAGAGAAAACAGGAGCTCCCCATGTGAGCAGCACATAATGATCAAACCAAACAAGTGAAAACTAACATGAGGTATTTTGTGTTTGAGATATGAGCCCTGGCACAGACGGTGACAATCGGTGCATACTCTGGATCTAGTTCTGGGTACATTTGCCACAAATTCCCTCAGGATCAGGCACTTTTCTCACCATCCTATTGCATACCCAGGAGCAAACACTGGTCATGCCCTCCTCTCCTTGGCCATGTATGCTAAAGCCCAAGCCAATGACTTCATACAGTTCAGAGACATCCAATATTAGGTAACTTAGATATCCAACACTGGGTATACTTTTGGGTATCTGTGGAAACATGAGGTACTGCAAGGCAGATCAGTGCCTTAATTTTAAATATTTACACATCAGCTGGGCTTAATGCTCTCTTGCCTGCTAGCCCATGTTTCAATGCCAAAGGCATTTCAGTAGAAAATCATGTGTTTACTTAAAAACGTATCTGCAGTAACAGAGGCCAGTTTCAAAAATGATAAGATCCATCACGAAGGCAATGGGAGATCCTTATAGTTAAGTGTAACCGCTCTGACACGTCTGTGAGCTTGAGCCTGAGGCTTGCAAGATGGAGCTCAGTTCTCTCCTGCTCTTCTTGGTCACGACAGTGCCTGGGGCCAGCCAGCGTGGCTGCCCTGGGAAGAGCAAACCACCTCCTCTTCCCTGTCACTGCAATGAGGTGCAGTGTTTTCCTGGGTTGATCGAGGGAAGCAAAATCAGGAGATTAGATCATTTTCCTCTCCCCCTGCTGAGGTCTCCTGCTCAGCGTAGCATCCTGTAATTGGCACACTCCCAGCCTGAGGTTCCTCTCCCCTGGTACATGCCTCTATTAAAAATTGAAATGTTTTCGGGAGCCCGTTCACTCCATTCAGAACACGTCGTATTATGAGCTGCATGGTGAAAATCCAGCTACAAGCTGAAGATGCCTGCGCCTCTCACTGCATAGCTCTGAGACCTCCAGCCCAGGCGCCTGGGCACGCTGCTAGGCGGGGCCTACTGATACTTTATATCATCAGGGCAAGGAAAAACACCTCAAATGGGGCTGACTGGCACTATGAGGAAGGGACACAAGACCCAGATTTCACGTTTGTGTCTCCCCTGTGCTGGTTCCACCCTGAAGCACCATCTTCACCGCCTCCACCTACGGCCAGGCCTGAGCTGAAGCAGCAGAGGCAGTACCTCAGGCACCGCTGACCTGCAGACGCAAGGACAGGCAGATCTCTTCAAAACACACCAATATTAATGATATTCAGTGCACCAAACCACCCCAGGGGTGATTCCCCACACGTTCAGCCTCTCTTCACCTCACCCTAAAGACATGTTGCGTTCATATTATGCCACGAGGAAGGTAAAAGGTTGGGGGAGCTACTGCTCGAGGCACAGAGACCCGCCTCAGGTGTTTCGTGAGGCGGGTCGCTGACCTGATCTGACCCAAAACACATATGAAAAAAAAAAAACAAACGACACGGGGGCCAAGGCTTCTTCCAGAGGTGGTGCTGCTGCCCAGCCCGCAGTCATTGTGAGAGGGCTTGGTGATAACATAAAACAAAGCCCTTTGTCATCTGCCTCAGCAGCAATTTGAAGGCTCTGCAATGAATTCGCAGCTCATTAGCAATGAATTAAGTTGATGAAAGGTTACAAGGAACCAAGGACAATTGTTACAGAGCGTCTCCAGGCGTTTTTCCCGGCCGTCAGCTCTCTTTTGCTAACCAACCACCACCTCTTGCACTCTCCAGCGGCCTGCTTCCTCATAAAAAACCCCAAAGTATTGCCTAATGAAACACACAAAGAGCCCTTCTCGTGCTACGGGAGCCCATTTCAGGATTCCTCTCACACGCTTTGCTCAGGGATGCTCTGCTGTACAAGCAAGGCAGAGGAATTTGGAAGGATTTACAGATTAATCAGCCGGAGGAAGGATGTGGGTTAGGACTGCTCGAAGTGTGCTCCTCTGGGATGCTAGCTGCAGCTCAGCTTACCACAGATGAAACGAAACACGCTTTGGGAATGCAAATGAACGAGGATGTCACAAAAAGTAATTCAATTTGGCCCAGCAGGGATTTGAATTTGGTTAGTTACCTACAAGATCTTTATTTAACCATAGTCCTGGCACAGCATCCAGTAGGAACACAGATCTGGAGCTCATTTACTGCTATTCTAAAAATTAGGCTTGATAACTTACTCTGAGAATTTTGGGTCACGTTTATATTATATATATGCGTATCTCTATACGTACACTTGGTCTGTAACAGATCTGCAGAATAGGGGGATCTTTAATATACATAAAAACAAGGGCAAGGTTTTCATTCATATCACCAGTGTGGAAGAGGTAAAGAGGTAAGTGGAACAAGACAGCTAATTAGTCATTCTTCATTTCAGTCCTCAATAAGCACAAAGAGTCTATGTTCTTTTTTTTTTTTTTTTTTTTTTTTTTTTTTTTTTTTTTTACTGCAGGCATTATCCTACATCAAACAATTTGTAGATAACAAAAATAAGTTCTCTTCCTGAAGGCACACCAGCAAGGAGCTTGGTGTAGAAGATGAAACAGCATTAGAAATTAACTGCAACACTTCTTCCCTTCCCCATCCGCTGGAGTGTGTCCATTAGGATGCCTTGCTAATACATAACCATATTACCCAGCCTGACAAATTCTGCCCAGTTGGCTGTTTCGGTACTAGAGAGCACGAGGCATTAATAGCTGACTGCCTCATTCAAATGAAAGAAGACAATTATCAGATGTAACTTTCACAATTAATACTACTGCTGCCAGCATTTTCAGCCGAGATTGGGTTCTTTTATAGCTCGTTTGAAGTCTTTAGGGGACGTGTTATTAGTACATCTGTCCCGCTGTAAACATAATTATCATGCGAAGCTCTATTTATCATGCTGAGCAGGAAGCACTTTGTATCAGCCTTTCAGCTTGAGCACACTGATAACCAGGCGAGGGAATTTAACTGCCCCGACTAGCCAGGACCGTGCTCGCTGCCAGGAGTATTTCTGTCGCTTCCCCGTCAAGCCCAGGGCGATTTTCTGAACAGGCGAACAGCTCGTGCTAGCCTCGGAGCTGGGGGGTGTTGCCTTTCACACCACTTGTTTGTCTCATTAGGCAGTTTAATGTTCTCCCGTAATTCTCTGCTCTTCTCCACGACTGAGGAGACTCCTCGTACATGGCCAAGCTAACGGAGCTGGCCTGGTACCTAACAGGTACAGACAGCAGAGCTCTTTGGACATTTCAGCCTTCAGGTGCAATACAGGCGGTGTTTTCTGCTCGATGCAGTGGAAAGAAAACAACATAACAGCAGAATGAGAACTTAATTATTTTTCTTTATCAGTTCAAACGCTTTTCCTTGCCTGTTCCTGGTGGCACACGGGGGACTTGCAGGATGCCCTGCACGTGATGACATCTGGCTACTGCAGCTGAGGGCTGTGGGGGAGACCAGGTCCTGATGGAAGGGCTGATCAGAAAGCAAGCACTGCTTCAGAGAGAAATTATTTCCCTGCTGATGAATGTGTGATAAAGGGTACAGAATATTTTTAAAACGTGGGAGAAATTCATAAAGCTAAACCGAGACAACTGCCCCTGTAGGCTACGCTCACGCAGAACAACCACACATCCATAGAAACTACCAAATTCACCGTCTTAATACACTGACCGATTATGGATTTTATTTTAGGCAACTTATCCTGAGATCATCCTGGTGTTTCGTTTAATTTTGTTGAGACAGGGTGGCTGTGAGGAATGAGCTAGCACAGCGGCTCAATCAATTATTCTCTTTAAATTGGAGAACTGTGCATATCCAGACTGCTTAATCTCTCCCATACATCTGCATTTGCACATCTTTCTTCTCTGAAGAGCTCTCAGAAGCTGAAGTTTTAATCACAGGACTATTTTTGCCCCTCATTTTCCAAGCTGCAGTAAAGCTGCTGCGTGACCTAATCCGATGGCAAACGCACCATCATTATGCAGTGGCTTCGAGGCAGTTGTACCCTAACTAGTCGTAATGTTTCTTATTACATTTCTTATTTTTAATCACTGACAGACCAGGTGTCTTGTGCCCAATTAGAGCTATCAGTCTGCACGCATCCCTTTACCTGAGGTCAGCAAATGACTTGTTGAAGTAAGTGCTGCACGGCGTGAACAAAAACATATTGCAAAGCCCTGTCTGAACATTAACCCCCTCGGCTATACCCCACTGCACAAAGGCTGTGAGCAAAGCCAAACCTGCTTTAGCTTACACCAAGCTCGGGTTTTGCTAACAGAAAGGAGCAGGCCAAAGGGACAGGCTTGGGTTCCTAACAGCAAAAAATAATAAGAAGAAAAGGCACAACATAGATGGAAGGATTCATATAGAGAATCTATAACTAGATTCTCTAGCTATAATTAATGACAGATTTCATTAATATTCACTTATCTCATTTTTTGCTTTTAGGCTTGTGTCCCACTAACACAAGAACAGCAGCGAAGAAATCTCTCCTATTAAAGAGCTCTGCTAGGCGTTTGAGATGACATACAGAGCGTGGCCATACAGTTCTCCATCCTCCACTACCCCCGAATTTTATGATCCAGAATCTCTTTCAGCAGCCAGCTGCAGACTGCCACCAGGGGAGGAGCAGAAGGTTTTCTGTGCTAACAGAGAACAGAAAAGGTAAATCTCAATAAAGAAGGTCCAGGTATTTTGCAAAATGATCCAAACACGTAGAGTTGGCAGTCTCTCTCCTCCTGCCCATGGTGTGGCACTGAATGCAAAACCCCTTCGTGTGTAAGGGTGGCACTGTGCCCATAGAAAACGCCTGGTCCCTTAGTAGAGGGGTGAGAAAGAGGGATGCAGGCACTGTGCCACACAAGGCTGCCTTCCCAAGGGATGCTCGGCATGGCTCCGTGATGTGCCAGAGGGCACATGGAGGCTTCCCAGTATCAGCACCAGCGCCCTGTACACATAAAATCTCACCCTGATGCCAATTTGTGTGCATCTGATAACCCCTGAGCACTGTCAAATTATTTGCAGGAGATTGTGCTGGAGAGAAAAAAATACAGCAGCCAGGAGAAGAATTAATGCGAAACTGTACCATGGCATCACTAAAACTATGTATTTATTGAGCACATTACAGCGTATTTCCTGAGCTCTCTGACCTATCTTCGAAGGAGCTGCTTTGGATTCAGATCTCCCGGTTATATTCGACAATCATTTAAGAAAAGACTGGGGAGACCAACCCATTCAGTTTAATTTGCAGGCAAACAAGCCACACATCACTTCACGCACAGCAAAACTGCCTGTTTTCCTGCAAAAGGGTTGCAATTTTCCCAGCAACTCAGCACAGTGGTTCTCTGAAACAGAGAAATCGGTCCTGCTCTCCAGCGTGCACAGTCAGGAGACGCTGGTTTATGGTCATCAAGTTAAGAGCTCCCTCAGGCAACACAAAGGCCAACACCCCAAAAGACTGGCTTTTCAGGGCAGTCCTCACAAAAGCTGCTTCAAGCTGCATACTTCATGCAAACGTGAGAAAAATTACGAGGGCAAACTGTATCCCCCAGCCAGACTCCTGGCTCGCGTTTCTCTACCCAAAGACAATTAAACGAGAAAGCCTTGAGCACAGATCTGTCTCTGCAGTGCTTTGAGCTCCTCCTGGCAACAGGGTAGACGGGGAAGTCAAGAGGAAAACAGGAGGAAGAAGGAAACTGCTGCGTTTCCTTTCCAACCTTTTATTTGCTCCAGAAGGCTTGTTCGCCCCTCTATGCATGCAGCAAAGCCAGGACCTACTTTCTTTTCCTCTTTCCTGGGAAAAGACAGCCAAAAAAGCCCTGCCCTTCTTCACTATAATAAATAGCACACCCTGTCCCCGCTCTGTCTGCTGGGGAAGCAGCTTCCACCTGGACTGCAGAGTCCTCAGCAGAGGCGTCTTTCACTCCCTGTGCTCCTGCTGCTGCCAGTATTTCTGTTACCAAAAAAAATCAAGTTGGCCAAACCCAGGTATCCCAGTCAGAAACCTCACGACTGTCTCTGTGCCCCACGGAGCGGATTAGGGGCAGCCACCCCCTGTCCAAGCCGGGCTGCTGCTGGCTCCGGTCATCGCTGCGGATTCTCCAAAAGTGGAAGGCACGAGGGACCTGTGACTGTTATTATCCATTTAAACAACAAATACAAAGCTAAAACATATAAAAAATGCATGAATTTCTGTGAATCTTTAAAGAGTCTTAACTTTGCCTTCTGGTATGTAGGTCTATCAGGCTTTTTAAAGCTTTGATTCCGAAAACTAGAGACTTTGTCAAGAAGACAGAAGACAAGGAGATGAGACTGAGCACCTCCCCTTCATCCCAGTGGTCCAGGAACTTTAAAAGCCTCAACCATACATTGCAAGACTTTGAAGTTGACGATACTGGATTAAGACCCTCTGCAACATCGGTGGAAAGGAGACAGAGGATCCTTTGTTGGAGCATGTGATTTTAGAAATGTTGCTTCCAGTTCTCATGAAAAAACATACTATAAATCTTTAAAAAGCGCTACGTCACTGCTTAATTTGTCCCTTGCTCCCCAGTTGTCCTAAATGAGGAGTGGGATGTGCATGCATCTGACACACTGCAGCAGAGATTACTGAACCGGCATTTAGGGCTTAACCACTGCTGCACTTCTGCAGAAACCTCAACTGATGGGGCTCTTGCTCAAACCACTCTGCGAAACTGCTCGCTCACTTCGACTCTCTGTTAGGTGATCACTTTCGAAGCCAAAAGCAACTAGCTGCCTGTGAGAGTAAGACTGAAAGGAACCGCATGTGTTTGCAGGATCGTGTGCTGTTTTTATAAAGCCATTTTTCAATGACAAAGCTCATTTAGAAATTCTTGTTTCAAATTAATCACCTCTTTCAAAAGATGTAACTGAATATACTGCAAGAGAGGATTTACTTTAGAACAGCCTTGGCGGTGAAAGCAGACAGAAAAAAAAAATAATCCATCTTTTCAAAAAAGTAATTAAGACATTTAGATGCTGCAGACATTAAACGCAGACTTAACAACTCCGATATAGATTTTTGGTGATTTTCATGTGAAATGGCTAACCTTGTAACACATCTTAGATCATCTGACTTCTGTGTCTGTCTGCATATTCAGCATCACAGCCCCAAGCTGAATAAACACAGGCAGAGAAGAAAGAGATTCTTGTTTCCTGGTAAAGCTTATTGCAATAAAGAACTGAAAGCAGGGCAAAAGGCCCATTCAAAAATGTGTCACAAAACACTTCACCACAGACCTAGGGGCTTTGTTGAAAGGAGGAAAAAAAAAGGGGGTTTGAACAACAATATTGCCTAATGGGATTACGCACGCACAGCATAATTTCCCATTTACAATACGGTACCAGCGAGGGGTTAAACACCAGCTGAAGTCCTACCTGCACTGGTACCAGTTATATCATCTCATGCCAGACATTAAGCAAACAAATAGAGGCTATAGACCACAAAGCTGTTACTGAAAACACTTAATCTTCCGAGGTGGATATCGGACAGGCAGTTAAACAATCAATATTCCTTTGAAAAACATTACATTTTATTATCTGTAAATACGCATCTCTTTCTTTTGTCTCTAAAAAGGAAAACAGGAAGCATGCGCTTTCGTAGCATACATTTATGGTTACTTAAATCTGTCAAAAATAAAGTCGTACCTGGGTAAGTATTACACAGAAAATAGCATCCTGATGGCAGAAAATAGTATCCTGATGGCAGTACTACAACATATGAAGACAGACTATGCTTAGGATCCTTCTGAACTTGTTTGCACACAGAAACTTGTCTGTATTTATATTAGCCAGAAAGGGTACCAAGACAGAGCCCCTAAACCCAGGTATTTCCCCTTTCCAGTTCATACCCTTATTTTTTTTCTTACCAGGCACTCTGTTTGAAATATATCTGTAGCTAGCCACAACAAGCATGCTATGCTTTGAGGGTTTTCAAGAAAAATAAGTTCTAAAACTAAATCTGGGAGTAAAAACACTGCAGCTCTAGACAGGAAAAACCCTTCAGCAAGTGGAAAAACTTATCACCTGTACCTAATAGAGAATATTAAGGGTATTAACGTGGGATAAAAATCCTTGCTTTTAATGCAACGTGAACATACAGCCATCATTTGGAGGATAATATATTTAAAGCTGTCATAGCACAGCTCCAGTCCTCCTCCAGCAGCCCTGGTCTGGCTACTTAATCCCGACACAGGGAAATGATCCAGGCAAAGTCGTGGAGCAGAACAGGGGATGTGAGGGATGGACATTGGTCAGTTACCTTTGGTAGAGCTACAGGGAGGACTTGGAAGATTTCCTCTCTTTGGCATGACCTGTTAGCTGCTGACTGGAAAACAGGAGATGTGTATGCCTTTATTTTTCCTCTAGAAACATCTTTAAAAGAGCCCGTCCAGCAAAGAAACCAAAAATACACTTCCGCCGCTGCCTCTCTGAGTGCCCAACCAGCCGTAACATTTTCCCTCCTCGCTGCAAGGCTCTGCGAAGGAGGAAGTTCAAGTGCAGCGACCTGAAGGGGGGCAGCCCCGGACAGCAGCGAAAACCAAAGCACGCCCATCTTTTCTTCTTTTGCTTCTGCCCTTCCTTTGCCTCCTCGGGCCTGAACATTAATGAAGGTGGCTAAAACAGAGGGCAGAGAGGCAGTGCTGCCCACAGACCCCCAGCACGACCCACTACGATGCCTCCTGTGGCATCTGCTCACGTAAAACTCACACACACAATTTTACCTCCTTACTTCCACTGAAACAGAAATTAGCCACACTTTTATAAAAGTTTTTTTTGCCTTTTTTTTTGAATGAGAAAGAACCCCCCCTCCCTCCAGAGCAGAAACCACTACTTCCTCACACGAGCTACATGCGTGCTGCTAAATACAGCACAGGACAAGAGAAAACGTGTGTTGGGTATGACAGCAGAACTCTGCGTTGATCAGACTTACGGACTGTCAACATGTGATGCCGAATTTTGAAATTTCTGCTTTCCTGTTTCACTTTTTCCAATAAACGGACAGGAAAGATGCCCGTTGGTGTGAGGCACGGTAACACAAAAAAAGTCGTTCTTGCTGAATTTACCGCATTACAAAATGAAGGCTCAAAAAGCCCACAACTGACCAGCGAAAAGAAAACAAAGTGGCCAAGTGCTCTTTTTCAACAAGTACAAAGACAAGTTTTCCCTACATTTTTTTAATTTAGTTATTATTTTAAAAAATAATCCTGCCAGATGAGAGCTTGGAAGGGAGGTGAGGGACCCGTCCCCAGGTCCAGGCTGGAGCTGGCCTGAAGGCACACAGGGTGGACATCTTGTCCTCAGCACCAAGCTCCTGGCCCTGCCCTGCTCCCACTGGGCTGTGCTGCTCATCAGCACGTGCACAGCCTTTTTGGATTGAGGAAACCCTTGAGAAAACCCACTCCTCTCACAAAGGCCCCACATTCGAGTAATCTGTAGCTCTGATGGTTCTTGTTAAGCTTTGTTTCAAGGCGTTGGGCGTCTGAACGCCTCACGCAAACAAGATGGAGCACGGCCTGGCGGGACGGACTGTCACCTCACAGCAGGACGCGCGCACATCGACTGAAGACCTGACCAAACCTCTGAGATATCCTTACTCCAATTTTGTTTTCATTCTAAACTTGAAGGAAACTTGAAAAGCAGCAATGAAGATTTGAAGAGCAATCACAGAATTGTGGTCATACTTTGTTAGCAAAGCATGATCTACACCTCAGTTTTCTGTTTGTTAGGGCCCACACACCTCCATGGTTTAAAATGTAAAAGACTGGTAGTTTTATAGCCTCAAAAGCCACATTTTGAGTTTTATGAGGAGAATTTTGCCCATTTCAGCTGATACATCAGCACAAAGCAAGCTCTCTGACCCACTGATTTAACCAGAAGTGTGCTGTCAGCTTCAATAAAAACAGAATCGCAACTATCTCCTACAACACCAACCACTCCACCCAAAATTGACAGGGAGGACAAGTATACCAATGGGAGCAGGGCTGGACACAGCAGAAAGCAAAATTTGTGAAAAAAAAAACATAAAGGGAAAGCACATGCTGTCTTTTTAGAGTGAGATTTTTCAAAGGAGCCCAGAGAGTTCCTCAAATTCATGGTTCAGAGACTCCTTCAAAAAATCTCAGCTTGAATTGCTCCGCTCTCTTTAGCCTGAATAATACAAGACAGACATCTAATCCAGAAGAAACACTGTAGAAGTGAAGCCAGTTGTTCATTACCATAACCCCCTATCTTGGGAAAGTGGATGCGAGGGTCAAGAGCCTCTCAAAAGCCATGCTTCTTCTCGCACATTTAGATGACACAAAAAAAAAAAAAAAAAAAAAAAAAAGATTGTGCTGAAAGGTTCCCAGTTTGTACAAAGCAGCACTGCAACAAATGCAAGCCAACTGCTGGTTAGACAGAAGACGGTGCCACCATCAACCATGGATAGCGTGCTCATTTACCCAGTAAAATATTCAAGACAGGCAATTGCTTGACAGGCTGGAAACCTCACCCCTGCACCTAAAATAGAAAGGACGGGCCTGATCCTGTTCTCACCTGTACCTGAGCAATTCAGAGACCATTCATTTCCAGGTGCCTCAACCTTTGCAAACACACAATGGTTCATGAGGGCTTTTCCAGCCTCTTCTTTTCCATCCCCTCCTCCCTTCCCAAAGTTAATAAATTCCAATTACAAGCCCCATCTTTGTGAGGTGCCCTACTGCAAAAAACTGAGCGTGGACTGGGGGTTAATTCATACGTGATATGGCACAGCAGCAATGGGATTTTGTACAGCCCTGAGCACAGCATCGGTACCACACTATAAAAATCCACTGCTCCTGTCACAAGGCTACACCCTTGCAGGAGATGAAAGCAGTGAGCTCACAGACTTGCTGGGAGCAAATACATGTTGCCATTCACATCAAGCATTCAACCTTAACACAAAGCATGAGGCTAGCACCAAAAACTACCACTGCATTAGCCTTGAAAGTGCCTGTTTAAGGGTGCTGACAAATTAATAAAAAATTGTCTTTTTTTTACTTTTAAATGCATTTACTCAAACTACACTCCCTGTTACACCCTAGCCCTTATCTTTGACTTGTATAGCCTCAAATCAATAAGGATTATATTGAGCAAACAAGAAACCAGTATTTATAATAATCCCTTTAAAACAAACAGAAGCACAAAACCTTTGACAATGAGTACGTTCCTTAAAATAACTGTGCAGACACTTTTGTTACTTGCAAGGCTGAGTTCTGCAGTAGCTGGAGCTGCTTCTAAAATAGAAAAAACATTTTATCTGGAGGTAAGTTACAAAAAAAAATGAGGATTTTGCAGATAAATTGCGGAAAAAAGTCACTATGGAGGTACTTAACAATGACACTTTGTGTTCTTCTGTAAATAATCCTATGTTTTTAAGTAACCAACTCTTACCTGTGACTTTTTCTGTATTAGGTTATGCTAAAAGATGGCATTCTACAGAACAGTAAACACCACCATTTAAAAATCAAACCCAGATTTGGTTTAAGTAAGAAATTAAACATGTTCCTGAGACGTATAAAGGGTTGAAAACAGGAGGCTATGTGAACTCTGTTTTAGAAAGCATAATTACACCTTTGTATTTGAAAGACTGTTCTCCCAAGCCTATTAATAGCAGGCTGCCATCTTTCCACACCTTTTTACATAACGTGCTGCAGTACCTGCTCGACTCACCTTCCCAAGCAATCACACCGCGCTGTGCACTGTAGCATCAGCAAGCTGTTTTTCCTCTCTTCGTAGTCTCCGAAAAACACACTAGTGTTTTACGATGATTAATTATGGAAATGACATCATTCTCTTGGAGAAATGCTGAGTACTATGAGAAGGGCTGAGTACAGGGGGGTGGAAAGTATAAGTTCCACGTACACACGAGGGTGAACAAGAAGAAGCAAGGTATAGACCATATTTGTGTTCCTGACCTGAAGATCTGAGATCTGCTCTCTCCATACGTATGCATGCATGTGGTCCAAGCAGGCCCAGAGGCAAAGGGACTTATGAGAGAGTCATCTCTTGGTTCCCCTTTTTCCATCCCTATGCATTTCAGACAAAACCAGACGTCCCTTCAGGTGACAGTGGTCCTTCCTGAGCACTGACCATACCGTAGGTCCTTGGGGTGGTGAAGCTCTGCTCTCCATTTTCTTTACTGCGACTTGCTGCCCCTGTACCTACAGTGGCTCTTTCTCCATCCCGAAAGAGGAAAAGAAAGGATGCAGCACAGCGGGAAGAGGACAGAGGGAGGACCAACCTCCCTGGGCTGCAGAAGGCACAACCTCAGCTTTGTTGATATTTGCCACCATCCTGCAGTATCACTTCTTTTGCTACACGAAAAACTACGTGCAGATGTGTCCTGTAGGGTCATGTACCCACAAACAGGCTACAAACCGAGAGGCACTACAAATGTTTTAGTGCTCGCCATCCTAACCAAAGCCCAGAGAAAAAGAAAAGCAAGCAGAAAGGTTTTCCCCTGTTTGTTCCACGGGTCTCGTTCCGGTTGAATGATGTGGGGCAGGGAGAAGTCAGCATAGTGTCACCTTACAGATTTTTCCTGTTACACAAAATAAGAGGATTTTTCTTTCCTTTTGGAGGAAAATTTATGCTTCTTTTGAATGCCTTTACCTATAAACTGATGCGCCTATGGCTGATTTGTCTTGGCAACACATAGATTTGAAACCGTAATCGTATTTGCCTTGGTAATACGATTACTTGTTGGAGCACCAAAATGCAATCCATTGTTGTCTGAAAAATTAGTAAAAATAAAGTTACCTAGATTTCAATTTTTTTTCTTTCTTATCCCACCAATATTATACAGATAAATCCCTGTTTTTGCGAAGATTCATTTACAAGTGTAACTTCATACCCTGGCCAAGTAATTTCATACATATGTAAATGCATACTTTGGGCTTTGCAGGATCCTGGGTCAGAAAGCACATACCTTCTTTTGCCATCCAAGATGAGCAGAGAAAAACACATTTCAATGGTGGGGAGTGAATCTTTTTGTCCCCTCAGACTTGAACTTCATAAAATTACTAGCCTAATTTGTAGTAACATGAAAGAAAATACAACTGCTTGCTAAGAATGTGTTGTTTACGTTCATATATAGGCTGACAGGGCTTTTATGAGAAACAAAACAACAACAAAAAACCACTTTGTACAGAAAGGAAACTAGCCTTTGCTGAACTTTCCATTCACTTCTGAATTTTCCACAACAGAAAACCTTCCTGAGGCAAAAAACTTTGAAATGTGGCAGTGCTAAGAGCAATGTTGACTCTGAAACACATCATTAGAACAGAAAATATATTTAACATTCATGACAGGAAGGCAGTTCCTATGCACATAACACAGTAGCCACTGTAAAGGAACCTCACAGTCTCTTCAATATATCCTCTCCTACATCTGCATATTGCAGCCTGAAAAGCAAACCTGAAGACATGTGCCTGAGAGATTCCTCAAAGCCTCCCACTGGCACATCATGTTTTCTCCAAACAGCAGTGAATTTCTCCTCTCCTAACCGATTTGCTGAGTTCTTTACCCTTCCTCTTGCGGCAAATAAAACTTCTGCTAAGCCCCTCTGACAAAATCAAACACCATTCCTTTATTTTTTCAGCATGCTATTCACAAACTCCCAAATAATGTAATTTCTAGCAATTGTGCTTCTTACAGCAAGCTGGCATGGGGGTTTTCAGCCAGGTTATCAAAGCAGCCAGCACCTGCTGCGTCGCCCAGCAGGGTATCTCGAGGCAGCCCCACACTCCCATTTCCCATACTTTTCATGGGGTAAGTTTGTGTCTACCGAGGTTTCAATGTCCAAAAGTTCCAAAAAGTAAAACCAAACTTCTGCATTTTCAGGCTAAATTAGGCAGATGAGCCTTTGTGTTTAGTCCAGAACTTGCCTGAGAGACTACGGACAGCTGAAGTAAGGAAAAATAAATAAATAAAGGTTTGCTTCTGAATCACCATTCGTGCTTCTCATCTTTACCTCACATCAAACTCTCCACAGAGCCTCCATCCAGCCCACCTGGCATTTACTGCTTTGAAACTCAGGAGCCATGGAATCAGTATTACATGAGATTTCTCTTTTTCCTTTCATACAGAATATTTGGATTCTTGTATTTGTATTTTAGCTGTTTTCAACTGCTCCAAACTAAGCTATGTCCTTCCCCAGAATAATTCTCAAAGTCATAATAATCACAGATTAAAGCATACTTCCTATCCGAAAGCTGTCAACAAGCTAGGATCCGTCATTATCCTATCTATCTACCATCAAACCATGTTCTTATGATGGTCTGGAGGGCTGCTGAGTCACATGGATGCTCCTGATTTTCACCACACAGGGATGCCTGCAGAAATACTGCGTGGCAGAGCGCCGTGTAGCTCGCCCGTGACCAGAATGGCCAGCCTGCCTGCCTGCACAGGAGCTTTGCGGGTGATTGATCTGGCTTTAACACCATCTCACTTCCAAACTTGTCAAGTTCTGAGACTTGTGCACAGGCAGCTCTGTCTTAGCATGCGTCTGTCTATAAAGATGTCTAATTAATTCCCTCGCAGTCGTGTACACCACGTTCTGTCCCAGCTCCTCTTCAGAACTGACAGCAAAGGGTTTTTTTTTTTCCCTTGTCTGATGAATATTATCTTTCTTACTGGCGAAAGATGCCTGCTTAGTATTATAATAAAACCTGAAATACGCCAGAGCAAACAGAGCCTGCAGGCTGTGTGCACGGGGACAGCAAGTCCTCTCCTGGGGGTCAACCCTCCAGGAGCTGCATCAAACACTTCGGCGAGGACAAAAGCAGCAGGATACCAATGCCACCACCAAAACAGCCCTTATTATAGAGTCTTAATCCTGTTCTTGAACACTCTTTCTTTAGGGTGGCATGGGATGGCCATTTAGGTTTCTGAAATGATGACAGGAGTCACCAAAGCATCCCCTCCTTTAGAGGCGGCAATGGTTAGCAGTATACAAGGTCACACACCTAAGAAAAGCCTTAGTTCAGTGTGTGCACTTTCCATTCACTTCTCAGACCATTAAATTGCTGTTTTCATGCTGTTCTTGTATACCTAATTCCAAAACTCCAGCTGCCTGAAGGGCTTTGGGCTCAGTGAATAACCAAGTCTCGGTCACACACAAAAGGTCCGATGCGTTTCCAGCAGCTCCCAAGCAAGCTCCCGAGGCTGGCACGACCCCGAAGGGTGGACAGTGCCCTCGGCTTGTTGTTCTGCTCCTCTTTCAGGGCTCTGCCCGTCACACACTTGTTTCCAAGAGGCTCTTCTTTTGCCCCCGAGGATGCGCGGTGATCCTGGGGGCTTCCTGCAGCTCCAACATCTTCTGCTCGCACCTTGTGAGCCCCACAAAGGCTGGGCAAGTCTACAAACCCAGCATCCCCCCTCCCTGCATCTCTCTGGATGAGGAACAATCAGGCCAAAACCCGGCTATTTAAAACAGGCAAACGCTTTCATATTTTCAATAACAGCCTGAGTACTTACACAACAAAACACCGGGGCAGTGAATGGAGACCTGGAGGAGGAAATTGCCTCCCCTCTGCATTGTCAAAACTGAATGAGATGGAAGGTGAAAGGCGCGGAGACTTTCTAATGGGTAGAAACAAATTGAATCTTTACGAGCTTTAATAATCACAGATTAATTCCAGAATTAGTCAGGAAGTGAGGTTTGTTCTGTAGGTCAATAAATTCTGATGATAAATCCATCTGAGCCACAGTAGCTTAAACATCCTTTTGACTAGATCCCCCCTCCCAGCAATTACTCAGCAAATACTCACTGATTTGTGTCCTTAGCAAAAGCATGCTTGCTTCTTACAACCTGAGCCACTGGAAAAAGTCGTGTATGGGAAAGGAAACTTCACGTATGGAAATAATGGTGTTTCTTGTAAAGAAAACTACGGCAAGAAGAATTGCAGACGTATATAAAAAAACAAGCATGTGGACGGGATCATTACCTAACCTGCAGACTCTGGAATGACTTTAAATGGGTGTTGCTGAAACCTTGTTCCACAGAGGTCCTGCCTGGTTCAGACGAAGCCATTAAAACGAATTATGAATTTGGCATGAAGGAAAGCCATGCCACGGTCTGGCCCTAGTCTCCAGCAGCATCCTCAGCCACCCATTCACCACGTAACCGAGACAAACTTCTTCAGCACCAGACCAAAGCCTTCGGCATCAACACGCCAACTACTGACCAAGCGCTTTTTCCCCCCCGTTTACGTGTAATTCCACCCGAGCCTCCAAACACGGCCTTTTTTTTGAATCCCGACCACATTAATGATAACCCCTGTTAAACATAAACCAGTGCGCAACTACACACACATAAAAAAATATATATAAATAAAAAGCCAGGAAACTCTGATTGTACGTTCACGATGGCTTCTGCAAACGCACCCAGGAGCTAACAAACCCCTTGATTCCCCTCTCTGCTCCCCATCCTCCTCCAGGTGAGGAGGAGAAGCCTGTCCCGGGTGCCTCCCAGCCGCAATTAGACGTGATGCGGGGGGACCCCAGCATCTCCCCCAGACCCCAGCACGGCCCCGTCCCGTCCCGTCCCTTACCGGGAGCGCTGCAGCTCGAAGGCGGCGGCGGGGCCGGGCTGCCCCAGCTCGCAGCCCCCTCCTCCTCCTCCTCCTCCTCCTCCTCCCTGGGGGCTGTGGCGGCCGAAGGGCACGGGCAGCACCCCGGCCGTGAAGGAGTTGAGGCGGCCGCGGCTCCCCCCCGCCGCCGCCGCGGCGCCCAGGAAGGCGGCAGCCGGCACCTGCACGGCGGCGAAGGCGTCCTCCTCCTCCTCCTCCTCTTCCTCCTCCTGCTGCTGCTGCTGCTCCTCGTCCTCCCCGCCGCCGCCTTCCTCCTCCTCCTCCTCCTCCTCCTCCGCCCCGCCGCGGGGCCGGGGGGGCTCAGCGGGCGCGGCCGGGGGGCTGCCCAGCCGCGGGGGGGGCTGCGGCGGAGCCTGGCGGAGCCTGGCGGCGGGGCCGTCGGCCGGAGGGGGCGGCGGGGGCCGCCCGTCCAGGGAGATGCTGGTGAGGAAGGACAGCGCAGCCTGCCTGCGCCGGGGGTCGCTGCGCGGCGGCACCGCCGCCAGCCCCGCTCCCGGTGCTGGTCCCGCTGCCGGTGCCGGTGCCGTCCCCGCTGGCAGCGGCCCCTTCCTGGGGCAGGGCTCCGGCGGCGGGGCTGGCAGGGCTCCGGCGGGGCTGCCGGGGCTGGCGGCGGCCGCCGCCATGGCGTGGGGCTGTGCCGGCCGCCCGCCTCCCTGCCCTGCCCTGCCCTGCCCCGCCGCACGGAGCTCGGCTCGGCTCGGCTCGGCTGGGTGCCGCTGGCGGTGCCGCTGGCGGTGCCGGGCTCGCCGCTAGGGCAGCGGGCGGGCGGCGGGGCGAGGCTGCCGGCGGGCCGGCGGCGGGGCCGCCCCCGAGGGCCGCATGGGGCTGCCGCGGCTCTCACGTGCGGAGCGGGGAGCCCAGCACAACAAAAGCCCGGCCAGCAGCCCGCAGGAGGAGGAGGAGGAGGCAGGAGGAGGAGGAGGAGGGAGGAGGGTGGGTCTCGGCGAGCTCCCTCCTTTCAACCTCTCTCTCTGCTGCTTGCTTTTTTTTTTTTTTTTTTTTCCTTTCCCCCTTCCCTCCTCCTCCTCCTCCTCTTCTTCCCTTCCTGGATGCGTGGGGGCGGGCGGGAGCAGGGGAAGGTGGAGTCTGTGCCCGCATGGCCCGCCGCCTGCCGCCGCCCTGTCCCCTCCGGCAGCACCCCGGCCGGGCTGCTGGCGGCTCGGGAAGCACCTCACAAGCCCTTCGGGCCGTTAAAGGACCATTAAAACACCTCACTAGCCCCCCAAACCTTTAAAATACCTCACAAGCTCCTCAAGCCATTAAAGCACCATCAAAACACCTCACAAGCCCCCCAAAGCTTCAAAGCACCATTAAAACACCTCACGAGACCCAAAAACCTTTAAAGCACCATCAAAACACCTCACAAGCTCCCCAAACCTGTAAAGTGCCATTAAAACACCTCACTATCCCCCCAAACCATTAAAGTGCCATCAAAACACCTCACAAGCTCCCCAAACCTTTAAAGGACCATCAAAACACCTCACAAGCCCCCCCAAACCTTTAAAACACTTCAGAAGCCCCTCAAGCCATTAAAGCACCATCAAAACACCTCACAATCCCCCCAAACCATTAAAGCACCCTTAAAACACCTCACTATCCCCCCAAGCCATTAAAGCAGCATTAAAACTCCTCACAAGCCCCCCAAGCCCCCTTCCCTCACCGCCTTCTCCCCAAGCCTTCGCGCTGCCCTGCCCGGGGGCAGTGTGGTTACTCAGGGTGCCCTCTCGCCCCCAGCCCCGCTGGCCCGAGGCCAGTCCCACGGCAGCACGAGGTGCCTTTGGTTTCTTCATCGCTTCACTCGCTCGGCTCAGCCTTGCTACAAGTGTTTTTGTCCCTGCGTAAGGGCTGGGTAACGCAAACCCCAGCACACACGGTGCTTGTGAGGTATCGGCGTGCACCTCCTCCAGTGACATGTATTATTATATCCCCGTTACAGTGTGCTGGTACAGCCCTCTCAGACTGTCACAGAGCAAGCAGTGCCCCCTGTGATTTCATCAAAAGTTTGCTGATTTGAGCAACAAAGCTGGGTGTTTGGTCACAGAGGGAAACCTAACGCTGTTAGTTTTGAAGAAGCTACGGACCCAGGTTTGCCTTCCTCGCAGAACTGACCTTGTGAGCATTCAATGACTTTACAATCAAGCTCTGTGACTCGGATTGATTCGTGAAAGCTTGGCCTTTACTCACCCTGAGTGCCACAAAGCCCTGCCTCTGAGGCCCCGATGTCCCTGGGGTGGGCTCTGCAGGCTCCTGATGCTATAAGGATGCTGTGCAGGCAGCATGGATGGGAAATGCTGGGGGAAAGGGAGTGCTTCCCAACCCCCAGCTCCTCCTAGATCCAAGGGCTATTTTGAGGTGGGCATCCCCACTTCAGGCTGCTCTCTTGAGGCTTCAGCTGGTGCTGTCTTCCCTAACAGATGGCACCGGTGTGCTCGTCCCTGTGGTGCATCGGGGCCGGATGGTTTGGTTGGGAAGCGGGTGGGCCTGAGTGCCGGCCTCACCTCCCGTGGAGAAGCTCAGGGGCCTTTCGAGACGGCTCCACTTTTAAAAGAATTCAGGACTCTTTTGGGGAGGACTCCTGGGCCACACACAGGGAAGTGCCACAGCTCCGTAGCCTGACAGTCAGCATGTTCCCTGGGTGCTGACCTCTGGTCCGAGGACTACTTCTGTGCTGTAGGTCCTGAAACTCACGCCTTCCACATTACAGCTGTGTGAGGCATACACTCATTTTTTACCTCTTGCATTTCTGGCAGGAAGCAGCCACAGTGCGTTTTTTTTTCCCCCAGAGCTCAAAATCTTGCTATGGCAACTGAGTTCTGGAGCGTATTTTCCAAATCCAGCCTCTACCAGGAGATAAGCATGGTAAAAGAGAACCACCACCACAATGACGGGTGCAGGTCCCAGAGGTTGGTCTAACCTGGGGCAATTTTGATGTGTGCCGAAGTGTGAGCTCCTTTCACAAAATCCCCCTTGTGGTGGGATAAATGTGAGCATTATTTTGCTTTGGAGGCATGACCTCTGCTCCAGAACACCTCTGAAGCTGTTCAAAATAAACTTGGGCACCTGATACACTGTGTACAATTGGGAACACTCATGTGGATGGTTGAGTTTATCGAACCTCCTTACCTCAAAGTTAGAGGGGCTGGGATAAATCGTAGGTTTTTTAAATTGTAGGTCTTTGCTAAGGTGGGGCATTCAGCTGAGGTCACCAGGTTCTTGTCACCTTGTGCAGCCTTTGCAGAGCACATATCTGTCTGCCCATCAGCCTGACTTCCTCAGGGGACCTCAACAAATGCCCCTGTGGGCACCGTGTGGGTATGGACTGTCTTTTCCAACAGTGCTGCTGCTGCTGGGTTAAAACATCCCTTCCACTGTGCACGAGAATAAATCCATTTGAGAAAGCAACATACAACAAGGAAAACACGACTTTTTCAGTCTAAAGCGAAGCTATTTTTGTTAATGAGTGGGGCACCACAGTACAGAGATAATTGGCATGTTAGAAATACCAGGTTCTCTAGACCTATTTATATGTTTAGTAGAGAATTTAAATGAATACATACAACCTAAGGTGAATGGTGTTTTTTTTTTTTTTTTTTTTCCCTGTTACTTACATCCTTTTGATCTGTGCTTAGCAGAGCTGTAGATGATTGCACGGGCTATAGGAGTCTTGTTTGCCGGAGGTTATGTGGAAATGTTAAACAAATTGACTTTGCTGGTTCAAACTTTTTTTCTTTGATGGGGAACCGGTGGTTGACTAGAGGAAATAGCAAACTTGAAAGGAAAACCAAAAAGACATATTCTGGAAACTTGCTCCTGTGACTGGTTTTTAAATCATTTTCCTCTCCAGTTTCTCTTCCAACCAACCATCTCTCCCCAAGTGCGAGCAAATGTTTTTATTTCAGAGGTCACAGGCTTATGCAAGTGGTTGGATGACAAGTGGTAATAGGAGTGGAAGAGCGTGATAACTTTTTTTACCCCATGCACAAAATGCTGGAAGAGGGAGAGACTCATGAGCTGTGGGTGTTCAGAGACAACGAGGAACCGGGGGAGCCAGTTGACACAGGTGAGTGGAGAGGCCAGGTTTAAAGATTTTGAGGAGGGTAGAGGGAGTTTGGACAAAAAAAGAAACAAAAACAAAAACAAAAACAACAACAACAAAAAAATGAAAGCTCAGCAATTTACCACTCTGGGAAACGAGACTTTAGAAGTGGTGCCTCTGCCTTTGCAGGAAAGTGAATCCAAGTGTGGGAGCCTTATGTTTTCTTGGTGTCAAGTCTGAAAGGCCACAGATGCTTGAGCTGAAGCTGTGCGCCTGCATGGCTTGCCACCTCAAGTTAAAAAAACATATTTGCAGGTGCATTGAAATCTTCGCCTGGAACTTGAGTTAGAGACAAGATTTGTACTACCCTGAGAGTTAACTCTGCAGGAATAACCGGTCCTGAGTCACCAACGTGAGTCACCCGGCCAGTGCTCGAGTGTCCTCAGCGCAGTGTTTGTGTGCTTGGGCGATAAAAACAAGTTTCTTATTGTCCCTGACACTTGTTAGAGCTGCAGGAGGAAGGCAGCTAGTGGAAGGAAAAGCAAATGCGATTCTCCCTTGCAGTTTTGACAGCGTTGTTTTCTGACTGTCAGGATCAGTCTGGTAATGTTGTTACACGCAAAGCTCAGCAGAGAAGTCATCTGAAGGTGGTACTGCGTCACTTCTCTAGTTGCAAACAGAAGTGATAGTTACCTATGGTCATGGATCCCACTGCGGGATCTCAGCAGCTGGGCAGATTCCTGTAGCCTGTGAGCACACTCACTGTGCAAGACTTTGGAGAAACAATAAATCAGCGATCTTATAAACGATTTGGCTTTTTTTAGTTCCTCCCCAAAGTCCCTTTTTGGAATACAATTGCACTTCAATAGAAGAAAGAAGTTGTAACATTGAAGAAGGACTTGGAATATGAATTTAATAATCCTTCTGCTTAGAAGGAGCGTCTGGCAGAAGTAAAATAGAGGGAATTTAAACACACTTCACTGAAAACCATAGTTAAGAATGGAAATTGGATAAAGACAGTACAAATTCTTTACAAAAGACTAATACTCCATCTGGATAGTGAGTCCTGTTTCGGTGCCAGGCCCTAACCTTAAGTCTGTTGTAAATTTAGCCTGATTCTCAGAAAAGCTAAGTACTTGCTTCCCACTGGTAATTTTTCAGGAGCCGGAGTGTTTTATTTTTTGAAGGCTGCCCTTGCTAATTGGATATAAAATCCTGACACTAACATGCTTGTTGCCTTGTTTAAAAAACAGAGCTCCCTGGATATGCAGAGACCCACGCTTGTCTCTTCACCAGGAACCTAACTTTGTTTTCTTGCATTGTTCGAGGGTGTGTGCCAACGTTAGCCAGTTAATGTAAACTGAATTCTTATATGGCAGTGGTAAAGAGGGAGAGATTTGGGGTCGCCTAGCATTAGGGTTGGAGCAGTGTGGGCAAGATCCTGTGTATAACCGGCAAGAAGCACAGAAGCAGATGCCCTTGGCAAAGATGAACCGGTGCCTCCACAGCTCAGCTGACATGTGGATATAAAGGTCACCAAATTAACCTGCTAATTATTTAAGATGTCAGAGGTGTGGCATGCGTGGTGTTTGTGTGCATGTTGCACTGCCTTGAAAGACTCCCGAGGTCTTTGGTAGGCTAGCGGTACACGTGTGGGCGGTAGGGCCAATTTGGTAGATGTTTGTCTCTTAGAGAAATTAGGGCACTCTAGTTAAGTGGTCAAAACTGGAATATATAGCATTATTCCAACTTAAAGTCCCCTTAGGTGGGGCTGGTGGAAACAGCTTTTTAAGAAGACTACTTAACATTTGCTATTGTAACACCTTGGCATTTTCCGTGCTAGATCCTCTTCAGGCCAAACATTTTTTATTTTTTTTTCAGGAAATTTCGGTCAAAATGGTTATGCCAGCTCCAAGAGCAGGAACAAGAAAAACACATTGCTTCGCCCACATTAGAAATTCGTTTGACCTTTGAAATACCCGAGCATTCCTGCACTGAAACAAGAATTTAGGAGGTGGGCTTCTGTCTCTGAGGTGGGGCTGGGGAAGAAGGAGGGAGTGCCCTTCCTGTCAAAATCCACCCACCTGGGTCCAATTTTAAGCCTTTGAATCATAGTGTGCATGTGCTAGCTGGAGACTTATTACTGCCTAGCAGCTAAACCTGCCAGTGATGTCTTCCCTGAGCAAGCCTCAGCCTTCTGCATTTCCCGAGCCAGCTGAGTGCACCCAGACCTACAGGAGTGCAGGAAGGGATGTTCCCAGCTGTTCTGGGTCACGGTGGAGGCAGCTGCTGAAATGCGGGTTCAGGGCAGGGAAGTGGTGCAGAGGAGGGAGCCGTAAGGTTGGGTGCACTCGAATTTTTAATGTGACTCGTTCAACTTTGGCTCGGTTTGAGGATTTCTGTTGCTGGAGGTGTTTGTTTGCTGTAAATACTTTTGGATCCCTTAAGGACCCACACTAAAACAGGAGCTCTGTTTTACTAGTCGCTGCTAAAATGCTGACCCGTTCTGCAATGAGCTTGCAGGGTAAGTAGACAAAACAAGGAAGGTGGCCATGTCTGAGCTGCAACTGGAATGCAGCAGTTTCTGGCTCCTATTTGTGTGATTAAATGGGAACAGGGCCACACAGCTCCTCCCTCCCTTGGAAAACAAAAACTGTGGACACTTGTACAGAAAACAATCCTGGTCTCTGTTTGTCCTTGTCTCACTGCAGTTTCTTCAGATTTTTTTTTTTTTTAATTATTATTATTATTTTTAATATTTATTTCTTTCATAGTAAGTTGACGTAGGTGTGAGGTTCAGGAATGCAGTGGTCTTTATTCAGGTGAGGAACAGGCAAATGTCCTGCCTTCCTGGCAGTCTCCTTAAGCAGACAGATAAATAAAAAGCAGCTAGTAATGGCAATAGAACAAAACAAGACTTACCACTAAAAAGAGCTTTTTTTATGTTTTTCGTAAAGTGACAGCTGTGATTTATCCCATTCTTTACCACTCTGAGATAATTTGGAATTGAATATAGAATCACTGGCTACTAAGATTTCAGTGGGAAGCCTGGGAGAACATCCGTCATCGCCATGGTGTTTGTTAATTTTTAATCACCTCGGGATAATTTTAAAACATAGCTGCAGGTTTCTGAAACATTCATGTGAGCAAGTCTCTAGGTATGTTGGCTGCCTCGGCTAGGAAAATCCTCCAGTTCACAGGACAGTCTGACCAAATTGCTGTGTGAGAGGGAAAATCCTGTTGACACCTTCTGAGACACGGTCTTCAATGAGGGTAAAAACATTAAATAAACAGCATCTGAAGTTCCCAAAGGGGTATGTTGGTGGAGTGTTTTACTTCAGAGGCTGTTGTGTGAGTTCATCCCGTCTATAAAAGTTTAATATCCAAGTTGGAAAAAAAAAAAAAAAAGTTCAAGGGATTTGTTTTTTCTCCTCTTGAAAATATTTAATTCAGTGTGAATGAAGGAGGCACATGGAAAACTTTTGGCAGAGCGAGCTGAGGTTTTGCATCTTCTCAATGGCATTTTTCTGCCTGTGTGCAATGCGATCCCCTGTGAGCGCCACGCTCCAGGATTTCAGGGCAAATTGTCAAGCCCTGTGAACTTCAGAAGATCCTCAGCAGGTGGAGACCGTCCTCAGTGGGCAGAAATCCTGAAAGCTTTGAAAAGAAGCAAAGCAGGCTCCCCTCACGCCACCTCGGCCTGCCTGCACAGGTTGGCCTGGGCCCATTCTTGCCCTCACGGTGGGCACAGGCCCTGCCTGACTCTTCTCTGAGCAATGCCCCTGTGCAAGTGTTTGCCACGGGCAAATTTCCAGCATAATAATGCCCAGCAAGGTCAGCTCTGCCTCTTTCCCAGGGTGGCCAGATAAACTGGCACGGCACACTGAGGGAGACAAAATGGCGGTGACCTTGGCGGGGCTGGGGCCAGTCTTGGCCGCAGGCCGGGCAGGAGGCGATAGGGCAGCTCCACTCCCCCAAAAAACCCTGAATGGGCACTGCTGATGCTGGTGGGTGGATGTTTGGGAGTCCTTGTGGCCAGGAGAACTTTCTGAGGGGGCTGAGGCCCTGCTAGGGTGTGGGGACACTCAGAAATGGCATAGGTGGCCTGACCCTAGGAAGGAAGCCCAAGAGGTATGTTCGGAGAATGGGTTTTCTCCTTCATCACACCAAGAGGCATGTGAAGGGAGAGCCCTAAGGAAGACCCCTAAATCCTGCTGCGTGCCTTTGTGTTGGATGGGGAGGGAGTCTACCCTTCATGAAGTACGGAAAATTCATCCTCAGATGAATGACCGGAGACAGCTGGCTGCAATTCAGGGGGCAAAACAGCAGCTCAATCCTACCCTGAATAACCGTAACTTGTTATATGCATGTCTTGCATAGTCTGATAGAGACTAAAACTGCTAAAAATCGTCTGAACGGGATGCCTTTTTTTTCCCTCAGAAAAGTTTAGGCAGGAAACTGCCAAAAGAAAATGAGTAATATGAAAAAATAAGCAGCAAAAGAAAATGAAACAAATGGAAAAGTGGTCCCCTGGCAAGAGAGATCCAAAGTCTTCTGCTGTCTTCACTCCAACTGAGCAGCACCTTCATGTAATAATCTCTATGCTGAGATCAATGAGGCTGTTTAAATAAAAGAAGCGTTTAAGTGTAAAAGAAAGTCAGAGAAGAGCAACTGCATTCAAATCAAAAGACTAATATTCAAGCCTCCTTGAGCCCCAAGGAAGGGATAAATCCTTTAAGCTGTGAAGAAGTAAATGCTGGAGAAAGTCCGTGAAATCCATTCCAAAGTTTATCACAAAATAAAACTCAGTTAAGGGCCAGAAAGGACACTGAACACTTCAAAGAAGTGGCAATGTAGCAGAAGAGAACAGCTCTGCTAGCATGACATTTCATCTGTATTTGGTGCATCTGCAGGTCTTTCTGTCTGGAAGCTTGACACACCAGTAATTCCTTCTTCCAATGTGAAAATAAATAGTTTATTTCTAATTTACTGCAATGTCTCTGGAGGTGGCTTTTTTTTTTTTTTTTTTTTTTTTTTTTTTTTTTGGTAGCCCCTCAGGAAAGAAAGAAAATGTTCAGATACACAACAAAAGGAATTAACTAGATTTTGGCTGTATATATATATAGCCTAATACACACACATATATATATATGTGTGTGTGTATGCAAGTATATATATATAGAGAGAGATATTTCATTTTTCCCTGCGGGGATGTAATCCAACCAGATATAATAGGACATAATGCATACACTCAAACTAGAGCAATAGCAAGGATATGTAGCAGAACTATTCTGCTGGCTGTTTTTGGAAATGGTTTAGCTGTTTCCATCACGCCAGCATGACTGTGTTCCTATGGGAACAAGCTTCCTCATAGCAAGAGGCTTCTATAGCAAGGGGAGGTGACTCCTGGCTAAAAACTTGTTGTTTAGCACAAAACTTAATTCTCTGTAAATATTATTTTTTTTCTGTGATATTTGGATTATGCTCATTCATTTTCAGAACTAATTAAAATAATATTTTTTCTACTCTGTCAATGAGGCAAGATGCTATCAGCTACATTAAAAGTGTCATTAGGACTAGCTAGTAGATCCTCAATAGCAAAAGCTTGTTTGTACCCTCCTTGCTGGTATGGTGTTGCTTCCAAGAGCTGCATCCCAGTGATGGTACCCTTTAGAAAAGCACCATACTGCAGTCGTAATCCCATACGCTTTAATAGGACTATAGGTGAATTAAAGTAGTAGTATTCTTTGTGAGGATGCCTATTAGAATCTGGCTTCATGTTAACAGCTGCCTTAAATGCATATCTCCTCTGAAAAACAAGGTCTCGTGTCGTATATTGTAAGAGTATTATTGTGTTGCTGTAGTGTTTACTTGCAGCAGGAGTAATGCTTACAGGAAAAATCCTTGGAGCTTCAAAGCTCTCTCAAGGATGCCTTCGGAAGAAGGGATTCCAGGGGTAAAAAAAAAATAATAATAATAATAAAAAAATCAATCTGACCCATCAAAGAATGAATTACTGTAGCTAGCTGAATACTTCTTTGAATCAGTATTGTGAGTGTTCGTATCCTGAACTGAAGCTGATCAAATGTATCTGCTTAACTTCTAATTCCTAACTGTTAAAACTGCCAGCTAAGTAGCTGTTACGCACAGAAGTGATATGAAGGAGACAGAGCTTTATCTGTTGTTCATTACCAGCAGATAATGAACGGACATACTGGAAACTGCAAGGAGGCTGGGACTCGAGTTTCAAGGCAAGCTTGTAAACTGGGGGGGGAAATGCCCAGTAAGTGGAGTCGGATGCGCTGTACATCAAGGGTACAGATATAAATGATGTCAGTATCCTCTGGTCTTGTTTATATTCCTCCTGTAATCACTGCTGAAACTTTCCTAGTTCTGTTTTCAGTGCTGGCTTATCCCTGTCATGTCTCTGCTGGCATAGCCCTGGCTTTCCTCGCTGGTGCTCCAGTCTTGGTGCAGTTCTTCTTGTACCTCACTCGAGGTGCAGAGGGTGGCCATGAGGCATCCACCTGCTGAAGGCAAGGGGACCTTGTGTATGCCATTTCCCTTCTTATCCTTAAGGCAGGTGATCCTTAAGGTGAGCTGGCCCTGAAGAAATCCTGAAGGTGCACAAGACTCAGTGAACTTCACAGATGTTCAGAATGGGTTGGATTGGAAGGGACCTTTCCAACTCGAATCAAAGCGTTGATTAGTGCTGACATTCTGCCTAATATTAAGAAACCCTGGTTTAAGTTTCCACCTGCTCTTAACAGCAAGGGCATGTCGTCACCCCTCAGCATTTTCGTGCTTAGGAAGGTACAGGAATTGTACAGCCTAACCGGCATTTCAGCGGAGCCACAGTGCTGATAATATATCACGGAGCATATACTGTACCCTTGGAAACAGCCGTTTGCAGTTTCTCTCTTTAGAGCGATCTTTATAGCTCAGGGGAGAACTACACAGCAAAAACATGGGTGTGTTAATCCTTTGTAAGCTTGATAAGACGTGAATTTGTTTGAATAGCCATCTGCTGGTCTTGAGACTTCAGTGTTTGCTTGCCGGCTAGAACAAGGCAGGCTGAGGGTTATTTTGCTTTTATTGCTGTATGTGAAGTACACCTGGATGCAGAGAAAAATAGGATGATGGTGGGCCGTGAAGGCTGAGACAATGACAAATGAGAGTAGGGCTGCTTTTCTGGGAACTTCAAATGCTTAAACTCAGCGTGCAAGCGTTTCTAGAGTAGGTATTTCTGAAGGGCATCAAGCCAAGTAGTTTTACGGCCAAATGTGTGGCTATTTAAGGAAATACAGCACAGAGCATGAAGAGTGACTCCCGTGTAACATCATTTGAATTGTGCCTGAATTTTTGCAGTTTTCCCCCAGCTGAGAGCCAGCAAGCAGGGCACTGTAACACTCGGTGCCGAACACGGTCACAGAGGATCTTTCTCTTCCCTCCCCGCTCCGAGTGTTCCCGTGCAAGTGTTATGAAATGTAAATGCAGCAGCACTGTGTGGGTGAAGCCTCGAAAGCACAGCTCCCCTAGAAGCAGGCTGGTAGTGCACGTGAAGCGTGCCAGCCTTGCTTATTCCCAGGATAAATGCCGTCTCAGGGAATATGCCAGGGTGCCCGGCTTTGTACAGGGACTTTCCTCTCCCCAGAGGACAGTGGCATGGGGCAGCTTCAGCCTGAAGGCAAATGCTTGCACTGGAAGGAGGGGCACAGGTGGAGGAGCAGTGGTGTGAAGGAGAAAGAGGGCTGCTCTCCGCTGTGACCGCACCAGGGTGGTACTACGCGACCTCCCCCAGGTGTGGAGTCCCTCGAGCTGGGAAGTGCCCCACGCTCATCCTTCTGCCCTCTGAAAACAACCCTGCGTGCACAGCGGCTGCTTTCAGCAAGGCTGAAGTCCATCAAAGTGATCTTTAACGCGGCGTGACTGACTGAAGGGCTTTTTTCCTTTTTCATTAGCCGCACGAGGAGCACGGCACATCTGATGCAGGACACAGCCGTGCTTTGTCTTGTGCTGGAGCAGACCGACGGAGGAACATCATCTCAGCGCTGACTCTTCCTGATAGGGCTGATGGAGCTGTTTTTTCCAGAGAATTTCCAGCTAAGCTGTTAAAATAAACTTCTCCATGCAAGCTTGTGACTGGAAGCAGTCATCCTGAATTTGCCTTCTTTCTGTAACTGGGCTCTCCTCTGCAGAGCTTTCCCCTGAGTGGCTGAAATTACCCTGTACACAGTCTTAGAGAGTACCCATACCTCATGTTAGCCACAAAACAACACTATTTTAAGGACTTCAGGGTGTCCTGCCCCTGTGATAGTTACCTGAATGCCACCCATCGGCTGTATTGCAGCCTCGCGTGAACTGGATGATTTGTCGTGCTTTGTGCATGTGTTGTAATTAAGTCACTAGGCAAGAGGGTTGTTGTCTCCCTATTTTTATTTTGTTTGGTGTGTGTTTTAATTATTTTTATTTTTGGAGCCAAGTTCTAAAGTCCGTGTTTAGGGCTGCACACACTTGAAGTCTCCTTTAACTCTTGATAGGGGGGAAAAAAACGGAGCCGTGACCTCCGAATGCGAGCAAACAGCCTGTTACGGCGAGCACACAGGGGGAAAAAAAACAATGATTCAAGGCAACAAGATCCTCAACTTGAGATCAACATTTTCACAAAGGCAGGGGGTAGCAGCTGCCTGGTGATCATGGGATTAGATCCTCCCGCTGGTCCTGGGGTGACCTTAAATAAAAGCCCCGATGCCAGCATGGCCAAGGCAGGCAGGGGCAGGCGTAACTGAGAGGCATTGCGGACATGGTGCTAACTTCCAAGATGTGCCTGTTGGTTTTGTTTTTTGTTTTTGGTTAAAAAAGCCTTGGATTTGTGCAGCTTGTTTTGTGCTAGATGTAAAAACACGCGCTCTTCCAAGCATGCAGCATGAATGAAAGTGAGCGCTGAATTATGCTGACCTTTCAATACGAAATTTTCCACCGGGTACGAGTCCAGGACAAATATTGATTGAACGATGTGTGTGTGTGTGTGTGAAGTGCGTGGCCTGACACCCGGTGCGACCTTCCTCCTCCATGCCTGATCCCCAGCCCTGGCTTTAGGCTTCCTTTTGTACCCAAACCCCGTTTCATAACCGAGTTCCCCCCGCTCTTTGGAACCCGGGTTTCTGCGTTTGTTTGCTCGCTGACCTGAAGTCTGTCGGGACATTTCTCTGTTTGGTTTCCTTGTTAGCTTTGTTGCCGTCCCAAATGGCCCGGGGCTGGTTTGTTCAAGGCTGTTTTTTCTGGGAGAGCTAGCAGAGGGTTTCGTGCTCCACAACTTTGCCGGGGTCACCGCGGGTGATTTTTGCCCCATTATACGCTGCTCGCCCGCTCAGGCTGGTGGCACGGTGTGTTTGCGCGTGTGATGACCTCTGCTGCTCACAGCATCCACCGGGGCTGGGAAAATGTCTTCCTGATGGGAGATTTTTTTTTTCCATGAATTTTCATATTTGCAATTCCTACAGAAAATCACGTATTTTTTTTTCTGAGGTCACAAGAGAGCAATTTTCAAAACTGCACGGGTGAGTTGGGCCTCCAATGTTTTATATATATATATATATATATATATACATATTTTAGATGCAGCTGAGTTTTTGGGATTCAGGGTTTATTTGTCTTTCATTCATGCCCTCACCAAAACCCCCGACGTCCAGGCCTCCAGATCCCGCCAAGGATGTGCACATCTGTGGAGCACACGTTGCTGCCTTCTGACCCTTACAAGAACCAGTGTTATTTTTGTCTCACGTTAATGAGAAATATTCGTACTGGTTTATTCTGAGATTATGATTCTTACTTCTATATATAATACATATTTAAAATATAAACATATGCACACTATATATATGCATATATATATATATCCCTTCCCCCTCCATCCCTTTTCCTTCTCTTCTCACAGCCCAAACGGTCCCAGTGAGAGGACAGCAACTTTCCATCACAAATGCTTTTCCTGTGACTGTTTTTTTGTTTTCCGAGCCTGCCACATGAAAGTAGACATAACATTTTCATTTCGGTTGTCTATAAATAAACAGAAATCTGACTTCCAGAAAGCCGCGTTTCGAGGCAGAAGGGCCCTCGTGTTCTCCACTGCTGAGCCCTGAGGTTGCGCTGGGACCTGGGGGTGTTCACGAGGAAACACGGACACCCCCACCATAAAACACAGCACCAAGGCCTGGTTGTGGAAGAGACGGGTCCTAAAACAAGGCCTAGGGAGATGCTTTCACCATGGTTTTTACTGTATTCCTTCCTTCAGTCACAGCTGTGGTTTCGTGGACCTCCAAGCAGATGTGTTGGTCGTCCCATGAAAATACTTCTTTACCGTGAGGGTGGCAGGGCACTGGGACAGGCTGCCCGGAGAGGCTGTGGAGTCTCCTTCTCTGGAGACACTCAGAACCTGTGTGGGATCCTGCGTTTGGGTCACTGCATTGACCTCTCACTGCCACAGGCCTGTGTCCGTGTTTGCTGCCCTGGTACAGGCCTTGGAAATCCCTGCGCACTTACACCTCTGATTTCACCCGGCTGTTTCGCGTTAGAGTTTCTTTACTACACAACACGCAGCTGCTGTGAAGTGGGATCGATCTCCTGCCCCCTACAGAGCTGAATAGAGAGCCAGGCAGCCTCGGCCATGTTTCTGCTTGAAACCACGTCTCAGGAATTTTATATGGGAATTTTAAAGGATGACAGAAATTTTAAAGGGTTTGAAAGCTTTCCATCTCTCTGCTTTCGCAAGACGTTTTTTTTTTTTTTTTTTTCCTGTGCTTGTTTATGGGTTTGATGCTCAGAGCGACCAGATGCTGGTTTAGAAACAGGTCAGAATTCCCAGACTTGCAGGAAACACTGCCTGCCTTATTTTTCCACTGTTTAGTACCCAAAGCTGAGCATGTAAACTGTCCCTGTGAATAACCTGGGTGGTTCCCCCGTTCAGGGCATAGCCCTCTCACTCATGCTGAGGGTCCTCCAGCAGCACGAGCAGTGGGAGACCATCTGTGCACGAGCTGTGGGGACTCGTGCTGATATTGCTGCTTTGGTGCCACCAGAAGGTGCAGAGATAAATGATTGATGAGTGTGCTCAGCACTGAGGCTGAAAGGATGCTTCTCAGGTTGGATTTTTAATCACTGACACGTCCTTATGGCGTCTCGCTTACTGGGAAGTTTTACTGGTAACTGGGTACTGGGAGGGAGCTGCAGCCCCAGCTCCTGCGGCTGATGATCTTGTGCTCAGAGCTGCAGAATGAGGGAACAAATCCTGCGGGCACGGTCATCCTGCTGGATCCACGATGGATTCCCAAGGGGCACAAGCACGTGCCGGCACGGGGCCATGCAGCACAGCAGCTTCGGTCACAGCCTCGTGTCACCTCGCTTCGCAATATTAGGCCTGATGTACAGAAAGCTGCTTGCCCTCCCAGCTTGTCGGCGTCATTTTGTGTACATGGCTTAAATAAATGCAGAAAATGCTGCAATTGTTCGGTCGCAGGGGCTGGAGCCTTTGCAAGGCAATAGCTGTGGGCCTGGTGATAAGACCACGACTGCCCAGACTGCCCATCGACAGCGTTGTGGTAGTGAAAATGGGGAAATGGAAGGGTCTGAAAACAGAAGTGCAATACCTAAATGCACACACACAACTAGCAGAAGGGAGGCGGTGCAAAAGAACTGTTAATAGGCCAGGAAAACCCTGAAATTTCGTGTGTTCACACTTTATCAAACCCCCTTGATATGAAGTTAAACGCAGGGCACTTGAGAGCAGTGAATGAGCCTCTGCTATCCCAGAGCATTAACAAATTAAATGGGTGAGTGAGAGGGCTGCTCAGCTGGGGCAGTTCACAAAACCTCTGCTTTGGTATCCGTCGTGGTGAAGGAGCTGTAGGTCTTTTATCATATAGTGTTGTTTTTTTTTTGTTTTTTTTTTACTTTTCAAAGGGATGCTGGATCTGAGGAGCATCAGATATTCTCTGTGTAGTCTGTGGGGTCAGCAACCGCGGAAAGAACTGCATTACTTCATTATTTTCCTACTCTGTTCCTGACATTTTTCCACTTGTATGATTTATTCTTGGTTAGTATATAGCATAAATACATATATGAGATATAGCTACCAAAACCCAAGTGTTAAAAAAATGCAGAAAAAGAGGCAAGAAGGATTTACAAAGGGGTAACCCAATTTGAAATACTTGATTCACCAGTCTGAGGGCTCAAGGAAAGCCACTAGAGTAGGAGGGGGATAATCCGGACTGTGAGCCTTGAAAGTGGCTGTGGAACAGGCCAGGGTCTTACAAAAGGGTCTCAGCCATCCCCGTATTAGCATGATTCCCAAAGCTTGGGGAATCAGAGAATATTTTCACACCAAACTCCCTCTGCCAGTGACCCAACGTACTGCCAAGCTTTTTGTGATGGGGTGTGGATTACTTTGCTGTCTGATGGCTTAACTTCAGCATGCTCCGGAGCGTGCTGAGTCTCCCACCCTCTGCAGCAAAATCCCCCTCTGAAAGCACTTGCAGCTAGCTACCAAAAGCCTGGATCCAGCATTGTGAGCGATACGGGAAATGGCTGAGGGAAATACGTTACCAAGATGAAAGCAGACAAATTGCTTGGCAGGCAAACATCAGTTTTGTTCCTCAAAAGGTACGTAAGCCCAGGATTTAGGAGAGCTGAGCAGATCTGGAAGAAACGCGCAAGCTTCAAGGGGTATGACAGATATTAAATAAACTACAATGGCTTGCTTAAAAATAACAGCGTGCTTTGGAGATGATGAGTATGCCACAGAAGTATTTGAGAGTCTGGGGACCAATTCTTGTAGCTTCATCTGACAAAATCCACAGTGGCAGGCAGCTCGGCAGCCAGAAAAGCGGTGTGTGCGCAGGGCTGGGGGTTTTCTTCCTTTACCTGTGACAAGTTTTGGATCCCTGAAGTTCCCAGGTGTGCCCGGGAGCAGCTTGGGCCAGTGTGGTTGAGCATTCAGGGGCTTTGGCTAGGCTCCCTCCTGGTTTCAGTTCTGGGCTCCCTCTGGGAGTGAGCAGTGAAGAAGGCCCTGAGCTAGCACACTGCGAGGAAAGCAGGGTGGCACCTCTTGGTGGCAAACCGGAGCTGTAGGAAAATCAAGCGTTGGCTTTCAGGAGATTCCTGCAGGTCTCGTAACTGCACATTGAAGGCAGCTGCCTCCCCCAGAACGACTCGGTGCTTGCTACAGCTCACGGGGGCCTCGCCTGGTGTAAAAAGTGCAACCAGGAGGTTATGGGGACATGGGTGAGAGCTCCCAGAGTAGGTCACTCCCAGTTTACATACTCATTTGGAATGATCATTTGTAGTCTCTTGGTAATAAATGCCTTAGGTCTTAGTGTTCGTTTTCTCATGTCCTTCCCAGTTCAGTCCTAGGATAAACAGATTCTGCAGAAGTTTCCTTCTGAGAAAGCCTACAAGGTCCATTTCTATATATGCTGAACTGGAGTCAGTTTTCGTCACAAACGGAAACTATCTTTTTTTTTTTATTGTTTCAGTGCTGGTTCACATTTGTTGTAAGGAATAGAAATCCTTATATCAATGAACCCCTTTCTTTGGAGAAATCATAAACGCAATAATTTTAAACAGCCAGCATGGCCTGGAGACCGCCAGTACTATGTACAAGCGTCAGTCACTAGTGGCGTCCCCCAGGGCTCGGTGCTGGGGCCGGTCCTCTTTAACATCTTCATCAATGATCTGGATGACGGCATTGAGTGCACCCTCAGTAAGTTTGCAGATGACACCAAGCTAGGTGCGTGTGTCGATCTGCTCGAGGGTAGGAAGGCTCTGCAGGAGGATCTGGATAGGCTGCACCGATGGGCTGAGGTCAACTGTATGAAGTTCAACAAGGCCAAGTGCCGGGTCCTGCACCTGGGGCGCAATAACCCCAAGCAGAGCTACAGGCTGGGAGAGGAATGGTTGGAGAGCTGCCAGGCAGAGAAGAACCTGGGAGTGATGGTGGACAGTCGGCTGAATATGAGCCAGCAGTGTGCTCAGGTGGCCAAGAAGGCCAACGGCATCCTGGCTTGTATCAGAAACAGTGTGACCAGCAGGGCTAGGGAGGTGATCGTCCCCCTGTACTCGGCTCTGGTGAGGCCGCACCTCGAGTACTGTGTTCAGTTTTGGGCCCCTCGCTACAAGAAGGACATCGAGGTGCTTGAGCGGGTCCAAAGAAGGGCGACGAAGCTGGTGAGGGGCCTGGAGAGCAAGTCCTATGAGGAGCGGCTGAAGGAGCTGGGCTTGTTCAGCCTAGAGAAGAGGAGGCTCAGGGGTGACCTTATTGCTCTGTATAAGTACATTAAAGGAGGCTGTAGAGAGGTGGGGGTTGGCCTGTTCTCCCATGTGCCTGGTGACAGGATGAGGGGGAATGGGCTAAAGTTACGCCAGGGGAGTTTTAGGTTAGAGGTTAGGAAGAATTTCTTTACTGAAAGGGTTGTTAGGCACTGGAACGGGCTGCCCAGGGAGGTGGTGGAGTCACCATCCCTGGAAGTCTTCAAAAGACGTTTAGATGTAGAGCTTAGGGATATGGTTTAGTGGGGACTGTTAGTGTTAGGTTAGAGGTTGGACTCGATGATCTTGAGGTCTCTTCCAACCTAGAAATTCTGTGATTCTGTGATAATAAATTGACAAACCTTGACAAAGCTTACACAAAAGCCTCCCTTGCTCATCCTGATGTAGAGAAGCCCCTTCAGGAAGCCTTGAAACATGCAGTGCGGGGTGACACCAGCGGGCACCCCAAGGCTCCCCTGCCCGCTGCTCTCCATACCTAAGTCAGGAAGGACATGTAGTGAAGAGCCACAGAGGCCACTCCTTTCTCAGGAACACACGATGCCTTTCAAAACTCACTAAGAAAATACCCCGTGTCAATACTCAGACACTGAGGAATAAGAGGAATAGTTTTTGACACCTGTCACTCTTACACTCTTAACTCTTCCAACACAGGCTTGAGAGGAATGGAGTTGTATTTCCAATGGTTTGGTGTGCTTATAGATCAAGGGAGAAGGAAAGGGAAGAACAACTAAAGCATGTTCTTTGTATCTTTTCATATTTCCTTTTTTTTTTTTCTTGATTAAGTGTCAAATTATTGGGACTAAATTTCAGAAATTCTGTTGCTTTGCCTGAATGATTTACAAGGCATTTGACAATTCATTAGCAATTAATAGAGCGCGTTTGGCAGGCTAGCAAACCAAAGAGTGTTATTCATTCACTTGATACCCGGCAAGCAACACGCTTTAGAAGTGCATATAAAAACCAGAGTGATTTCAGAGAGGGTTGTCACGATGTGTTTGAAATTCTTGCCTTCTTCTCATCTGACAGTAATGATATAAACCGAATTGCATTAGGGCAGAGTGAAATACTTCAGCGAGTTTAATATTTCAAACCCAATTCTTTTAGACGTAACTTTGTGGCAAATCCTGGCTTTTTTGTGCCAAAGAAGAACGCTAATACGATTTGAGATACTGGATGTTTCCCTGGAATAGAAATAGCAAATTGACTTTTCCGATTTGCAAGGATCGGCGTCTTGGCTCTCCTTGTACTCATCCTTAGGCATGTGTGATATGGTACCTGCACTTTTGTAAGCTGACTGAAGTAAAAGAAAAGTTGAATTCAAATAATTGCCTCTTCTGGGCCATCTGCTCAACATTAAAAGAACATCAATTCATTATCCGATACACGTTATCAGAGATAATGTTAGCATTTCTTATTTTTTATTTTATGCTTCTTTTCAAATGCAGCTCAAATTCCCAAGCTCTCTGAAATGGTGAGTCATTAGGAATGTCATTTCAAAGACTGTTTTTAATCTCTTTATCTTTTCCCACAACTGATTTACCCAAGGGCACAAGTAAAGCACATGTAACAGATTCCCCAAGGTCCAAAAAATCATCATTTCTGTCCTATCTAGCCTTATTTTATTCGCACTTTATTTAAAACCGCCCTAAAAAGACTCGTCGAGTTGGTAATTTTAACTATGAGGTAATGGGTGGCTTTTATCACCACATAGATGTAAGACGATAACTGGCTCTGAATTTTGTCTCCTCCGCTTCTCGTTTCCAACATCTGACCCGCAGCCTGGTCTCCTGGCTATTTCTGCTGGCTTTGGAGTACAGGCACATAAAGCTCTTTTCTTTTCTGTCATTATATTATTTTTTAAAGCCTTCTCCCTGTGAAACCATTGGCTAAGTATAGACAATGTGAGGTAAGGTGTTAATTCACTGAATTCGTTCAAAATAGATATTCAAGTCGGTGCTGAAATTCCAGCATAAAAATTATATACATGAATCAAAGATTTAACTGATTTCTATTCCTCATTTTAAGGTCATTTTTAAGAACATCAAGGATGCTCTATGTAAACTACTCAGAAATAACAAGAAAAGGGCAAACTTCTGTATTTCCAAGACGTGGTTAGAACGATGCTTATTCTTGCACTGTAGTCGAAATACATTTTTTCACCACCACATGAAAACTCTGATTAGCCTCTTCCATGGCCTTTTTTTGGCTTTGGAATGCCAACAAAAACCTTCCAAGGGCAACCAGTCTCCAGCTGTCCTTCTCACGGCTCCTGCCGGGCAGGGTTATCTCCCGTAACTGTTGATGGCTCCCACTTGGGAGCCTGGGGGCTCTGCCACCACCATGCTTATGCCTAAATGGCCACATGCCCGACCACCAGCACATCCTGAAGATATTCTAAAGAGGAGAGGCAAGCCTTCTGTACTAGGAAGTTGGAGAAAGAAGGCAATTGTAACCCACGAAGAATCTTGTCTTAATAGGACCCTCAAGGGAAGATTTGTCCATATTTATAGCACCCATCCTTTCAACCCTGGTGGTCCGAACGCACTGCGTATTTTTATACCACATCCTCGTTTTAAGTCTCAGTGCCCACCAAACCGTGAAGCTCAACCCAAGCAGTGCTGACACATCACTTTGTGACCAGTACCATAATTCACAGGACAACACTGTTCATATTGTCTGCAGCACATCATTTTCCATGGGCTGGATGCGTACAGGAACACAAACCGACCTCTAAGACTGCACACAAAGCACAGGCTAGAGAAACGAGGAATTCTGGGGAAAACGCTTTACATTTTTGGCTTTATCCAATTAAATTGTTCCACCTGGGCATGAAGCAGTCCTGGTCCATCTTGCACTGAGTGGATCTTTGGGCGTACTTCTGTGTTGTCTCACTCCTTCCCTTGGCTGTTCATGCTCATGCACAGAAAACACCCCTGTAAATGTTATGCTCATGCTGTGCTAGGACAGCACAGTGAATCACTTCAGACCGAGCAGTCTTTCTGCACTTACACATGGAAGGGAAAGGTATCATTAGTTCTTTCTCCCAAATTTTCCCCAGTTGAGCCATTTAAACTCAGCAAAGCCCTTCCTTCTTTGAGCATTGGGGCTGACGAGATCAAATTGACTTCAGCAGTCTTCCTAAAAAGAGCCCACAGATACCCCGGGATGCATCAACAGCAAGAACTGCACCAACCTCTTCTCCCTCTGCTCTTCCTCCACCTGTATTTTGCTCTCTTATGCTTTTTTTTTTTTTTTTTTGGACAGGATTCCTCATTAATCTACAGACAGACACCGTCTTCCTCCTGCTTCATTAGGGCTAAGCCATTCATCCTTTTCATCTGAGAACAGCAAAGTTCAAAAGCACAACTAATTAAAAGCAACTAATGACCGGGACGGCCTTGCAGGCAATGAAAGGAACCATTTGCCTGGGGACATTTTAACGATGCCTGACTTCTGTGCTCCAAGCAGCCCAAAAAACAGTTTATGATCAAAAGCTAACTTGTTTTTGGGCTCTCTCTTTGTGGATCAGGCAGATAGCGTTTCGGATGCACTGAAGTCAGCTGTTTGCTATCTTCATGGTTTTGGGAATGGCCTTAGGCACTGGCTTGAAAACTGGACCACTATCGGGCCCGTGGAAGTGTCTTAACATCACCCACGTGAATATGTGCTAGCAACTACTAATAACACAAGGGTGATGCTCTATGCTCCAGTACTACAGAAGAAACTGCTGGAAATACCAAGTGCTACCTTGGATCTAAGTTGAGAGAAGCTGACTTTCAGGAACCACTTCAACCTATTCCAACGGGGTTGGTTTTGACATCAAATGGATGGGTTTTTAGATGGGTTTTTAGCTCCCTGAGGATTGTTACTATGACAGACTCTTATCAACAGACGGGTGGTGCAGGTATGACCCAAGAGGCACTGCTATTCCAAGGTTCCCAGCTGGGTACCGATACCTGGATACACCTGAAGACAATCCCAACCCCCTTTTTCTTCCATTTCCTCTGGGCAAAAAATATGCATTATTACAAGATAAAAATATAGGTAAGCTATAACTAGAAATTAATACTAGAATTTACCACAAATAGAAAACTGTAAATGAATTTCTAACATTCGTCAGTTTTAGTTGTCATTTTGGTACACAGAAGTTGCTCAGACTTCTGTTATTTCTTTAGGAAATTCTCTCTTTGAAGGGGAAACCATGGTGTATCTCAGCTGTTGTTTCTATTTTTACTTCTAGATTATTTTTTTTATTATCTGATCTCATCAAGATGAAACTTGGTCTCAATAGTAAACATTTTTTTCCCCTGGCATTATTGCAGATGGACGAGAGATTAAATTTTTAAGGCAACTGAGCTCTTAAAACGTTGGTTAACTAGAGTGGAAAGGGCAGTTCTTACTCTTCTATGTGTAAAAGCAGTTCCTTACTGTCCTCTAGTGGAGTAGCACTATCCTCACGAACAACAATGGACTTTCAAAAAAAGAAGTATCGATAAAATATTCATTTCACTGTATGTTGTTCACTCTTCTGTACCCAAAACCTCCGCAAGCTGCCTTTTGTATTTCAGTTGAAATACTAGCGACCTTTGAAGTAAGTACAAGGTACTATCAAATGGCAGAGCCTAAATAATGGGTAATTTCTGCAAGCTTTACATCTGTGGATCTGTGGATACAGGGGATGTGATGCATATTTAGCAGTGTAACTCTGAAGCATAGCTCAGGAGGCAGACACAGACCGAAAGATGGGGTACAGCACATTTTCAAGGGGAAATGGCATCTCTAGTAAATACTCTGTGGAATTTTGGCAGTATCCTAAGTGTAACATGAACCTAAGTACAGCTATACTGAGGGGCACATACGGAGACAGATACTTCCCCTAGGATACTCTCCCAGTTTCCTGTAACCCAGACTTCAGGAATGCCTGAGGCAGCAGTAGTATCTTTAACACATTCCATCCTTGATGACTTTTTTCCACTTTATATTCTCTTTTTAACCTGCCCAGACTTTTTGTATCCATAATATCCTGCAGTGGTTCCATAGCCTAATCCAAAATTCAGCTGGATATGTAGAGAAATGGTCCCTTCTGCTTGCAATTGAGCCTGCTACCTGATGCCCCTGATGAGCAACTCTTCCTGTTTACAGATTCCACGCTTCAGGACTTCATTGGCATCTGTCATAGCCCTTGTTATGTATTTCCTGTTCAGATTAAGTCTTACCTTCTGCTTTGCAAAGTGTGCCCTCGCCCTTGTTTTTCTATATTCCAGTTCTACTGGTGTCCTCTTTCACAGCAAATAATTTAGTCGACTTTCTACTTTGCCTTTCTTTCCTTCTCAAAACACTTAGGCTGAATGCAAGAGGTTTTACAAAAACTCTTATAACCTCCTCCCTCTAAATGTGCATCAAACCTTCACAAACAGGTATAATCTATGAGGTAACTTCTCTTATACCTGCTGTGAGCAGAACTCTGTTTTGACACCTTCAAAGAGATAAAGACAGGTCAACTCTTTGCATATTTATCCATAGCTCTGCAAATCCTGCTCATCATATTTTTTCAATTAGCTCACTGTTTTCAATGAACCATAAAACTACTCATGCTGCATCTCCACTGATCTCTTGAGTCTTTAAAAATCTGGTGGCAGAACAGTCACTCTGTACTCCTCAAAGAGCAAAGCTGTTTTTACGCTACAAATTCCATGCTATAGCTAAGGGGTCAGCAGTTTCCTCGCTTTTGAGTCCACAGGAGTACTCCCCAGTGCCACCAACTTGCTGACACTCACTTTACTGATGTTTTCTGCCACTTCACTTTACAACAGCTCCTCTTACCTTTTCTGCAAAGAAAGTTCCTTAAGCACTTCTGTAATGAACATCGGTCAAAATAAAAAGAACATCACTGCAAAGAAAAAGAATCCAGCTGTCATCTTATCCTTTAAACGTTCATATTACAGTGTGATCATTTACTGACTCACCGTAAACTTCCCTGTCTGACAACTACTTATAAATATTGTTTTAAAGAAGAAACTTTTCATATAGCCAATTTTACAATGAATTTTAGGATTTGCTGTGTTATAATAAGTCTCCATTTCTGTTGTGGACGTAACTTCTTTCGCATGGATTCTACCAACTGCTCCAAGAAATGAATACTGTTTACAGTTGTGTAAACATCTGCTGTCAGCACGTGTTAGTAAACATAGAAATGACTAATGATTTTCATTGTTATTTGGCTTTCTGCCATTGCCATGCAATAGGACGTTCCTGTGTGATGCTAAGGCAACAAATCAATCAACCAGGCAGGTAGGATGGTGACAGTGCCTGGGGATACACTAGTCTATTTTTCTGTAAGGCCTACGTTGTCAACCTAAGAGGGTTCTGTGCTTCTTCATGCAGCCTAGATTTTTTTTTTCTCTTTTTAGGGATATGCCATAACCTCTCCACCAGCAGAACCTACAGCCACTCCTGTAATAACTGCATGAGGAATTACATGGTCCCATCCATCAAATATTTAAATACATTTTTTTATAAACACACAAACAAACGTCTAAATAAACTAAATACATGAATAAGAAGATATATTTATGTATACACACACTACATATAGTATATATGTATACAAATAAATGTATCTTCACTTCATACGAATATATAAAATCTATCTATACTTTCTATTCTTGTATTTTGGTTTAAGGAATATAAATATTTGCTTATTTTATGATCTCATTTTAAAAAAGTATTCTCTTTGGTTGAGCCTATCCTTGGTTGCATACTGCTTGCACATTTTATTCTTCTCTGTCCTAGAACACTACTTTATTCCTAAGTATCATCTTTGGCCTGTGTAATAGCATTACACCTTGCCTCTGTGATACCGTATGTTCTTACTCTCCCATAAAACACGTCTACAGAATCCTTCATAATCTAGTGGACAGCAATCATCATTGCCTAGTAGAACTCCGTGCATGGCTGTCATCCAAATTTAAAAGTAACAATCCTTATCTTCTTATCAGTAAAGCACAGAACTGAGTACAAGCAGATGCAAATTAAAAAGAGAAAAATTGGATACTCCAATTTAAACAACGTAGAAACATGATGCTATACATTTTGCCCCAACATTTTAAGTAAAACGCTTAGACTGTATGGATTTCTATACTTCCAAACTATTAACAGTAGATACCTTTCATATTTAATCCAGTTTTATTACAAGTAGATAAAACTATTATTGCAATAAGAAAAAGGTTATATAAAAAAATCCAGTGCAAAATGAAAGCACCCTACGAAATCTGCATTTCTGTTCCCATCGAGAGGCGTTTAAGACCTTGCAAGAACAACTGTGATCTCGGTGACTTCAAAGAAGTTACTTAATAACACAAAGATCAGACAGGATTTGCTGAAGTTGTAACCGTTGACTTCAAAGAAGAAAAAAAAAAAGGAGACTTGTTGTTTGACAGGTGCAAAAATTAATACAAAATGTATTAACACAATATGAAACAAACTTACATTAAATAGTTTTGTTTCCCGGTACATACTTCAGATTTTCAAATGAATTTTATAAAATTTACATATTTAATGAAATGATTTATCGTTGTGGAAAACACAGTTCTCTATTTCAAGTTTATATTAACTATAAATATCTAAGGACAGGAAAGATGCTCTTCCAGTTGCCCTACTTCCCCATCATTTATGTCTTCTGCTCTTTGGCTTTCGGAGAGAACATTACAGCATAAGGTTGCCGCCTTTTCGGACGTTGACAGGGAGCAAGATCCTCTTTAATATATCCTTAGAAGAATAAGAACAAAAATGAGGCAATCAATACAATATAACAACATACATAGCTTCTGTTTCATTGTTTGTTTACCCTGAAAAAAACCTGATTATGCCTCCCCCTACCCTCTCTCATAACTGGTTCTCACTTGAGAGAAAGTCGGAGATCCCAGGGTGCAGTATCATTAACGAAAACACTCAACTGCTTCCTGATAGATGACTGCACAGTAATGCTATACCAACAAGTAAGACTGAAGAGAAAAATGGAGGCTACAAACTGTTCATCTAAGTGCAAAACCACATTTTTAATTTTCTTCTGAAAAAGATTTTATATAACGTAAGAGTAACAAGTATATCTGTACTGCAAATTCAGTTGGCAAAAACAAACAAAAAGCACTTAAAAATGTATTCCCTAGTCACAAAGATGAAACTTTAAGCACATGCATTTCGTGGGTCTGAAGGGTACATGTGTCTGTTTTGAGAGCATTCTTTTTTATTAGACTTGTCAATCTGGAAGAAGCCAAGCAGTAACCTACAGATCAAACACCCTTTGAACAGCTCTCTGATAAGGGAAGCGTATAGGAAATTTCTGTAACATGCTCGACTTCGCTAGCACTGACAGTAAGCAGACACTTTATGCAGATCAGTTACAGCATCTGGCTTTTGTCAAACCCTTACTGTTTATCAGCAATAGCATCCGTTGAAGTAAGAGGAGTAGATTCTGACTTCATAGTTGGAAAATACTTTCTTTACAACCCTCAGTTATTTTAAAAAATCCAATTGGTTCAAGATACCACTAAGAAACAGAAAAAACACCCTACATCCCCCCTACTTCTGAGTGACAACTGCAATTGTTCGGTAGCCTCTCTAGTGTCCTTGCTGCACTCTTGTACAACATGTTTTTTACGAAGAAAGGGCAGATGTAAAGTCTGCCTTTAATATGCTGTCGAGGACCATTAACAACTAAACAGCTCTTATCCTAGCAGAACAAGAAGATTGCTCAGAAGCTCATTTTAACAAGCATGCATCAGATTCCAAATGGGTAGTAAAAGACAATTTCCCTAACACGGTACCTCGATTGCCTGATGTTATAAATTGACATGGCTTCGCATTTAGACCAGCTTCCTCACTGGCTGCAACAGGCACAAGGCAACCAAGATCGGAAGGACTACGATTTGTTCATCTTAAAAGATAGTGATCAAGAACCAAAGAAGGCTCTACAATGAAACTTCTATCTTGTTACCTAAGGCAAAAGAGGAACGGACAAGCCACAGCCAAGCCCTACCTAGCTGGACACAGAGGGAGGAGAGAGACAAAGCACAAAGGAAGCAGTGATTCAGCAGTGTTCCTGCTGGACTGATGGATTCACTCTCCCATATGCGATCCCAGAAAAAGATTTATGGGCGAGGGGAAACTTTCCTGAAGCCTAACCAAGCCCAAGGAAACTTAATGGCCTGCCAATTTGGTAACTCTCTTAACCCTTCACATTGGCTACATTTTCCTTCACCTGACCTGAAACTGTTAAGAGAATGGGTGAAGATAAGTGAAGATTAATGTTTCGCAACCAGCATGAATAACATAGCTCACAGACAGTTCCTACAGGACTCCGTATCTCAGACTTTCACCACTTCTGAAGAAACGTACATATAGTACAGTACAAATTCACCATGTTTTAAAGCCATTAGTGAAACTAATTTTTGTACCAAACTCCAGGATTTAAAAAAAATATTTAGGGAAGAACAATTTCTCTTGAGAAGTTAAAAAAAAGTTAAAAAAAAAAAAACACAAAAAACAGCTTTTGAGTTTCACTAATAACCAGGATATATGCATCTAATCACATCTGACCCTCAACTTCTCAGTTTTCATTTTGTGCTAAGGAGCTCTCAAGATACAGAGGAAGGAGATCAGTGGTGCTGCCTGTCTCTCCTCACTAAGTTCAGCCTTTGCCTCTGAAAATGTTGACCCTGTTCTTGCTTTGCTTCAAAGACAAGTAGAGCTTTAGTTCAAGTTCCATAACAATTCCAATTATTTCTGCCTTCTCTATCTAGGTTCTGAGAAAATTTCTCTATGTTCCCTTCTTCCTAGTAGTAAAGGTGCTGCTAAAGAGAGACAATATTCTTTCAAAATTATGGTTGCCGGTAAGGAAACAGCTCAGAAAGACTGGGTGAGAAAGGCTGCTGTATGAACTAGAGACAAATCCAGAAAACCATTTTAAAAAAATCAGCATTAAAAAGTGCTTTATAAGCCATTTTTCACACTAACCTCTTTCCACACAAGTTTGGGTGGAAGGAAATCCAACCTCCCAGAAATTTTCAGGTGTGTTTGGAGGAATGTAGCGAAATCTGTGTCTTGAACAGGCAGCTAGTTTCTTCTCTCTCTCTTCTTCTGGAATGTCTGCATAATACTGTGGGTTAGAAGAAGAAAACTCCAAGTTAACACATTTATACATACACAGCAACTGCTTTACATAATGACACTGTCAATCATTGTTCACCAACACAGTTACCTAAAAATAAGGGTGAGGATAGCCAAGAGTAAAGATTTGTTATCCCCATGACAAACATCTGGCCATTATCCTAAAACTTTACAGGATTTTCAGGTTAAGCATAGCCTTACAGTGGCATGTTTGTTAACTTCATATCTTTTAATATACCACAGGTACAAGGTTTTGCAGTGTCTATAGTTGCTTATGTCAACAGTATGACTGACTGATTTTGTGGAGCTGTGACACAGGTGTTGAATTAGATAGGAATTCTCTAATAAAGTTTCAGTTTACAGTTTCAAATAAAACAGAAAAAAAAGAAATACAATGCTAAAAATTCACGCTGCAAGATTATTTGCAGTATCTAAACTTACCGAGCTTTTAACAAATCAAAATGCTTCCTGCTTTATTACCCTCAAGTTAGGTGTGCATAAAGAGCCAGTTTAATGTATGGTGATGGACCTCTGGGACTCCAGAAGCTACCTGGACATTCTCTAGAGCATGCTGTAAATTGACTAGCTACTTCTCCCCCAAACACCTTATTTCTTTTTTTAAAAAAATCTGCGTCAGCAGAAAAGAGAAAAAGTATATATACCACCCTCCAAGCTTCTTTGCTGTGTGTTCCCTTAAGTAGCATCTTGAAAAAACAGATTTTTTTGGCGCAGTTCTTTAGCTTGGGATTTTAGTTTAGCATCTCCTAACACAGCAACCTGACACTTAGATACCACAGGGTACCGTGGTATTTTCAAAGCCAAAAGCATTGTTTGGTTCAAGTGGCAAGCCAACACTCAGAGTCAGGGTTGCACAAGAAACCTGGCCCTCCTAGAAGTGGGGAAACGATTCCACCAAAATGATAATGTTATGATTCAAAAAATGCAGAATTAAAACCTCATTCAGTCAGCTGGAAAGCAATCTAGAGTGGGAAACAGGAAAGGAACAGAATTTCTGTCAACAGAGATTACTTCCTGTCTCCACCTACTGGTAGTATTTCAGAAAAACCTATTTGGAATAGGAAAAACAACAGGAATTTATTAGTGTACTTTACTAACAGATAGCAGGTAAAGTAAAAAATCTTATTTTGTGGAGGAGGGCTTTTTATTCCTGAGATGTAACTATTGAAGATCATGTAGATAAGAGAGCAACCACAGGTCTGAAAATGCCAGTGACTACTGTACAAACCAGGAAAAGTAGCCTTGGTTCATCTTAGGATTCTATAGTCTGTGGGAATTGCAGCTTTTCCCCCAGTATCAGTTCAGATTTCTCACCTTTCTACAAAAAGAGTGACACCAGAACATATTCTGCTCTAATAGCCCTCATTAGTACAGGAAGCTGATCTAGTAACATGTGGGTTTCCTGAAGACAGCTTACTAAAAATCTGCAGTGTACTGCATTGGGAAAGGGAGGAGTTAAAAGTTTATGATTACAAGGGAATATTTGTGGATCGAACAATGAAAAATACAGCAGAGTTTCTGAGGAAAAGAAAATGAGAAAAACACAATCAAGCTAAGTGTGCATTCAAAATAAATTTGAAAGCAGGGTTTTTTTTGTTTTTTTTTTTTACTTCAGCTTGTAATGGGGTTGGCAAAGAATGAAAGTTACATATATGTCTGCTCTACAGAAAAGTCTGCTGTTTTCTAGATTGAGATCACTATTCACAGCATCTGCAGTCATCACAAAACATTTAAGCTAGGTTTTTCTACATGCGCAAAGTCTCATCCTGTGGTACCTTCACCATGGAAGAGTTCTTTACAGAGCTCCACCTTTATCTGCAGTCTCAAAAAGAGAGCAAATCCTTCAAACACTAGTCACTAGTTTAGTAGGTATTTACTCATTTGTGTAATCTAAACTTATATAAAAACATCTGACTCATTCTCCTGCTTAAAAGTGTAGCTAGACTTAATCACACTTACTAATGTTACTTTTACAAGCAGCGACTCCTCCATACAATTGTTCTCTGATCTCATCACAAAATCATTATAACAAGGCAAGACATCGTATCACATGTTTTACACTGTGAAGTGAATGAGATGCTTCCACCACGTTTTGTGATGAGGATTTAAAGGACTTAAGTAACTCTTTGCCAAGGCACAAAGAGAAGTGAAATCTCTCATATCAGCTCAGAAGGACAGGTAATCCCTCCCACTCTCACACTGCTTGTAGCACACGGCCGGAACAATTTACTGATTTTTACCCACTCCCTAAACATTTCCTTAGACTTCACACACTTCTCAAAACCTTATCACTAATAAGCCTAGACTTTTTTAAAGCATCATTTACGCTTCGTCTAACACTCCTTTTTTTCACAGGCATTTAATGCCAAGGTAGTTTTGTTATGGAGCAGTGATATAGCCAAGCATTACGCATGTTGTAAGACGTTCATCTTGAATGGCCTAGACTAAAAAAATATTTTCTGAAGTTTAAAGTAGAAACCTAATATTGTAAAAATCAAAGCTCTTACTGTTTGCAAAGTCACCATTCTAATTAAGATGCCAGGAAGTAACAAGACCTGGATAGACTGATCTATAGCTTACAGAAACAGGAAATTGAAACAGTTAACAGGTGTCTCTAAGCCCCCAAAATAGGCTAAAGTTGTTATTGTTGTTTTGTGGGTTTTTATTTTTTCCCCATCCCTTCAGCACCCTGTTTTCTTTCAAACTTTCTAAATTAAACACCTTTTTTTTTTTTTTTTCCTGAAAATGGTATTTATAAGTTGACTGTAAAACTTTATTTTTATTCAATGAGTTTTACCAAAGATATTTTTCAGGAACATATTTTTGTCCAAAATGCACTCCAATAAATTTCTTCAGCTAAGTAAATATAACTATAAAGTGAACAGCAGGAGAATCTATGAAAAATGTTGGTTCCATACAGGTGTGGAAATTATATGAAAAGACTCCGGGTATAAGTCACACTTGCAGCATGTTTACTTATTACATCATTGCCTAATTAACTCCAGCCCAAAAGTCTACTGTAACCAAATACAGTACCAAATAACCTTACTATACATGGAACTGTGTCAATATTTTATCTTTATACAAAGTATCTGAAAGCAGTTCAGTAATTTTAAAGGAAGGGAAAACTTACGAATGGAAAACCCTAAAATCTCACACTTTTTCCCTGCAGAGGCAAATATTTTTTTTAAAACATTTGTATGTATATTTACATTGGCACCTATGCTGGTTTAACTATCTGAAAACACAGACCCCTCAGAAAACAAGGAACAAAACAGAAATCAAGACACATGTGTATAACAGGAAACAGAACATACTTATTCCAGTACCTGTGAATTTCACTAGATTTTGTTGAAGTACAGAAACTTAAAATCATTCTTTGACTAGTTAATGTATCTTTTAGTAACAAAAACTGGTTCAACAGTATGGAACTATACTGTGAGAAGTTTCTAGCTTCATACAGGCATTAAAAAAAAAGTTATATGCAGTTGCTACAGTTAAAAAAACAACAAAACAACTTGATAAACAGCTTTGGTGGACAATTTTTTGCTCACTTATGCACTGAAGATGACAACCAGACTCATAATTTCAATATCACTTCCTAACTTAGATAGCAGAAGAGCTGGAAGACCAAAATTCAGAGCAGTACTTACTATTTCACATTCCTTACAAGTATGGCCAGGCAGTTTTCTTCTTTCTTCTTTCTTACGAATAACCTCAATATGAGGAAAATCTAACACAGTATTCTTTCTGAAAAGCAAAAATGTTTTCATATGATTGTACATTCATTTCCTCTGTACATCTGAGAAATTCCCCCCCCCCTTTTTTTTTTTTACAGTACAATAATGGATCGTTTCAAGAATGTATAGTTTCAAAAAAAGAAAAATCACAAAATATCTACAAAACCCAAACTTACTGCACTTCATACTTGAATAACATTATTTCTGTAAGGAAAACAGACCAAAGGTTTTTAAAATATACTATGATCCTTAACATACCCCCAGATGTGTCTCAGATTTTTATGGCTTTTCATAATATGAAAGTAAGTAACTTGATCTAAATTACTCAAAAAATACATCTTCTGAAGAATACATATTTTGTCTGGGACACTAAAGTTCTGACTCTGATTTCTGAAGGTGGAATATATGTTCTGGTTCAAGCACTGAACAGATTTACTTCTTTACATGTATTTTTAGCCAATGTGCTCTTTTTCAAAACCAGAACACACTAAACAAATCTTCCTCTACAAAGAAAACACGCTGAGGTGTTAAAAAAAAAAAAAAAAGAAAAAGCAAAGCCAGTAACTATTTAACTGATGGCCATCATATCATTATGAAATGAGGATTCAGACTACCAATGATGATTAGACAGAAAGGCAACAGAGGAAGCACTACGAGGTACAGTTGCTTACAATTCCTCATTTATTGCCTAGAGGAAGGGGAAGAAAATGCCAGAGATAAGGAAGTTTTTATTTGTACAAGCAACCCCTAGCCTCTTTGATGATAAACTCGTGCATGGCTACTTGCCTGTAAGAAACCGCATGGAGTACAAAATGCTTCATTCAACAGGGTTATAAAAAGCAGAAATACCATTCCTTTCATTTCAGCAATTAGGACAGAAATACCTCTCAATGTGTTCAGTCGTATCCCCCCCCTTCATCTTTTATCTAATTTACTGTGTTTTACCTGTGCATCTTCAGCTGCTAGTAAGCTACATACAAACAGCTTTGTTTTATGGAAGAACAAGTTCTCTATAGGGAGGAAATAAAGAACCTTAAAATTCCTGCTTTAAACAACCTATTTTTATTTCTATTTTTATTAGGCAAATTACCTTTCATCACTTTTGAAATATGGCTCCACAAAAGCTTTCTGTTTGGCTTTATCTTGTTTATCCTCATGTTCTGTAAATATATATGAAGAAAAAAAATTACACGTCACATAAGGTTAACAGACTGCCTAGAGAAATGTCTGCAAAATGATAAGCTGGAAATTATTAAGAACTATAAAAATGCCATGAGCACACTGCTCTGAGGCAGCAGATTCAAAGAAAAAGTAGAAATAATAGAATTGAACCAGTGATCAAAAAGCATTAGTGGAAGAGAAGGAAAAGAGCAATGGACAAGCAAAAAAGATGAGCAGAATAGCAAAGGAAAGGTTGCTTAAAATACAGAATATTGAGAAATCTCAGTGTAGGCAGGGGAACAAAGGAAGCAAGCAATTACAATCATAATTTACAGCCAAAAACTGGTGATTCCTTTAAGAGTTACCTCACCATACAGCTTCTATGTCAACTTCCATTACATCTCCCATATTTGTGTGCATGCAATGTAAACCAACCAACAAAATAATTTTCAGGTTGGTTGGTTATGCCATTACAATTCATGAACTTACAAAAAATGAACTCAGAGTTTAAGTGGCATATTTGTTCTCACAGAACAAAGCCTGACTTCAAATCAACTCTCGTAGTTTGATCAGTCTAACAAAGACAAAAAAAAATATATCCCACTCTTTAGTTTCTTGCTTGCTACTGTTATTCCTTTATCCTGCTCTTCTTCATGAAGAGTTTCTTTTTCATCACACGCAGAAGGACCATCTTCTGGTAAGCATGATTCATATTCTTCATCATTCGTCCGATCAAACATTTCTGTTATGGTATCATTCATTTTTTTTTCTCTTCCTATTATAAAAAAAAAAAACACAAAACAACAACATAATGAACATCCACATCAGTCTCTCAACAATTTAAGAAAGCATATTTTGACTGAATGGATATCAAGAATTAGCATCCACTTCCAACTCCAGGAGTGATTAACTTAACAATACTGATACATTTATTCTTTCTGCAACCTTTCCGTGAATCTTTTAAATGTGTACAAAACTCAAATTTTTCATGAAGATATCTTGATTCCATTTCTAAACTTTGATTAATTGCTGAATCTCTTTCATATACCTTTAACCTTAGAAGTACATAGATGAGATTGTTGTAGTTGCAATTCCGGCTTAAGCCAAGCAGAGGGAAATATTTTCTTTAGGTAGGAAATAAACTACATAAATGTGATCAAGCTGCAATGGCTTAAAATAGAAACAAAGAAAAAAAAAAAAAAGAAAATCCACCCCAAAAAACAATCCAAAACACTGTGGCCCACCCATGAAAAAATCCACAACCACTGTTGAAAGTCACTGCCCTGCAGCCATGATTCACCACTTACCATACATTATATGTGATATAAATACACCTGGACTTACTTGAAATGCACTAGTTCCACTTGTATACTATTAAAAATGAAACTGGTCTTAGAAATTGGTCATAGAAATCCTGATATGATTCCATGGTAAACTTTCCAAGCTCTTACTTGTAAGCATGTTCACTACAGGTCAGAACATGGAAAGTATTTAACGTCTTAAACAATATAAAAGTACGGTACTAGCTTTGTCTCAGAACAAACCTTATTTACACAAGGAAAGTTAAAACAAACAGACACCATTGATTCTATTAGGAAACAGACTTATCTTTGTGAACTGAAAAATAAATACGTGTCTTTTACTGTAAACCACTTCCTATAATCTAACCACACATGGGGAAAAATATCCTTTATTCTTTACTGCTTCACAAGAAGTGAACCAAAGAAGAAAAAAAAGTCTTACTTGGACTGCTTTCCTGGTTTTGCTCTTGATTTTTCATTTTTATTAGTACACTGTCACTAACATATGTATAATCCATATCAACTTCCCCTCCAATTCTTGACTGAGAACCATCCTGAATAAAAAAATAACGAAACAAGATAATTGGACTCAGAAGCAACTGGTATAGTCATTATCATTGCTATGTATATAAAATCCTTTCATAACCGTTACTGAAAACTTTTGGACACTGTGGTATTTTTTTCCTGCAGTAATGTATTTAAGATAAAGATGTAAAATAATAATAAGAGAATAACTTGTTTTGAAGTTGAAATGGGAAGTATATAGTGGGTGAATAACATTACTTGATACTTGATAGACAATAAATTCCTTGAAGTTTTCATGTTAAAATTCTACAAGGAAAAAAATAAGTAGCAATGAAACACTGACGATTTTCGAAATAGTCAATCTCAATTCAAAACTCTTTGATAGCTCTCAAGCTAGACAAAGCAAACAAAGTTCAGGAAAATTCTCAGCAATCCCATTAATTCTAATAACCAACGTGCGCCCAAATCAAAGAAGGATAGTAGTTGTGATCTGTACATCTTCCATTACTTAGCATGAAGATAAGTCACCAGGAATGCTTTCAATGGAAAAATTATGAGATTTAGAACATTTTGTCTTAACATAAACACCTAAATACCCTTAAGACCATCCATTTCATACTGAATACCACATGGCAAAGTTTACCAAGTACAAGACGGGTGAAATGTTTTAGGATAACTGTACTGTATGTACTATGCATAAACAAACGTTTTAGGAGTGCAAACAAATATCAAAGGAGCAAAGGATTTTTGTTAGCAAGTGGTTTTGAACTGCCCAGAATAAAGCTCATGATATTACAGAATCCCAGAATGGCTGAGGTTGGAAGGGACCCATCTGCAGAGCTGCTTTCCAGCAGGTCAGCCCCCAGCCTGTACACGACATGGGGTAAGTCCTCCCTAAGTGCAGGGCCCTACACTTGCCTTTGTTGAACTTCATGGGGTTCCTCACTGCCCAGCTCTCCAGGTCCCTCTGAATGGCCCCACAGCACTGTGGTGCATCAGCTACTCTTCCTGGTTTTGTGTCATCACTACTTCTAGAGGCTTTTTTTCCAATATTATGGAACATGCTGACTTGGTGCAAGAGATAGTTTACCTTTGTATCAATCACAGTAACGTCCATTTTGTACTGCGAAAGGTCAGCTCCTGGGTCTATGCTCCACTGAAGGTTTTCTAAGGAAGTTTTATCTTTCAGATCTGGACACAGAATATGACAAAAAAGACTAATGATTAGAATTAAACTCTGGAAACAGCGTCTGATAGTATCTAAAAACACAAGTTGGCTTTCTCTTCATTGATTCATCTTTGGTTTTAGGGACTGATTTTTCTCAAATAATAAACATACTCATTTGGTATAAATAATTTTATCTGAAGATTCAGAAATACATCTTAAGCTTTTTGCCATATTGAGGGAGGACATCATACCTTTGTGTTTGTATGTTGTATGTAATATTTAACAGATACTCTTGCAGGTAAAATCTCTGTACTGTGCAAATCAAGTGATATTAAAATTGGATAGAGCATTAGATCAGTAGGACCACGGAAATTAAGTCTTAGACCAAAAGTGTAGAGAAGTGTCTGGAACAATGGTTCCAGAGCTGGCTCCTCCTGATTTGTGAACCAGAGGCCTAGATTACAAGATACATGACAATACCAACTGCTTAAAGATTTTTAAGCTTATAATGCAAGTATTTCTACATAAAATATGCAGCATAACACTTTTAGCTAAGGAGTACTGAGACAATCCCAGTTATAAAAATACAAATTTTGAGGGAAAAAACTCAGGGAAAGAACATAACTTCTAAAGCAAGTATCTGTCAGAAATCTGTTCCTCACTAAAGGCACTAATAAGTCATTGGGAATCTTGAAAGACATGATGGTTCATTATTATACTTAAGGACAGTTTTCAAACATTTGATGTAGGCAGTTTAAACTCAAACTTCCTGAGATTTAATTTCAGTATGTTATTCACATGCTTCAGTAAGACACCGTGTGCAGCAATAACAACACCAAATAACTGAGGAAAAAAAGGTTTCCTAACTTGCCGAGTTTACAGCTGAATCCCTATGATATATTCATTATACAGGGGAGGAAGAAGGAAAACTTTACGAAGTACAGGAAATTATGATACAGGTTGAAAAGCCGAAGATGATCTTGAGAAGTGCTGAATAGAATGAGACTAAATTGAGAAAGTTATTAACGTGGGAGGAAAGAAGATACAAAGAACTCAGACACTATTCAGCCACAGCATAGGTTGGCAAGGTTAGGGAATAAAAGGAACATTTTTGTTAAGTTACCTTGTTCGTTTTGCAGTGCTTTGTTTTTTGATAGTCTACAAGGGTTTGGCTGAAGCACAGATGCTGGTTCAGACTCTCCATGTCCTATTCTTGCTTTCTTTCTGTTTGGTACATGGCCACTGGGAACCTAACAACATATTGCAATTTCACTATTTCCCAAAACTTAAAAATACCATTTCAAAGGAGAAGGAAAAAAAAGTCAGAAAACTATACCTTTACATCATCAAAAAGTTGCTCTGTGTCTACAGTACTCGGCAGCGGTGCAATTTTGAAGGGAGGGATTTCTTCTTTCATTTGGATCTGGTTTTTCTTATCTGGAAATGTTTTTCCCAGCATTGCCTCTTGTATGTAGGGTTCCTCTCGTAAGTCTCTGCCAAACGAAGAGCTCTCATTGTTGGCATTCTGAACAGAGGGTGGACCCTCAGGAAGGGGCTTCCTTAGCTGTGAAAAAACATCATGCAGAGTCACCTGTTTCAGTCTGTTTTTACAGGTCTCCTCACTCCCTTGTTTTTTCTCTTGACAACGAACTGCAGAGAAGCGATCAGACAGATCCAAGGGCTTATCAACCGTGTGTTCCCCGTTAACATGCTGAATATCTGATTGAAAGGGTACAGAGTTCTCTTTGTTGAAGGATGTTTTTTCACAGCTAAATGCATGCTCGTCTTCAACTTTCTTTCTCTTAGCACACCTGCCTTCTTGCTGCTTCTGGTGTACGAGAAGGAAATCACTCTTGATCACCTCACTTTTAGCTGCACAAGTGTTTCCAACACAAGTTACAGCCTCATTAGCATTCTTTTTCACAACCATTTGCCTGTTGATAGAGGCCTGGCTGATAACTGAGCTGATTTCAGTTCCAAGATTCAGTGGCGCAACAAAAGCAACATCTTCAGATTTTGATCTGCTTTTATGAGATCTAGAACTGGAAGGATTGTTGAAGAGGTTGGTTTTGACATTAGGCTTCAATCCTGAATCTAAAATACAAGGGGTATGACATGTACTTGAGTTGTTCTTCATGTTGCTAGAAGCTCCAAAAACAGGAGAAGCTACCTGAGAATCCCAGTCAACATGTGGTGGAGTATTCTGAGATGCATCTAAAAAACTGAATACAGTGAGACATTAAATAATTTTCTGGTGTATGCAGGGGGTTGGGGGAAGAAAGAGGGACATATAAAAACTATACATTTCCTATCAATGTTCTGCACTAAAGCTGTTAGAGTATTAACTGAAATTATTAACTAGCATTAACTGAAAACAGAAGGAAAAAGAAAAAGGGAAATTTTTGGTCTAGGAAGTAAATATTGTTGCACTTAATGATGTAAAAGGCAAGTAAAAACAGACCTTGTCCTTCATTTTAGCACGGTGAGAAATTCTATTCCACATTCAGCTGAGAACCAAGGACAGAATTAAGTCTACCCAGGAATCTCTCCTGTCAAAGGGCTGCCTACCTTTCAATGCAGTGAAATGGAGGAAAATGGGAATGGCTGTGAAAGCAGTCTATCTAGGCTCTTGTACAGATCTTATAACCATGACAACAGATTCTCAAAGCTTCTGCAAGTGAAGGAAAAATCTGCAAGGTATTTTTTTTTTAATACTCTTTTTTACTTGTGAACAATAAAACAAAAGAAATCATTCAGGGAGTGACTGCGTACATAGGAAGCCTGTATCAGAAGTTTGAGAGCAAAGTCCACAGTTTTGTATTTTATCAGTTCCAAATTACAACTTATTTACTTGAAAGAAACCCATATAATACGAAAATACTTAGTTCTGTGTCTGTAGCTTTAAAGCAAACTGCTGTTTAGAACAATATTATAATTGAGTGGAAACACACCCTAAACTGTTGTCATCATTTCTTGATTCAGAAGCTGGATGTTGTCTTGAGTCTTCAGACTGCATGCTCTCTGGAGCTTGGTTCACAACAGTACTAGTGCGGGGAGAATTCAGTACAGACTGGGACTCCTTGCGAGTGGTGAAGAAAAACAAAGAACAGAAGCATGAGAAGTTATTTGAGTTAGAATTTACAGGTATGCTAGGTTTGTACATAAATATTCCTAAGTCCCATTCAAACAGAACTATTCCAAACTTTGAAAAAGTAACAAATGAAAAGAGAAAATTTTCACCTGTGGCTTTTAAAGAAATTTTACAGAAATTCAAAAGTTCACTTATGCAGATGTGCACACAAAGACATTTTGTCTAAGAAAAAAATTGTCTGTATACCATCACCTTCCCTGTACTTACCAAGCAAAAATTATTAAATAATCTCACCTGAGTCACCAGTCTTATCACCAAGTAAACTTTTTTAGTGTGTTAGACGTCACTGCTGCACAGAGGCTAGCAGACCCAAGGATTTACTCCACTGTCCTTGTCAAATTTAAAAGATGTGTACATGGCAGGAACCATGAGCCTCCCATTTCCCTAGCTGCCAGACAGGTGAGCTCAGTTACATCTGCTCTTGCTACAGAAATTCTTAAGTAAGCAAAAGCAAACTAGAGTGAACTTACTGGAAACTTTGAATACTTTTTGCAGAATTTTAATGCAAAAGAGAAAAAAAGTGTTTTCAAACAACTGGCAATAGAAGTTGATTACATGAGAAATTTGGGAATATTACTTACAGATTCATCCTGAACAGCAAGTCCAATTGTTTCTGCAACAACTGCAGCCAAGTTAAAAGATGGCTTTGGAACAGGATAGCCTCCCATCCTTGATTTACCTTTATAAGTAGAGAGAAGATCACGTAATGAGTTAAATACAAGTTATACGATCTTATTCCACTTACACAGGCAGTATAAACTCAGAACTAAAAAGATCACAAATTAAAATCTGATCATTATGGAAATAGTTTGACCTGTATTAGATAAAATCGTACCTTGAAGCGGTGAGTGAAGCAGAGGGGTAAAAAATAGAATTTATGCCGAGGGCAAACTGCTGCATTTTTAAGGAGAAATATACTTCCTGTTTGGGTGTGGTACCCCAAAATTAAAATACAAAAGACAATTTTATGTAGAGGTTACATTTCAAATTCACAGTCCAGGGCAGGAGCAGTATGAGAGCAACATGTAGAATACTAAAACTGAATATTTATAGTAAAATGACTGTGCAGTATATTTCCAAGGCGACACTTTTTATTAAGAAAATAAAAGAGATGAATTTCCATTCTTTCAGGGGTTTAACATTATTCAGTTTACTTAAGTGGGGTGAAGTAATAATACAATATGAAATTACAGCAATTAGAGTATGACAACCCTGACCTACATGACCAATTCCAAAACATTGACTCTCTCTGTCATCTATAGTTAAATACTTCACAGGAAAAAAATAAAATAAGATCAGGGATATAGAAAGACTTTAATAAAGACTACATTAAACACTTATACCAATTTACAATTATAGAAAAGGGAGAAATTAACAGAATCACTTCCAAATTTTATATACTTGCTTCAGACTAAGTGCAATTCTCAGAGTATTTTAATCTTATTGTTGAAAAATCTGATATAAGACAATTGGATGAGTTGACCAAAACAAAAGAAATCAGCAGGAAGAGCCACACTGAGCTTCTTTTTATTTCTTGACTCTAAGCCCTAGCGCGATGCCACCAGATCACATATCTAGTGGCACAGAGACAGGATAGGCATCTCAGAAGCAGTTGTAATTAAACGTAACTTCCTTTTAATCTCAGTTGTTGATGACCCCTCAGTTTTACAATATTTTCTCCTCATTTTGAATAGAATTAGTACAAGATCTGTTAATATACTTACTTGGTATAGGGGACAGTTGTGGATCACAGGTGTCTGCCACTAGTATCTCTTCTCCATGGTGACTGTTCACTTGTGTGGAATAGAGAGGAATTTTTCCAAACTCTAGGAAAAGTTGTATAAACATTATCACACGGTGAAATTCGATATTCTGTTCTGACAGTTGTGTGTAGACATAGACCATGATCCTGATCTTAACAGCACTTAAAAATGAATTTTGGTACGTAAGTAGGTCCATTCATCTAAGCACATCTGCTTATTTTTATTTTAAGGTGACCAATTTGTCATAGTGATACAAATATTTCATATTAAAACTTTGTCTCACAGAGGTGTCCCCAGTCAGTCAGCTGTAACATACTGCTGCCACAATTACATCACTGTCTACACAAACTGCATAAGCACTAGGTATTTGATCTATAGTTCATCTGTTAACATAGCATCAAACTACTGAAGAGTAAATTGTCCAAGACAATAAATTTTTGCATCAGCTAAGGTAATGAAAAAGTGAAAAACATGAGATTTGAATCATGAACTATTTTGTTTTTGCCATGTCGTCCTTTCCATCCGGACACCAATAGTTTTCCTTAGCTATTCATTAACTGAGAAAGGTACTTACACCATTTCACACATTTTAATTTAGTAGCTCAAGTGTTGTTAGTGTTAGTTTTTGTGTGTGTGTGTGTTTTGTTTTTTACTCAAAAAGTACAGAAGTAGGCATGTTTAGAAAGGGTAAACTTCACAGCACCAAACTTAGATCCCTAAAATAAAAGGCATTAATAACCAATCCACCCTTTCCACCCCATAGTTGTACTACTTCTATTGTTGTGAAGCTTTTAGTCAAGGCTTATATTTAGATCTAATCACATATTTTAAAAAATACTTTATTATTATTATTATTATTATTTCAGAAGATAAATTAATACATTAAAAGCACATGGATTGTTTATTGTATCTGCTGTGTATCATTACAATACAAGCCATTCATTAAAATACTTCTTATGGTTAAAACACATTAAAAGCTACTTCTATGACATTAGAGAAGCAAGTCTGGAAATTAAATGTGCACAATACTTCTGGACTTAGACACAAAACAAATGCAAACAGCGTATCAGTACTAGAAAAAGAAAGATCACGTAGCTACTAGAATTAAATATCTGTCAGTTTCAGTAATATTCAATTGCAGGATAATTGCTGAATGTGCCAAAACATTTATTTCACTCTCCACTAGGTGGTGATGTAGCTTTGTACACACAAATCAAACCCTAAGTGATTTTTGGGTCAGTTTGGAGTTAAATAAGCATTATGGGCTTAAAAAACTCTGTTGTATTTACATGTGGATGTAGAATAATAAGAGGTTAAGACAAGCTCTGAGCATACTGCTGATAAAACAGATGCTGCTAAAGCCGTTCTTCCATTGTCTCATATTGCTGCATAAATGGAAAAAAAATAAAAAAGACATGCAAAAGAATTACTGAGACTTTTTTAAAAAAATGTTTTTACCCTTTGCAATCATGTGTAGGTGTCTTTTTTCCTTGAAAATAATTTTTTAAGCAATAAAATGTATTAAAAACCCAGTAATACTCTCTTACCACTGTTGCTCTCCTTAAGTTCCAAATCTGGATGCGTATGTTCTGTGTATCGGATATGCCTGTTCTCTTTTTTCCTTCTCATACGATTAACCATAGAAAATGAAGAAGTCAGAACTGGAGAATCTGGAATGACTCCTTCTTCTAATTCCAATGCTTGCTGTTTTTGCTCCCTGGAGTCCAAAGTAGGAGGTCAAACAAAACCCGAGTCAGTGAAATGAAGAGCTTTAGCAAGCAGGACAAGCATTTCATTTAAGAAAGCAACAATTTAGAAGATACAGCCATCCCAATAACATCTGTGCATAAGAAGTAATACTACAAGAGAGCTTTTAACAACAAATTCAAAATTGCTCCATCAAAACCAAGAATGGCCTGCAACCCTAGCTCTTCACAGTTGACACTACGTTACAGATTCAGTGTAGAAAAATCAGCTTAACCGTGTATTCTCTTTCCAAAAACTCTATCTAGACATAGCAAGAAAGCAAGAAAAAAATAATTTCAGTTTTTATATAAACTTTATAAATAGAGTTTGTTCAGTATTTAATGAGGGCATCGCTCCCTGCCATATGGTGGTGGTAGTGGAGAATGGAAGAGGCAGCAAAAGAAGCATGAGGAAATCCAACTCTGCCTGCGTGGTCATCTCTGGTAGCACTTTTCCCAATGACTCCCAAGAGAAAATATGGGCTGAAGAAAATTTCCTAACTATAAAGAGAAGGATGGAAGGTTTTCATCTAAGGGAAGAGGAGGCAATATAGATGTTTCTGTTTGCCTTGAAATGAACCACGGTATCTTGCATAAAATAAGTTAATCATGTCATGTTTAACTGTCAAAGGTATCTGGCTTGAGACAAGCACAATTCTTACAAAGTTCAGCCTTTTACTGAGACTGTGAACGTTAGTCAAATAAACATCGATGCATTTATTTGCTTCTCTGACATCTTGATGTATTCCATTGTGCAATTTTGTAATTCCTCTTTTCTAGCACAATTACACAGAAAATACCGTAACTGGAAGCTGTGCCATCTATTGAAAATATCTTAAGGAACAGATCAAAACACACAGAAAAGCAGTGAATTAGTCCAGTTACATCACAAATTTAAGTTAGCTGACAGAGTTCTCTTTAAATTTACTGGCACAGCCTTGTATGATATATTAGCCTGCCTAAAATTTTTTCGTGTAAGACAAGGGATAGTTCTTAAATGCCACCAGAAAACAAACAAACAAACAAAAAAACACTTGCCATATATACATCATAAATATGCATTAAATCGTTTCTGAATTATGGAAGCATTTGAGATTACAGAAAATGTTTTTGTAGAAGCCTTCTTGCTCTTTCCAACCATAGATAATGAAATTCTGATCTGATAAAGGAGCAGATAATGCAATTCTTCTGAAAGTTCACTTTTATACAGGTTTCTTAGATTTTATTTTAAAATATTAAGCCTTGGGAAAGGAACACACAGTATTGCAAAATCCTTATTTTGTGTCACACACTAGAAACAACCTTCTACCTCGCACCTATTTGATGGTTTTATCTTGCTTTATTTAGACTGAACAACTTAGATCAACAGGCCACAACCAAATGCGGTGGCTCTATTACAAACAGCAGAACCATCCTTGTTAAATCAATGAATCCACACAACTCTGTGCTCATTTAGATATCCACTGAACATGCTGACCAAATAATTTGGTGTTACGTTGATCATTCTCAGCTTTCCTACAGTGGCCAGAGATTTTTACTGGAAGCTAAATTGCAAGACTAGGGATCAAACTAATAAACTTGGATGGATCTGTTTGTCATCAATTAATATTTTTAATGCCACTTCCTAACTGCTTTGAAGCTACTTAGCAGACCCATTATTGAAAAGGAATCATAAAGTGAAAGCATACAGAAATTTGTTACTACTTGGTCTTGAAGAGGAATATTTCCAGTGTTATCAAGTATGTTCTGGAAAGATGAAATGCATACAGAAAAAGAGTAGGATGATTAAGGTGCAAGAGATGGGAGACAAACAGAGAAATACAAAAGGAATAGAACCACAGGCCTTTTAAACTATAATCTAACCTTGTTGTCTGAGTAAAACAACTTACTTTCTAATGAACATAAGAAGAAATTATAGGCCGAAAAAAACTTACCATACATAGCCCCTACATCCCATCCCACTCCCCCTGCCTGCATATGTGACTTCTTCACAGATAGCCGAAATTGAGATAAATTTCACATCAGACCACAGATAGACAAGAAAAGAATACAACCTCTGCCTTACAGAGTGTACAGTACTTGCTTACTAACTATAGCATTATACAGTACATTCTTGGTAGCATACCAGAGTACAATCTGACAGTCAATTATTTGTAGCTCACTATTTTTATGACTTTCTTTCAAAGTTTTTTCTTCTTTTTATAATTTTAAGATTATCAGAAGTTCATTTCAAAAATTTATTGAAAGATCCTGGGGCTCTGACTACTAGAGAAACTACTTTTCTAAAGCCTTACCCTAAGAGGAAACAACTGTTAAAAGGGTCTACAAAAAAAAAATAATAAAAGAATGAGAGGTAAGGTTTTCCTATGAACTGCAAACAAGCAGAATCATTTTGAGAAATTAAGTCAAACAGAATTTGTACAACAGATTTATCCACCTCTTTGCATTTACACAGTTAAAAAACAATTCTGCAACACAAAGATGCTAGTTTTACATTGTTAATACCAAGTGGCATTAGGCTATCTTTTCCCAGTCAATTAGAAAAGAGCAAAATGAAGTTTTAAAGACTTAAAAGCTACTATTTATATCCCCAGACATTACTAGCAAGATTAAAACCAAAACAATTCTCAAAACTTACTCCAATTCCTTCTGCAATTGCTGGAACTGTTCAGCTATCTTTTTATTTTCGTCCTGCAAGTTGTTCTTTTCATTCACTGCAATTAATGTATAACAAAATCAATTCACACGTGGTAACATCGTATCAGATCTCATTTTCTCAGGTCTTCTAAGGAAATAGAATCAGTTCTAAAACCCTAATAGCACATATCTTCTGCAGCTTTCCAAAATGAGTATTCAAGTTCATCACTAAAAATGTTATGATTGTTAACAATGGCAAAGGCATCATAGCTACTAGATCCCAACATTAGTTCCACACAATCATTAATTAATTTTGCCCACGTGCATGCAAGTGTTGTAAAGATGAATGAATTGTTCACTCAGCTCTACAGACAAAAATTGCCACAGGATACAAGCTTGACGCAGGTAATTTTTGTTTGAATTTGCTATTTTGTCATCACCAGTTACTTCTGAAGCCAGGGTTTCCTTAGAAAACCTAGCTGTCAGTCATTTTGTGTCTTGACTCTAGGAATAAACAGAAGCAGCCACATTTTAGGTCCAGTAACTACCTTACAGTGTAAGATTTTCCACGTAATACGATTTCAGTATTAGCACTTCAATCTAAGGTGGTTCAAATAACTAGTAATTGATCTGTGTTAAATTATTTTCAAACTGTAGAATTAAGTACCCCCTGACTGAACTTCTTGGACTTTTAGAAAAACATACCATGTATAAATTCTATCAAGTTACAGGAATTCATGAAGGATGAGTTCACAAAACATACTGTTTTGTCTTCAGCCTCATGGACAAAACTTACTAAGCTCAGTGATGAGTTTAAGGTTCTGCTGCCGGATATTTTCAAACTCCTGCTGTTTCTTTCTCATATGTTCTTCAGTTACAGCACAACGATCACATAATCCTGCTCTTAACCTACAATAAAATTAAGAGGGAAAAAAAGCTTTATAAAAATACTGCCATGTGCAAAACAGATATCCACGCTTAACTGGCCTTTTGAACAGTGAAAACTAGAAAATTTCTGACAACTCTGCAGAACACCACTTTGTTGTAAGTACTGCAGATTTATGCGGGGACACAGCTGTATCTACACGCACTCTCATTTGCATAAATGGCTGTAGGTACCAGTTACTTCTCAAACAACACATTTGTGGTACTTTCATGGAGTGGAGCATCCTGCACCTTGCTGCTGAAAGACTGTCAGGTAATACAGGTAAGCTAATACAAATTCGGTCAGATATAAATTAACATTCATTATAGGAAAAGTTAATTAAGCAAATACAAATAAGCAATTGTTTTTTTTCCTAAGAATTATGCACAAGAAGAATATATTGCTGCCATTAAGCAAAGAAATTAAGGACAAATTCACAGTTCAGTCTGTAACAAATACCAAGTAAACGTGAAGTCCTTTGTCTAGACACCAATACTTAGAACTGGATCCAAAAGGCTCTCTAGACTAGATCAGTTGTTTAAGACTCACCTGTGGTCAGAAAAGGACTCGTAACAATCAGTACATCTTACTCAACACATTCATTCATGCTGTGAAATGTGTGTTCATTTTACAGATGTTAACTAAACGGTATTTATTTGTGGTACACAGCAAGAAGTAATAGTATTGTCAAAGTGAAGGCCAGATTATTTGCCTGCTACGGCAAGATACCAGTTGGTTAAGAGTTCTGCTTTGCTGCTGTTAGCACATGAAACAAAAAATAGCTAAATGTCCAATTATGCAGTTTAATATTGGAAATAAAAGCCATCTTGATTTATGAGTATTTTAATATTGTGGAATTTGGGAAAAGGTAAAATACTGAGATGCCTCCTCATGTTAGCTTTTCTGATTGCATAATAAACACACTATTATCATCTCCCTGAATTAAGCAATTTTTAATACTACTTTTTTGTTTGTTTGTTTTCTAGTACGTATTTCATCTGCTAAGGGATTAGAAAATTCCAGCCACCGTGGAAATGTCTGTACCTGTTCACTGTGAAAGCTTATTACCTGCCTGGCTACAAGTTTATGCCTACTGCCTTTTACAGACAATCAGAGCTAAAAGCAAGTTTTGAGTATCACAGCTCTGATGTTTGTGGTAATGCAGGAATGTGAGAAAATAATTTCGTATGTAATGATCTCCAGTTCCCAGAAAGCTTTTAAGAGCCTAACAAAGGCAAGTTTAACAAACATTCGAAAACAAGTATCATTTTTTTAAAAGATGAAAAAATGCACTGTGATTTCACGTCAATTGGTTTTGGTTTGCTATACCAGATTAAACAGAAGCAGATAACGGAAAGGGAGAACAGGTCAAAAGGTGATCAGAATGGCTGAGTCAGTGGCAAGAGACAGAACCAATGATTAAATTTAATATAAAACAGACAAATGGAGTAAGACCCCAAAACTGAAAGTTTTCTTAGTGAATTATTTCATTTGTTTCAAAATGTATTGTGTAGTTCACCTTTGGGTTTTGTATTATTTCTTGACTGATACCAAATTTATGTCTAAAAAAATGAATGAAAAAGAATGCGTCTGTCTGCCTTCCAGGTTGATCTGCTTAACTTCCATTTGTCTTTACTGAACTAAATGCTAAGCACTTAGAAAATAGTAAAATAATAATTCAGTCAGAAGAATTCAATTTCTATACTTCTCTTTAAAACACACTATTTGGAGTGTATGCGAAATGGACTGGTTTACAAAAACCAAACATTCAAACCTGCAAAGCATACGGAGCTATTCTGGAAGAACAAAACACAACAAATCCCAAAGCTAAAAAACACTGGTTCACCTGTCTTCTAGAACCTTGATAGTGTCATGAAGCGCCTTTTGCTGTTCTCTGAGCTGTTGGTTCTTGGTGTAAAACTCTTCAAGCCTCTCTGCATCCCTAAAATCAAACAGAGAAAAAGCGTTACCTCTAACTTTAGGTTACAGCTTCTATTTTTTCCAATAAAGAATTCTTTCATTCTCTTGGGTAATTCAATTGATCATCAGCAAAAAATAGCAAGTTGAAGAAAAATGAAGCAAATGTTTCTGATGAATAGTAATTTAGAGATGCGTGAGCTAGAAAAGTAGCAGCTAGTTTCTAATTCCACAGCTAGAGTTGACCTTCTATAAATCTGATCTTTGCTCAGGACAAAAAAAAAATCAGTTGATGATAGCCAAGGCATAAAAGCTAATGGTATTCTAGTAACTTCAGGGAATGTAAGCTCAAGTGCTTCTTAAGTCACTGTCTTGCTGAGCTGTTGGGGAGCTAACTGGGGGCTTTTGCAGCTAGGTCATTTTGCTCTTTTTTCAAGCAGTGAGTGCAACTTGTAGCACGGCAAACCACATCAGGTTTGTAAAGCTGTAATAAATCTCAAGAGCCATTGAAGGTTTAATTCCTCAGGCAGCAATTGCCAGGCTACAGAACATGAATTCCCAGAACATGAATGGGAAGCAAACTCTCTTCCCAAACATCTCAGAAATAGAAGAACTTCGGTAAAATTTCTTCTCTACAAGACAGGAATGTTGAATTAATGAAAAACATCTCCTCCTCAGAATAGTTAAGAAAAACTAGCAACATTAAATTCTCAGCTTTAGCTCCTGTTACATATGGAGTGGTAATTTGTGTTGAGAAGATGGTTGATATTAATAAAGAAGGAGGAGTTGTGGGAGTGTGGCCATGGGGGTCGGCAAGCCCCATCGTTGATGAGAACATCAGACTCTTAATGACGAGGCCATCAGGAATGTAAAAGAGTTTAGAGGGAACAAAGAAGGGTAAATCAGGAGACTCCATGCAGTCTCCAGTTTCTTGTTCTCCAGTTGTTAAGGCATGGAAGTTTCTGGGTGTTTGCTGTTGCTATTATACACAAAGTTATTTGACCAATGAAGAGTTGTTTTGAAAAGAACTGCTGTGGGGAGAAGGGTATAAGAGGGGAGCCTGCCCTCAAGATAAAATAAAAAAAAAAAAAAAAAAAAAAAAGCAACGCGATGTGATGAAGTTATGTCATCAATAAAGAAGCAGGAAAAAGGAATGAATATGGACCGGCTGGCAGAATGGAGACCAGGGTGGGAACAGGCATTTCGATTGCCTCATGAAAATAGGTTTAGCCAAACTCAGCAAACTGCTCAGAGAAGCTCGTACTGAAAGTCGCTAGAAATGGCACACGGGAGCTGGGAAGAAGCTCAAGCAGAGAGAAGCGGACCTGTGCACACAACTGCCCCTCGCTGGTAAGCAGCTGTGCATTATGGGGAATCACACGTCCTTAGGAACAAAGACTGTCCTGGTAACCTTGCAGCTTATTCTCCTTATTAACAATCAGACAGTTTAGGGTCCTGAAATATGGGACCAAACTGAGGTCCAGGTGTTGCCTTTGCAACTAAAAACGACAAGGTTGTGGTGGGATTGCTCAGCACCTGGTGAGCAGTCTCTGAGGCCTTAAAGAGCCATGTGGGGCCACAGTCAGAAACGTGTGGTTTGCCAGACAGTGAGGGAGCTGCGGGCTCTTTACTGATCTGACTGCTATGCCATGGGCCCCTCTGCTGCTACAGCCATCGAAGGCTTTTGCTGTTTCGCTCCCTGGTGACCTGGACGTGCCTTTTGACCCAGGCCTCATTGGCCTTGAAAAGGAGATGGATATGCTTTTCTTCGATCCGGGAAGAACGGGATACGTAAGGCCCGAAGACCGAGTTGCTTAGCAACTTAAAGCAAGACATATTGTTCCCATGACTAGCCCTGGAACTCTCCAGTGTTTGTAATCAAGAAAAGGAATGAAAAATGGAGACTGTTATAAGTCATGGAAGATATGGGAGCACTTCAACCAGGCCAACTATGCTCCCCCAGTCACGGACATTGATAGTAATAAACTTAAAGGATTGTTTGTTACCTTTTCTGATTGTACATATGCATAGGTGTACTTGGGTTTAGTATGTAAAGCAATGTTCTGTATATTTAGAAAAAGTTTGATGTTCATGTGTGTGTGTTGGTGGAGCGTAGGCTCCCCGCACACCCAGCGCTGTTTACTTGCCTTTTATAAATATTCCTTTTATAAATATTACTAAATTCAGATTGAGTTGAGACTTCATTTATAACACTCCCCTTGACATTTATCATCTGACCACAATATCCCTTCAGGATGCAAACACAGTATAAGCAACAAGCACATGATATTTTTCTACAAATTAACTTTCAGAAGCCCAGCAGCTGAACCTATGCAACATGACAGTATCTAAGTTCTGAGAATTCATTCCTAGCTCTTCTTTTTACCACGAAAACCTTTGTATATTCCAAGAAAGTTGGTGTTTTCATCATGCCTGAGATGAATTATTTCAGAAAACCATGAAATTGGCTGACAAAAGACAGCCAAGGACAAACACAAGTAAAGAAAACACATTTACTAACTTGTTGATACAATTCTTTTACAAAAGATTTACTTTCACACTCCCTTTAAAATATATTAATCAAACATTTGCATATTGCTGGTATTGCATGATTATTATAGCAATACAGAAAAGTAATAATCATGGGCCATAAAGTGAATGGGACAGCTGGGAGGATCTGCAGCATACAATCCAGATGTATTTTATTAATTCTGAAATTTAGAAGTGGGTATTTTTTCTGCACTACCACCCAGTCCACTATTGTCCTTTTCAACTGCCTATAGAACATATAAAATGGTTAAATGTTAACAGCGTGCCGGACCATTTAAGGCTTACACTTTCACATGAGAACAAAGTGTTGAAGTTCTGTTACTTCAGTTCATTAACCATGTAAAGGCAGGCTTTGGTAAAATGTTAAGTCTGAAAAAAGCAGTCTGTATTTTTCTGATGCTTCTGACAAAAAATTCTAATGTTTTTCAGTTTACTAAAATTACAGAAGTCCTAATATTCAATACTAATGCTCCCACTCTATTTTAAAATCCTTTCTCAAGTTGCCTTTAAGACATACCTTATTCTGTGGCATTGATTTATTTGTAAAAAATACATAATATACACTAATACTCCATTCCTTCCACTTAAATCCTGCAAAATATCATCAAGATATTAAAATGACAGGAGAAACAAGGCTTTTTTTTTTTTTTTTTTAAAGCCAGTGCAGCCAATAAACCCAACAGACATTTTAGACTACGAGGCACTCTTCTTAATGAAGAGTCTCTGACCTAGCATTTACAAGTCATTAGCTCCAGTGCTGAAGTGGGGTACAATATAAGGCGCTCATTGTCAGCTGATTACAAAGTCTGAAACTTTAAACCTCAGGTATTCAGATGCATCCAGGAGAACAAGACCTACTACATAAAGAGTATTGTATTGACAGTGTGGTAATTGGAGAAAGATTCCAACAAAGAATAATTAAAACATTTGCTATGTGTTCAGTCACATCACTGATAACAGTCAGCATCTAGAAAATTAATCAAGTAATTTAAGATTTTTGGGATACAGAAGCATGTCATGACATAGCAGATCAAGTTAACAGTAAACAGCAAGAGATCTTTTCACCCTTTCAGTTTAGAAATGTAATAACTACTTGATTAGAGAATTGTACATTAAAAATAACAAGATGTTAAACTGACCCATTCTCCCTCCACCCCCCCGAAAATACATGTAACCTGTTAGTATAAAAACACAGCACCAAATATTTGCTATCAAAAGTAATCTAATAACCATGATGGCTCAGCCATCCATCCACAGTAACAGAGATGGATCTCCTGTGATACTGCATTATGAATCTCAATGTTCAGTAAGTTTCTTTAAAATATAGACAGGTATGCTGCTTGGTCTTTAATGAAGGATCTGACAAGATGCCATGATACATCCTGACATCTTGGTAAAGCCCATATCAATTAATAGTTCCAATTGACTAAAAATTTGCTGACAGACCAAATAAGCAGTTGGACTCTACTGCTACATTATTTATTTATTTTTAAATCACAGTTAAAGAGCAACTACAAAGAATATATACTGTAGTAGTAGCAGTCTAGTGCTTGATTGAACAAGCAATACAAAAGTTGACTAACCTTGATCCTTAGGAGCAGGTACATACTGGGGGTAGCTGGGAGTTAGTAATGCTAGTACCCTCAGGATCTGTAAAACCTGCTGTGGTGAATTGCTACAAAAATGCAGAGGATCCTCATGGTACCACAGTAAGATGGATGCTGTTGTGGAAGTGATTAATCAACACTTCCTTTTGTGATCCTGTCCTGAACTATTCCTTCAGCCGCCACTGCTATCGCCTAGCAGCTTCTCTGCAACATTTAGTCCTCAGAAAGTGCAGAGAAAACATTGTAGCATCTGCTTAAAGCATCAAATGACACCTTATGGACAAGTCAAAACCATAGGCAGGAAACCTACAGCCTTCACAGATTAGATCTTTATGAAAGCAGCTGAAATGTGAGAAGATGTGACAATCTGCAGCCTCAAAGCACTACTGCAGATTACCAAACACCAGCAGGATTGGCATCATTTTACTGAAGTACGCAAAACACACAAGCCTTGAGGAGGTTCAAACCTAGGGGAGCCTTATTTGTCACTTACACAATTCAAGAAACCAAAAAAAAAACACAACAAACAAAACAGAAAACAGACAACTAAGAAACCTAACAGGAACTAATAAATGACACGATAATATAAATGTCACTTACTTCTGTAAAAGCACAAACTGAACACAGCAAGACAAGCTTGCTGTCTCAAAACTAGGACTGCACCTCTTACTGCTTCAAATAGCCATGCTGGGAATGTCAATATGTAGTATTTTTTGTTTATTTTAAGAAGGGTTACATTTTATTTCTTTAATATATCTAAGACAATGATATTGTTTTCCAAAGTGGAAAGAGACAAAGCGATTTATTTTTATTCCTCTCATACAGCACTTTCGATTGCAACTCATCATATAGGACATTAATCTTGTAATCCACATTTTTTTCCCGAAACTGCTTCTAATGAACAGAACAGGATTAGCAGTAAATATTTACTGCAAAAAGAAGTCACATTTGCCTTAAAAGTATAAGAAGCGACTGAAAATTAGCGAATTTTATTTTTTTTAACCAGAATCCTAACTGAATGACTAAAAGCTGGGTTAAGGCACTTCAGCTGATATTAATGGCAAACATCTAATGAGGAGAAATATATTAAAAAGTTATCTGTAAAGAGATGTAAGTGGCAAGACAAGACTTGACCTCAATTTTAAAATGTTTCCCTAATCATCTTTTGTTTTAGAAATGCCAACAGTGTTGATGGGCATCCTAGAAATAGCATAGATAGGAAAACCTTTCCAGCCATTTGCTGAAGCAAGACAAACCTAGCGTTCAGGTGACACATCCTACAAAGAGTTATCTACATCTTTAAATGACTTCAGCTGAATTACTAAAATGAGCAGAACTTCCTACATATCTGAAAGGAGATATCCACAAGACGACCTTAATTGATTTTACAGGAATTCCCACTCATTAATCGTACTTAGACTCTCCTTTAATAAATCAGATCATAAGGGTGAGTACTTACAAGCATCTTTCCTTCTTTAACTTAGATATTTTCAGTTGTAAGCCTGAAAGAGGAAAGAAAAAAGATAATTGTTATACAATTCTGATTTAACAAAAGCAGTGGACATAATAAATAAATTCTCCTTTTGCCAATGATATCTGCAACAGAGAAAGAACAGTCACTAATTTGGAGAGGAAATGGTTCATTCTGGATTTCTTGGGTATGTTCTGCAGTATCCTGGAAACCAGTAAAGCTATTACAATCCCAAGGAAAAAGGGACTTGTTAAACAGTCAGATTTACACTTAGATATAAAAACACCCTCTTTGTAAAAAGGAAAAAAAAAAAACACAACAAAAACCCACACATGCTAATACCAAGTACTACCAATATATTTTCATTGACTATGCATATATAGAGCAAAATAAGTTGTGTACATATAAGTTGTGTATATATAAATCCATAATACTACACTTAATGAAGCATTAATCTAATAATGTATTAGATATGTATAAAGGAAAGTTATTTAAAACATTTTTTAAGGCTTTAAGTACAAAAGGACAACATGTTCTGTTGGAGGTACGCTACCAGAACCTCTCAGCCAAAGCTTTTTTGGAACCTCTTAAGGTAGACTGAGGAGAGATCATTTCATCTGTGGCCCTTCTCCCACTAAGGAATACACAATCCAAAATGTATGTTCCGTGCATGAGTAAAAAGGAACCCAAATCCAAATGATGCTCTCAGGCATGAGTGGCCAGCTGACAGCCTGATCTAGAGAGCAGCCCAGCCAATCTGCTTGCACTGTTTTGAGTATTGGATGAATGTGCACAGGTGCAGGAATACAAAGGTGATTTAAGTAGGGCCTGGCTTAGGTGGGATACAGTGAAATTTATGTGATATTAACCATATGCAAGCTGGACATACCTATTCTGAAAAAAAATGGTTGGAAATAATCAGAGTCCTACCGTATTTTCTTCAAACGGTGAAAAGTAGTGAGCAACCTGTGTCTGAACATGAGGTGTCTTGTGCGTTTTTGCAAAACCATTAGTCTTTTTTGGAGGATATAAACTTATGGCACCAGAACACTTTTAGACAAACTTCTGACAATTTTAAATTTAAACCAAAACACATATCCAATACATTTTTTAAATAGAAGATGCTGGCTAAGGCAGCTTGTAGACTTCTTTTACCTTCCACCTACCACACTTAACTGGGATCAGCTCAAAGGGCAAACTACTTGCTTGAGAAGGTTCATTGCTCAGGACACTTAAAATGCAATGGTCAGATCAGCCAGAGTCACTGAAACCATGCCACCGATGGCTACAAGGTGCCAGTGAGACAATGAACTAAGAATGCAACAATTGCTTAAAAAATGTAAGGGTTATTGGGAAATATAGCAAGACTTCTTTCATGTCTAGGTGTTCAACACCTGTGAGATGTTGTGTTCTATAACGCAAATCAGCGCAGAAAGAGGGTTTATTTTTTTTAAAGTAGTTGCTATTCATCAAGTCAATTAGGCATCTGCAATTAGAACCCCTATAAAGCATGCTTTAATGCTGCTCCACACCCATCGGAAGGAATGAAGCTGCGCAACAATGCATCTCCTGTATGAACAGGTAGTCTGTTCAGCGAGGATTCAGGATTGTAACACTGGCAACCTGAGCCACAAATTGCAGAGGCAGCACTCAAAAGGCGCAGCACTGTGCTGCAGGTAACACTATCTCCCCTCTCACCTGAATGCAGGAGCAACCTAACTGGTTATTTACAGGTTGTGTTTTTTCTTAATTCAAATGATTGCAATGAGAAGGCAGGAATCCAGTTTGTTACATTTATCTAAGAACACTGGATTACTACATTAGGTGTAATCTCTTCCTTTTGCTTTTCCAGAGCATGGGCAGACTTTAACCAAACTAATTAAGACAACTTTTCGTTTTCTTTTAAACAATGAGTTTTCAGATTTCCCCAGTTAAGGGTCTAGTAAACATATAAACATGTGCAACTACACTGTGTACATTCCCAAGTCAACTTCCTCTCTTACACAATAATTCTGTGAAATAGGCAAGCTACAGAGTACATGAATCTACATTATGTAAAGCTCATAAGCGTTCTAGTAAATGACACTGTCTCTATTAAGATGATGGAGGCTTTCTTTAAACTATCATTAGGCAGATTAAACACACAACACTATCTTAGGAAAATTGCAAATTGATTAAATTATGTCCTTGTAATATTTCAGTTAATAGATGTGACAATTACTGTGCTGATTTTTCAAATGCAGTAATCTTCTGAAAATCCACAGGGCTTGGGAAAACAGCAGAATCACTGAAGTTCTCTAGGAATTGGTTAGACAAGCTTCTGTCAGCAGTGACACAGACGAAATCCTACCTTGAGGGTACAGAAATGGATCGGATGGCCTCCTCACTTCCCTTCCAGCCCGTTTTTTTTTTTTTTTTTTTTTTTTTTTTTAACTTTTTGAAGAGTTTTCAACCATTTCCTTTCCTACAGCAATAATGAGATTGCTTTCCTCATGGTTTTCCCAGCTTCTAGGACTACTGTCTTTTTCACCCCTTTACCCTATTTCCCCCAATACCATTTTTAGAATCAAGGAATAATTGAAAAGAATTAAAGCTATTTCTTGCACACAAAATTCTCTTCTCTCATTTCTACACTGAAATATGGTTCTTTTTAGTTCTTTAGATGTGAATTTATCCTCAGGAACCACATTGATAGGACATGCATCCAGGAAGTATTCATATAATTATTTTGAGCTAGATTTAAATGTTAGCACCTGCAAAAATTAGTCGCTTTATAAAACAGCATTTTTAAATTCCTTTCTGACCTGCGTGAGCTATGTAAGTGTTTCACACATTCTACACGTAGGAAATGGAAGCAAGAGTATTTTTAATAACCATTAATCTGAGTTGCTAAGCATGCTTGAATCCCATGAAAAGTCAGCCAACATTGACCATGCCCAATCTCTTTGGAAACTGGGTTGTAGATTGTCACAATGAATTTGAGAGAAATGCTAGGCTAGCTATTTTGTCTAAAGAGAACCAAAATTTGGAGATTCAGCATTTTTTTGCAAACAGTCATGTTAAAAGAATAAAAAGCTTTCACTCTCTAATGAGGTTGCAGGACTGGGCGTGTTTAGATAACATGGAGAAAAAAAACACAACACTCTTTACAATACAGTAATTTAAAAAATTCAATGCAACCCATTTTGAAATGTGTGAGTTTATATACTTACAGAATACAGACTACAGAACACTTCAACTATTATAACTTGTATAATACATCTGATTGTTTCAAGCTTGCTCTTCATAAATTCTGCTTTTCATGGACTTGTAATGATTAGCAAGAATAATTCCACGATGGTAGCACCCTGTGCATTGTACTTGCAAAAGACTTTCTCTCCAACTACTAACTTTCCCCTAATCCAACTTCCACCATCTTTAAAATAATTTTTTGCTGACATTTAGATTGGAAACTCATGAGTCAATTTTAATTCTTATTTATAGACTTCAGAAACAAGCAAAGTCCAGGCAAGCCTGTGTTTGATGTTTCTAAAATATCTTCCAGTGCCATTTTCTATAAGAGGATCCCCACCTTTTGAAAAAATTAACTATCCTTCAGGCATGTCTTTGATGTTATCACGGAAGACCTAATTTTACCTAACACGGTGCGGGACATACTGACAAAGGGCTAGGCATGAAAAAGTCTGCCTAGTGGCAAAATTATCTGGCCCCACCCAGCACGCGTTCTGAAGAGTATCTTTACATGCATAAAGAAAACCAAAACGTTAGATCACGTGCTGCACATCCCAAGGAACTAGAGAAGGGGTCACTTAACATTACCCTCTACATTAGAGCTTTTTGGTTTTCAAGTTTTTGTTGTTCAGACATGCCACAGATTGCCAGATCCCATTCTGTCAGTAATTCTGCATGTTATCTGTAGCTGACATCACGCCCACTCTGAAAAGAAATATCAAGATTAAAAAAGTAATCCTCATGAAAATCATGAAAATACTTTTTTTGTGTGTTTTGAACACAATATAAAATTGTGTATTATATGGCTTAATGTTTCATTTTTAAATGTAACAATATCATACTAACTGGTACATCTCTCCTTTCAGCTACCAAACCAATGGAATTTTTTTTAAAAAAAGAAAAAAAATAGCTACTAACACAAAGAATCAAGGCTTGGCATTGCTAATTGTTGAGCTAATACTTCTATGGCTTTTAGCATGAAGTGTGAAGCATCCCTACAGCTCTTAACTCACAAAAAAAAAAATCACCTGCTTTTACTCCACATGAATAAAAATACTTTTTCATGCATAATAATGTGTTTGTTGAAGATGCTGACAAATATTACTCTAATCCATTCAAAAAAGATGGATTGTGTGCCTTAAGAAAACAAAGCAGCTTGCTTCCAAAGTATTTTAGCAAAACATTTTATGAATACTACTTCTGAAACAGTATTATAAGAACATAAATACTCAGTGCAATAATTCATCCTTGAGTGTTATTAGTTTCCTATACTGCTGAAGAATGGAAAGACACTAACAGCGAACCATAGTAAAATTAATAACATGCAGATCATAAAGTGTAGCATAAAAATAAACAACATTATTATAAATTCTGCTGAGAAATTGTTGACCACTAAAAACCGAAGAAATGTTTTTCACTTCAGTAATACAAATCTGCAATGGGATTTGGCATATGTCAGGGGACATAATGCAAATGCTTGTCCTGGCCTCCGTTTTAATATATCCCAAGTGACTAAACCCAAAGGAAAAAAATACATTTAATAACTTGATTTGGAAACTTAACCGTAACCATTAAAACTAAGCCAACATTTGAATATTTCCTACGCAAACACAGATCCCATGGAACATTGTGTTATTCGCCTCTCAAGTGACCTAGCAAATCATTTTATACCTGTAGTTTAAATCTGATCCTGTTAAGCCAGGCTTAGGTGGTCAGTCTATAAGGCTCACTCATAATCATTCAGTCTCTCATCTTGGCATAATATAAAACTTTAAAAATGTATTTAGTTCACATGGACAGAGTGGTATTCCGGTTCAAAGTTCTGCTGTGGCAAGAGACAGCTTTCTGTGAAATCAGACTTTACTTTTTACCTTGTACTTCTTTATCGTGACATTCTTTCAGCTTGGACCACAGCTCCTTGAAGAAATCTCCAGAAGATTCTGCAGAATTAGGGCTCCCACAAGTTCCTCCAGATGCATTCATCTTGTTTCTTCTGCTCTCGACTTACTTATTTGCAGAACTGGCTCGCTCTCACACTAAGTTTTAAATAACATAGTTATGAAGCTGTTCCTGAAGACAGGTGTATGCCTGCAATGACAGATCGACACCACTTATGTTTGCATTTATCAGAACATAACTCGCAGCCAGAGATGAAACACAAAGCACACTCATACTCTTGTCAGGTTGTACTTATTTACTGACAGCCACCCTGAAAGTATGGAAGATGGCAAGGATTTTGCTGCAAGTAATAATAAAATAACAGAAATTTGTCCACTTGTACTGTTCCCCCACCCCTTCAACAGCTATCGACTTACAAATAGATTAAAATACTTGACAGTCTTTAATATTCCTCCCTGTAAACTACCGTTACACAGAACTTGATTTCTAGAGTAACACGTGCTTCCAAAATTTTGCCGTCGGAAAAACTAATTTGTGAGAAGTTTTATCAAAGATAACATTTGTGTACATGCTTTCTTTACCTAGATGTGGATAAAAATGAGAGATTCTACAAAGAGAAGCCCCGATTTCCTTGAAGCCTTCCTGATTCTACAATGAATTTATTCCTACTCCATGATGCAAAGGAACTAAATCAATTTCAGAATTCCTAAGTCCCCAAAACGTCAGTATTTTAGGAGAACTCTATCAGAGTCAGACAGCTCTGCCTTAAAAATCAGACTGCCTATACAATTCAGATGGAACAACCTTACCTGTAATTCCTCTTTCTTTTGAAGGGTTTCTTAGCACAGATGATGCCCTCAGGTGATCTACAGGGGAAGCGTGGTACTCAGATCTGGGTTTGAGCCAAGGTGATTCAACTCTAATAGGTGCACTGAGTGTCCAATATAGAAATGCTCATGTAATCTCTGCCCTTTGGTTCCCTGGGTATGCAGCTACTGGTTTAACTGGTCACCACAATAAACTGTTTAGGCCACTGGTCAACGACCTTGTCTAGGATCTGGAGGCCTTGGTTCCTGTCTCCTTTCTCAAATCTCCACGTATAGTCTTAAGCAAGTCACTTTTATTTCAGAATGCCCATCTTTAAAATGTAATAAGAAAAAGGGAATTAAGCATTATTTTCAACAACACAGGAATACTCAAACTGTATGTTTTTTACTCTGTAGGAGTAAAAAACATTGGTAATCATTAGGTACCTAAAATTTTGCTTTACTATGCTACGTCTCTAGAAAATTCAGTGCCCATGTCAGCACCTGATTTCAACCTAGCTTATATCCTTATTTCGAGAATAGTCCTGAACAGAAAATTAATTTACCTTTTCAAACAGGAATGCCTACAGTTCTTCAGCTGAAGTTGAATGGCACTTCGCTTGCATCTTCAGGGCTGAAATGCTTCGCTTTGTGTGCTGTCACATTAAGCCATCTTACAACACTTCTTTGTGGAACCAATTGCCTAGTGACATTAGGAAGGTCTTTTAAACTCTTATTTTTCTACCTTCAACAACCACAGGCTGATATCTCAGAAAATATCTTTTTCTCTGTTGAGCGCTAGGGCAGTGAAACCAACAAACTTGCTCGTGCTTACTGCCTCAGGTTTGAGTATCACCAATCAATTACTCTTAAGGAAAGTGCACCTGACTCCAGAATTAATATGAATTAATCTCCAACGGTTTCGCTGTGCTTTTTTCCTCCCCACAAAAAAATATTGTAAGAAAGAAAAAAGGAAAAAGGTTGCTGGAAACGATCAGTACCGCTACAAACTGGTAAAAATTAAATGGATTTTCCCAAGCTTCACCTGCCTCAAGATCCCAAAGCGATACTTTGCTTTCTACAGGTGTTCCACCTGCCTTCAAAGAGAGGGCCCCCAACAAGTGTTCAAAGAGACCCCCTGACACTACTAACCCACTAACCACGTCCCCAAGCACCACGCCCAACCTCTCCGTCAACTCCCCCAGTGACGGTGCCTCCACCACCTCCCTGGGCAACCCGTCCCAGTGCCTGGCTGCTCTTTCTGAGGAGAAATGCCTCCTTATTTCCAACCTCAACCTCCCCTGGCACAACCAGCGCGCAATGAGGTCTCCCTGCACCTCCTCCTCCCCAGCCCAAACCCCCCCCCCACTCCCCCATCCTCCCCTCACAGGGTTGTGCCCCAGACCCCTCCCCAGCCCCACAGCCGTTCCCCAGACACGCTCCAGCCCCAGAGCCCAGCACCAGGGCTCGATCCCCTTTCCCTGTGCCCCACCCTGCCGGCCGCCACACCACCCACCCCTGCCACGAACCGGGCAGCCGTTGGCCCCAACGGCCCCCGCTCCATCTCGCCTCAGCCCCGGGGAGTTGGGGGGGGGGGGGGAGGGGGCGGGGCGCCGTTACCTGATTGGCTCCCGGCGGCTCCGCGCCAAACGGCGGGAAAAGGCAGCGCCGCCGGCCGCGGCCCAGGCGGCAGCGATCGCGGCAAGTCTCGCGAGAGCGGCGGGCTGAGGGGACGGGAGCCGCCCCCCCCCCTCCCCGTCCCCGGCTGGTGTGGGGCCGTTATGGCGCCCGGTGAGGGCAGCCTGAGGGGGCAGAGGGGTGCGCAAAGCGTTAAACGTTAAACATTAAACATTAAATCTTAAACCCGTCAGGCACGGAGCGACACGGAACAGCCAGCGTTACCGTGCTGCCTCGGCTGCTGGAGCCTGCTGTTTGTGTCACTTGGGATTTTCGCCAATGCGATTTTTTATCCTTCCCCCCCCCCCCCCCCCCCAAATTACAGATCAACGTTATTTAGTGCTTTGGGACCAACCCTCCTGTCTGCCATGAAGTAAAACCTCTTCACCTTTAGTTTGTAGCGTGCCTTAGTCATGAAGTAGAAGCAAAACGCTGCTCTCCAGAAATACTCTTCCTCCACATGCTGCTACTTTACCATAAAAACACATTCGCAGCTCACTGGCGTCCTGAGAGGACACACTGGTGTCCTCTGGCAAGGGCCAGTGCTGCAGGCATACACTTTCCACTCTTAATTGTGGTATTTAAAAGATAAGGTGTTCTGGTATTTAATAGATGTTAGTAGCTTCATCTTATTCTTGTCCTGTTACTCATACCACTCAAATCCCCGTAAAGTATCATTAATACAGAGCTACAGAATAAATGCAATTGTATCTGAAATAGAATTGTAATATTTCTAAAAAAAATAATGAAATTCTGTCAGAAAGGAGTCTGAACTGACCCATGATTAAGCAGGCTTTACATCTGTTGTTCAGCTTTGTCAAAAATACTCTGAGTTTCCCATTAACTGTATACCTTGGATTTTGAAATGTTTCAAAAATCTTTGTTAACTTTTCCACTAATTCCGTACCGTTGTTTAACCATTATTTTCCAACTGAAATAAAATAAATCCATTCTCAGCAGCATATTACTTACGCTGATAGTTTGGCATACCATAATATCAGTATACATACAGTAGAACTAAAAGTAGATGCATCTTATGGAGGAGACTGTCATCATAGGTTGCAATAGACACTCCACTATTCTTAAATAACCACTGCAAGAACTGTCTCATTGACAGCTTTTTATTCTACTTTTGAAGGTTCTGTAATCTAAAATGTGGGAAAGTAATTATTTCCTTGGGGTTAAGAGAAACGGATGTTTTAAATATGTGCATAGACCTGATAAGTAGCAATAAAATAGCCTTCTTTATTGTTCAGTTGTTTACCACAAGCCAGGCTTTTCTTTCTGCTTATAGGAAGCACTCTAGATAATAAGAATGTCACCAGTTTTATTTGCCAGTAAACTGCATGAGCAGCTTAATCTTGTATTTGCTCATGCTGAACTTTACAGCAATGTAATTCCACTGAGTTCTGCAGTGCTATCCTTATCTGCTTAACAGTAAGTGATAATAGATTAAGACCAGCAGTGGAACTTTGCCTTTATCTCCTTCCCAGATTTATTTATTTATTTATTTATTTTTGTATCCCATAATCACATATTTGAGCACCAATTATTGCATTGATCCTTGGCTCATTAAACATACTAGAAAACTACCAAAAAGTCTTGTATTCCACATCCGCTTAATATGTCTTAAGCTGACTAGTCTAACTGGAACTCATCTCATTCATCTCTTAAGAGTAAATGCCACACCTAGACAATAAAACTGTGGGAAAAAACAAACACCTCACCACTGTTCAGTTTGAACAGAGGCAATGCTTTTTGTAGAGTTATGGCTCATGTCCAGTTTTCAGAGTAGCCCTTAATATGACATATTAAGCTAGGTGACAGACTACTTACTTAGCCATGAACAACTCTGAAGAAGGAAATCTAATTTAGTCCCAGCCCATTTTAGACCTGGCTGGTCTGAAATGTTTATCTTTACTAATAATATGTGAAGCTCTTGATTTTCAACCACTATTTAGTGGTAATGCCTTCTTGTTGACCGGCCAATTCACCAGCATATCAACTAATGACTGAATTTCTATTTTAAGAGTACTACAGTGTTGCAACACAGATAAAACAAAAATTAAGAAAAGCCTTTATGCCTCACCCACTTCTTTTTTTGGTGATGGAGACTGCATCAGTGTTTCTAACCATGCAGATAACAGTAGGTGACCTAGCCCACTGCATATGCATACAAAATAAGATTAAGAGAGATTAGCAGATAGTTTTTTTTTTTTTTTTTTTTTTTTCTCCCATTACTTCAAATTTAGATACAAAGATTAAAACCAGCTTTGAATTACACTGGGAACTCTAATTTAAATATTTAATTGCTTTAAACACAATGATAAATATATCACTCTCTTCCTGTGTATATAAATATATATACAATAGTTAAGTCCTTATTTATTTATGTAAGATTTAGTAGGTTGCACATATACACACAAGGCCGGTGTGCTCACAGCCTCCCCGACTGGCAAATCTGCACGGAGGGATAAATATATTGCTCAATTTCTAGGCATGTGCATTTCCTGCACTTTATGTTGCAGTTGCCAGTAAGGGCATCAAAGGCATGCAGCTTCAGATGCAGCAAACAGGAGCATGTGGCAGCTCAGCTGCTGCCTCAATGGGCTTTAAATCGTGCAGGAACTGGCAGTCCTCCGACTGGTAGGTTTCTTACATCTGGGAATGCGCACAGAGCATACCATTGCTGTCTGGCACTGGTATTTGCTTTTTCTACCACTCCATCACCCCCCACTAGTTGAATTTCATTCTTCTTGAGCTGCTTGCGTAGCCACTTTTGAAACCCAGCCAAGATCAAATTCCCTGATGCCAGCAACAATGTTCACTTTAAGAGACCCTCTTCTTTGAAGTGCTTTCACTGCTCCTCATCTGTAGTCAGAAACAGCCAGGATTTGTTCAACTGAAACTCTCAGGTCTCTTAGAGATCCTTGATGGAGAAAAAAAAAAAAAAAGAAACCTGAGGGATGCTGTTTCAGGACTCCAGTGCAGCGTTGCTGGTCCTCAGACTAAGGTGCAGTACCTGTGTGTGTTATCTGCATGTAGGAATGTTTTGCTCTTACTGATGTTTCTTGGGTTGACATGAATAGTCTTGAGTACTTTTTTTGATATATATATATATATATCAGCCTTGGAAGGTTATTTCAGCTTGGAAGGCTGAAGTAAATGTTTACATGTCTGCGCACAAAATCATGCCACCTACCTTTTGGTGTAGCGAATGACAAGAATTCAGGACAGGAAAACAAGTGGAAGAGAAACAACAAACAGGAAACAGTATTTTACTTACCTTTTGAGGAAAAAATTCCCCAAACGATAGCCCCTGCCTGCCACCTCTAGCCCCCCCCAAAACCAAACAAACAAACAAACAAAAAAAACAGCAAAGGAAAACCCAAATAGAAAATCAAATTGCAGAAGCAGAAGATGGCAAGCAGTATTTTTTTTTTTATTTGCTTTGAATGTTATCTTTTTAAAAATGTACCGTGTTCCCATCTATAGCTTTAGAAATCAAAGCTCCCTTGTGGCATTTTATAGGTTCTACACAGTCTCTGCTCAAACCACATGGTTCAGCCAGTTACAATTTTGGCTTTTGAGAATCGCTTATTCCTTAGCAATTTGTCATTCTGTATTTGACAGGGAAACCAACTGCAATGATAAATTCTTTTTTATTTTTTCTGATGAACACTTGCAGCTTCTGTGGGAGTGCTAGACTTTCCCTATGTTATTTTCTGTGTATACCCCACACCTTAAAGAACAATTTTAACACAGAGATGCAATGCTGCTAATGAGAAGGTCTTTTCAATTTTCTGTTCATTGATTTTTTTTAGCTGCTCAGGAGGCCTTTTTATTGGCGCTCTACAAGAGGATAATGTTCATTTTCACATCAACCTGGAAATAGCAAGCAGTAAACACTTCCTTAACCCAACCTTCCTGTTATGTGACTACCATAAACTCTTACCTAATCCCATATAAATCTTTTTGTATCTAGTGGTTTATGTCCACTGGGGACACTGATTTATTTATTTATTTTTAACATCATGAAAGAGAACTTGTAATTGTTTCACTTCAAGACAGACTAAATTAAGATTTCCAAGGAGATGGAAGTACCTATGTGAGGGTTTTCAAAAATGTGGTTACACGGAGGGTGAGAAGATTCTCATTTACTTAAGTTAAAGAGTTATTTTGTCCTAACAGGCATGACAAAACCTGTCTTCATTCCTTTCTATTCAGCTCAGCAAGTACTTCTGTGCTCCGGTAGTTAATCAGTTACCAGATTCCACAGCTTTTGTTTTCACACTGTTTAATTTTTCTTATTTGACACCATACCTGTGAATGGATTCAGTTGCAGGTACGGGCGCAACCTTCAGGTCTGCCTGCTCTTTGTGACTAGGACTGCTTTTCGTTACCACTGCCACCACCGTTACTCATTATTTTCTAAAGAGGAATGTTTCTAAGAAGTATGCAGAAAGAAAGCAGTAAGAATGACAAGTACATTTCCTATCTTACCAAGAAGCCAGTTCCGAGCATGTAACTCTAGGTTTAATTAACTCACTTCATAAAACTGAATAATTAAAAAAAAGCCTAGGTAGAATTAGTAACCAGACGTCTTACTGGAGTGGCACTCTGCCTTGTCACAAGTGTTAGTGTCAGGCAGGGATTACAAAAACGCTGTATAAAAGAGAAGAGCAAGAGGCAGCACTTCAGTGGCATGCTCAATACACTAAGTCATTGGCAGGGAAGCTTCTCTCATTCCTGCGCTTAGCTCCTTAGCTGTCTCTCCAGTCAGTGCTCCTGCAGCCAGATGCTGAGCTGCACACAGCGGGGTCGGAGAGCCGCTCTCACGAAAATGCTGGCAGCGAGCACCGCAGAGACTGGCGGTACCCGGGCACGTTAAGGAGATAGCCATTATACCACTTCAAGCACAAGATACATTTTTGCTTAAGGTTATCTTAAACGAATTTTAAAGAAAGACTTTCAAAACTCACCCTTCTGTTTGAATTGTGAAAAGCTCAGTTCTTGATCGGGGTGATAAATATTTACTATTGACTCCCCCTCCGGCTATAAACCTCAAGTGTAAGTGAGATGCGGAAGCCACCGTGGACCACACTAGAGAGTGCCGAGCGGAGAGCTGCCGCGCCTGAGATATATACAATGTGCAATGGATAACCTAATCTGCCTCTCATTTAACTGGCCGGGCAGGTTCCTGCATCCTGGGGAGCGTGGAATCATACCAGAATTTGTTGGCACAACAGCCCCGTCCGACCGGTTCATGGGGCGCTGGGAACCCGTGCAACCAGTTCGCATCAAAGGCCGGGCCCAACATGCTGCGGCTCAGCTCACCGCCTCGCCTCGCCTCGCCTCGCCTCGCCTCCACGGGGAGGGAGGCTGCGTGTGCACCACACGGGGAATTATTCACGCCTCTGTCAGCTCCCCGCTCCGGGAGAATGATGTAGCCTGCAGCAAAATAATTCACTGCGGGGTGGGGGAGTGATCCATCCTCGGTACATGGAGCGAGATCGTATTGTTAGACGGCTTCTTTCATTTTAGGTGCTGATGCACTGGGCTAGAGGTCTTGCTCAGCATAAGTGCAGAGGGAAACGGGCAAGAAAATACCATTTTTAGAGTACTAACCTTGCACACTTCTTATAGTCAAATAACACCAAATCTCGAGTGTGACCAGCAAAGAAAACAACAGCAACAAGCACACAGACAAACAAAAGTCAGGCTCTAATTTCACCTAATTTCCAGTCCTGCTCTAAGTGTCTGAGCATACCTACTGCATGTGTAGGACTCAGCACGGCTTTGTTACGTGCGGGCGAAGGGAGCCGGGGAGCTTGGCGCGTGGAATGTGCACCTCGTGCCTTCGCTGGAGCTCTGGGTCAGTGGCAGCTCGCCCTGAATTACCGCACATGATATTTCAAGGTGAACCAGGTCGGAGAACATGAAGTGTCTGGGACATGCTTCCATAACCATGAGGAACTACTTGTGAGGCAACACCCTTCTCTGAAGGATACAGCAGCTGCCCTGTTACAATAGCACTCGGGCTGTAAGCAGCAGCTGCGCTGCTTCGTATTCATGGCTGGGGGGCAAGAATACTTGCACCGCAGTCCTGCATATAGCATATTTATTCAAGCTGTAGGCAGGATATGCCCCAACAGAACCCTGCATCTGTGCAAACTTATTACTTTCTTTCAAATACAAATATAGACCATAATTTTCAGATCTCCTGCTGTGATTGTTGGAGATGTTGACTAAAATCAGTAGGAGCCGCAGAAAGTTAGTACTTTTTTGGAAATGTGATCATACAATCAGTCTGCTAAACCTATGCTTAGGTAAATTCCTTAATCTTTTATTCATGCACTTAAATTTAAAAGCTCTATCTTGACACATTTGTCTCTACTTAATGTTGTCAGAGACTCTAAGTGACCTTTGAAACCTGTGTTTGTTCCTAAAATGATCCCACAGTGGTATAATTTATCCTTTTTTAGGTCTTCATCTCTTACTTACCCATTTCAATAATAGTTTCCAGACAACTAGTAAGTAGTCACAACAGGAAGTTACCATCAAACTCTACCGGTGTTGTGCAACATGGGGAGCTCTTTCATCATTGACCAGAATAGGTAAAAGAAAAAATGCTGATATTTATATACGCTCTACTCAGATTATTGCGCTACTATTGCACTATAGTTACCCTTCTTCTAAGACTGCATTTTCTGACAGCCTTGAAAAGGCTTAATTCTGAAGAAAGCAACTGGATTACTAACAGAGCTGAAATGACAGATGTACCCTGTTTGTGCTTGCAGTCACACCACCTTAGGGTATGATTTCATACAACCGAGCAGGGCTGGGCTTGGTCAGTATTGGAGAAGTGATTTACAGGAGAGTCCTTTGCAGGAAGTGGTTTTGGTGATTCAGTGGGCTATACTGAATGATTGGGCATCGGTGCCAACTGTGATGGAGATACTGGTTTCTAGATATGCGATACTTTTGGTGCCATGTGAAACTGAAGTTATTAAAGACTCCAACCCCTTTTCACAGCCACTACATTTGGAACTGCAAATTCACGTCCAGTATGGAAATACTACGTCTGGAAACACTGCCTTCAATTTGTTTTAATGGGTGTCCTGTAATTGGATAAACTGCCCAACTGATTAACATAGGTAAATTACAACCCCAAATAGCTGTTAGACTATACAATGTGGAAAAGGTTCTGCTTGCCCAATAGACTAAAGAAAAGCTGTTGTGCTTCAAAGTTGGTCTACTCCTTCCAGCTGTATCAGCTGGCTTCATAAAAGATGCCATCTGAAATTTTTCCTCTTGCATCCTGAGTTCATCACGCCAACAGCAGGACTGAGGGGAGAACATTTGGACCAATTTTAAGTGGATATAATAAATGGATAATAGTGGATATAATAAGTGCCAGCTTTCTCAATACCTTTTCTCTAGATTAAACCTGGTGCCTTACAGCAGATCCCATACCAGGCCTTTAAAACACATTTGGCCTGCGATTTAACTGCTTACTGGAGCCTGAAGGGTACAGGGACAAAAGTGATCTTTATTATTTGATTTGATTACTTGATCTGGTACCTTAAAAAAGAGTTAGAACACCTTTTCTCATTTCCAAATCTAAACCACCATGTACACACTTTACACAGTCAGTGGGGTCTTCTCATGTATGGTTGCTAGCAGGGCTGAGGCCCTAAATTATGCTTTTATGGCCTCACTTCCATGAGTTTCAGATTTTTTTATTTTTTAATTTTTTTTTTTCAGAATTAAAAATCAAAGGTATTAGGGATAAATGTAATTGTATGTATCAGTACAGCTTTGGATAAGCATCACTTGACCATTGTTCTCAGCCTTGTAACTCATGACAGTTCTAAAAATACATATACCATGGAGATAAATATTGTACTATCAGATTTGCTCAGAGTTGTCTGTGAAAGAGATTTCTTTTCCTCCTGAAGAAGTAAAGAAATCTAAATCCTTTCTTATTTCTAATATAATTTACCATAAGGGGATCTTTTTCAAATCAAACCTATTATTAAATGCTTTTACAATTGAGAATAAATTATATATTTTTTTCTCATCTGCAACTTCAGCTGAGAAAAGTCACATAATGCTTGTCTGTAAATTCTTCCAACTTATACAATGATCACATAAAATCTTCTTTGGGAGAAGAGACTCAGAGAGATGCAATTCTGAAAAGTAAGACAATCTAAATGGTGCAGGCTTGAACTTGTTCTTATAGTAAAGGTATGCACAAACATTCATGTCTACAAGTATTCATTACAGAGAGTTTACAACATACCTCCCTGTAGCTATCAAAAGCTGCTCAGTGCTTTCACAAACAAATTCAGATAACGCATATGCCCCCACACCCTATCAGAGTTAGGTAATATCTCTCTTCTTGACTGGTCGTGTAGCAGTGCAAGGACAGTGAGACCTTTGGTTCATAAACAGCAACCTGAAAAACAGACCAAGTCCTATCTTGGATGGAGCAGGCAGGCAGGTAGGTAGCAGCCAACTGTCTCTAAGTGGGCTGAAGGATGCAAATAAAAGTATTTTCTGATGCTTTTCTGAGCAAGAACAGTTTTAAAAGTTGTTACTACTGATTTCCTAATGACATGTTTGTTACAATGTCGAGAATTATAAAGCATGAAACAGAAGTGGCATTGCTGTATTTTTTTTTTTTTTGTCTAATTAATAAATACTTTTCTGTTATTTTTCTTCTTTTTCAGATGATACTGTCTTAAGCAGCAGGCTTCCTACGCAGAAGCGTGGGATATCAGGGACCTCAGAGTAAGCCTGTGAACCATAGATGCGCTTGGATCAGTTCAGCGCATTGCCCAAGAGATCACTAACCAGCTGTCACCATCTACTCTGGTGAATTTGGTTCTGTGGGAGAGGTGTAGCTGCGTCCTGTTGCAATAAGCAGGAAAGCACACTGCGTAGTAATGCCTTGTGCTCAGAGAAGCCTGTTAAGCGGCAGACTCCCCAGCTGCGTCACAGGTTTTCTCCATTGTGCCTCTTGCCTGCCAGGTAACACCATGTGTCAGACGTGTCCTTTTGCCTTGACAAGCGTTGAGGTACTGTGCTGCATGTCAGAAAAGAGGAATCATAAGAACATTTTTAAGGAAATGCAATTCATCATATTTAGTGGATTTGCTTCTGTACTGGTTGCTCTTCTAAGGTTAAATGACAGTAACTTGTTGAGAGCTATGACTGTATATATAGAATATACAGAATAAGACCAGTCTTCCTTCACCAGTCTGTCTCCAAAGTAGCTAATCTGCTTTTTCATCCTCTTCACAAGCTACAACATAATTAAGTTAAAAGGCACCGCAAAAAGGGATGCTGAATCTGGTTATCTGCTTTTGTTTCGAAAGTAGTCACTCTCAGATCAAATGAGTAACCTATAGAAAACCGATAAAAACTGGTGTGTATGTAGCTCATGTGTCTGATTCATTAACAATGTCCTCTGTTTCCCATGGATATCCATAATAAAAAACAAATGTGTTATGTTCTCACGTTCTCATTTTTTTTTTTTTTAATTTAATTTGTTCTTTATATAAAGAGGAAAGAACCTGTGTCTTGTGACAACCTTTCTTTGGTCCTATTTGTCACTGTTTCTTATATTAAGTTCAATACCTCTAACAGGTATCCACTGTCCCCAGGTGTCTGAGCAGTTCCTTAAGTCTTGGCTTAATCACACTGAACTAAATTAATTTGTGTTAAAGTTAATGGATCCCACAGGGAGATGAATTGGGTCTACTTGTTTCATCCAATCTCCTCTCTTCCAGTTGTCGTTCCTCAGCTTCTGTCATATGTGGTCAGTTGTATCTATTCTGCACCTACGAGAGTCATGTCACAGAATCAGAAGATAGCTGCAGTGCTGGCAAACCTGGACAGGGCAGGCAAAAGTGATGGGCCCACTGTTAAACAAAGTCTATGCTTCATTTTATTACAAAACCATCAGTGGTAGTGTGTCTGAGGGGCAAGTGCTCAGCCCTTTTCAATACATAAAAAGGATCAAAATTCTGGAACCTGGCACATACCTAAAACCTTATTCCTGTAACACTAATGTTGTTCAAGTCTTAATTTCATGGAGAAACTCTATACTGACTTACAGCTACCATGCTAGTGCATTGCTGGACTAATTCTGGAAATGATACAATACATTTTCTTCATTCCTAAACTGTTTATTGCTGAAGAGGTGGGATCAACTAAACAAACAAACAAGCATAGAAAATGTAATTGTGATTTAACAATGTCTTCTGTGTTAGATTTTCCTCCCTCGGGAGAGCTGTATGGCTAAAACACAAACTCTTCACCTGCACAGGAAAGATTTTTACTTTGAAGTGATTCTTCGTTACACGATGCCGGTCAAGTTTCTTTTTTTGCACTGTGGTTACGGTGCTGTGCATAACACCACTGTATTTTCTATGCTCTAGTGATCAAAAAAAAAAAGAAAAAAAAAGTCAAGTACAATACAGACACAATGCAAGTATTGTTGCTACCCTAAGTACTTTGAGCTTCTGAAAATTCCAGAGGAAGTGGGAATTTACCTTAAAGAAAGCATATTTTTTTCTGGGTCTACCATGAGCTCCTGCGAGAAGACAGCTGTGTCAGGACTGGCTGCTCAGATAGCCTTTGTCCAAGTCTCCACCTGAAGCAAAACCAGGATCTGGCCTGTAGTTCTTCAGGACTCTGAGTTGTGCTATCTGAGAAAAAAGATGCCACTGTATTTCATTGTAGAACAGCTTTTGGAATGCTTCAGTTAAGCTAAACTAATTTCATCTGCAGCCACTTGTGCTGATTTCCATCGGTAGTCAGCTCAGCTAAGCTAGGAAGTCTAGTCTGAATGCAAACTTCAGTGATCAGACAACTTTTTGGGTTTGTTCAGGGCTATCAGTTTAAAATCTCATCTTCAACAGTTTGTCTGACAGGAAAATTGGAGGGAAGTAAGCTAAGGTGTGAATTTACAGCTCTTTAGCTACTTTGCCCTAGTTCCTTCTGAACTAACACTTGTAATAAGCATAGTTTGTCTTACTTTCAACATGGACTGACTAGTGATCCTCGTGGCATTCCCTAGTCCACTCCACAGGAATTGCCTTGTATAGCTGAGACCTGAGTTACCTACTGAAACTTGCTCATATCCCATGTGTGAGATTCATTTGTATTCTTCCTGGGTTAGCACTAAGCGGGCAGAAATGTCATCAAGGCTGACCTGGAGCACCTCCTCTAGTATTGGTTCTTATAAAGCGTGTGAATTAGGTGCCATCTAATTCAGTTATCTAAAACGGATTTTCCTACCATGCCTTGTTCAAGTTCTCCCAGTAATTTCATCTTAAGGAACTAAATCATATTTTAACAAGTGTTTTATAGAAAGCAAAATGGTTGGAATTTGATCAGGAGTTATAGAAATGGACCCACCTGTACGGTTTGCAGCCGTGTGGTTTTCTTCTTATGTAAGCATCTAGAAATACAAAATCCAAACATGCTGGTAAAGCCATTCTTTGTTTGGCCCAACACTGCATAAAATAATTTTGATGCACCCTCTAGAATTAACATAACCACATCTATGAGGGGAAAAAACACCACCCTGACAATCTATTTCTAGCCAAAACTAACTGGGTAACCATCCCTCTCCTGAGCTGGCCCAAGCACAGGTTCTCCACCTACCTTCTTATAACTGGGCTGACTCATACACAGGCAGGACTAGGCAGTATGCTGCATAAAATGGTGGCAAATAGGAACCTAAAAGACAGCGAAGACTATTGCCTAACAAACTATTGAGCTAAGTAAACGAAAATGGGTAAGCTAAATAAAAATCTGAGAGAATACCTTCCCCCACCCCAGGCAATTCAAAATGTACACAGAATAGTGAACAAACAGTGTATAGGTACTGCCTGTCATATTTTCTTCTGACACTCATGTTCAAGCAAATACAGAAATATGATTAATTCTAAGAATAAATATCAGAGACTACATATTTCAGTTAAGCTTTATATGACACAGGAGGAAAAGCGTAAGGTATTAAACCACATCTGAGGTAGGATATAGGCTCTGTTACCTCTTAAGCAGATTTTCTTTGAATATATTAAGGTACAAAATATTCAACTAATGAAATGCATGTATTTATTTTTCTAGACTAAGGTGGATGATCTCAGTGTACGTATGGGAAGTATTTGCCCTGTTGTGCTTTCTGCTTTTGTTGATCTGTTGCTCTTTAGGTTTTATGTTTTAGGATTCCTCAGAAAATTGTCTCAAACTATTTTGTGGTGGCAGACAGAACTGAGGGATGAAACAGGTTTCATAAACTGGACTGGCGAGGGGCCTGCTAAGTCCCTACACTGGAAGAAACTGGAAGTGCTTGTTGCCCAAGAAGAAAATTTCTGTATCCCCTGTGCAGCCAGGTATCTAGCTGTTTCATCAGCAAAAAGGCCAAGGAAATAGATGGATGGTGGCTATTCTGGGGAGAAAACTTCTCTCCTTGTGGGGGCAAACACTACTTCCACTTTCTTCACTGCAGCAGCAGGGGTTAAACCATCAGCTACTGAGTGTTGTCGGCACAGGTAGCATACTGTGTCCTCCTTTTTAGGGTGCCAAAATCCGATCTTGCCTACATGCTGAGAAGCCCTGGGACAGCCCAGTGTCATCAATGCTGGTTTCTAAGAATTCGACGCACTTATATACTTACTGCTCGGATGATATCTTTGTTGTTTTTCCAATCGTGTCTGCCTCTTGTATTTTAATCAGAAAGCAGTACAAGGATTAATGTAAGTGGAATGTGCATATTGGAACATGGCCTATTTGTTACAGGAAACTATTGTCACGCGTTGCTGACAACCTGACATAGACTCAATTGTTTGAATTGCAGTGTAAAAAGGGAAACTTACATCTGAGGAAATATAAACCATTTATCAATGGCTAATCTCCAGGTTGTTTTCTTACTGTTAGTGGGAAACAATAATGCAGTGACAGAGAGAAGTTGTTTTTTTGTCATAGGTACTCTGCTTGGGTCACCAATAATACCAGGTGAATTTTCTTCAGAAAATAGTTTTTTTTTTTTAATTACTTTTTTGTTTGTTTGTTTGTTTGTTTTTCATCAGTCATAGCTATTTACAATGCTAGATAAGAGGAATAGCACCAACAACCAACAAAAGGCATTCTGGTCTCGATGAATCTCATGGCACAATGGTGTTGATTTCAGCTCATACTATAGTTGGTTTAAAAAACAAAAGCAGTCACTTCAGTTTCCCCTTTCATCTCTTTTTGGAAATTTCTAGGCTGTGTTTGGCCCATTCATGTACTCTGAAAGAAAGCAAAATCTCAGTTTTGCCCTGGCACCCTGCTACCTTGTTTGCTTAAAAATAAGGCAGGATCTGGCCCAGTCTCTTCCATTCGCATTAAGATGCCCTTTTTAACATAAAAATAATTTTATTTGGGGCACAGAAGTTACCACACTGGATTGCCTCACAAAGTTTCTTTTAAGGAACACCAGAATTACTGAGAATTCAAGTTACATTTATTTTTGGCAAAACCCTGAGAGTTTCTGGCTGCCATAGGCATGACAAAATGGTCAAACTGAGGCCCTGGGAGCAAGGGATATCAGGAGTGATCAGGTACAGAAAAGGTGGACAAGGCACTACGTTTTATGTTCTGCTTCAAGGCTCATAGCAGTCCTATTGCACCTCTTCTTGGAGGGCTGACATCCTCTCTTCTTCGGTTGACCTTAAGAAATAGTCCACCTTTCCTTTTGGGGTGTATAGGGATGTGTTGTAGGAACACAGGGAGCACCGTCAGTGCTGAAAATCTCACTGGGGATGAGAGAGCACACTCCAAAAACACTTGCCTGTATGGCAGCACTGTGTGCTGTGGTTTTTGGCAAGCGTTGTCAAGGCCAGGGTTGGAGAAGGGAGCAGCTGACACCGGTAGTAAGCATTTAGGGTGTGAATAGGAAGGAGTTCATGTGAACAGCAGGGATGACAGAGACACAGCACCTTCTGCTACGCATATTGCACTCCTCCAAGAAACCAGACAATTCCAGCACCTGGAAAACAGGAACAAGAATGCTTCCAGTCACCATCATTTACAGCAGGATCAATCCAGCAGCATGCTAAGAAATCAGGAAAACATCTTTATCCAAGCAACTTTTTCTCATTTCAGTTCAAGAGTTAAACCAGGCTGAATATGGCCCTTTTGTTTGTGGTATCTGTACTTTTTGTGCTCTAAAGCCCAGGGTGACACCTGATATTGTACTTAGTCAAAGCCTTTCAAGCAGTTCTCTCTGTATCAGATTAATGATGCTCTGAGTTACACAGGCAGCAAATCAACCAAATCAATACACAGACAATAGTTCAGGTGGCTTTTTGTCAGAAGAATGAAGGACTTGCTGTGACAACAACACCGGAAAGATAGAAATATGTGGGCAGATGGCAGTAGGGCCTCGTTAGGACAAGTGAACAGACTGAACCGGTGTCATCTCACCTGGCATGTGACCTGAATTTGGCTCTGAGTTCTTTCCTCCCTTTTGCTTGGCCCTTTGTTCATTGTCTCCCAGCAGTGACTGATGTTTGAAATCCATACGTTACTGCTGCTTACAGAGCCCTAGCACCAGAGGACAGCAACCTGAGCTTTAGGTACACTTCAAAAGCAAAAGGACATAATATCTATCTTGGGACAGCCACTTAGACTTTTTTTTTTTTTTTTTTTAATTAAAGGTCTGTTCCCGTTAACATGACAGTTGGCTAATTTTGAGCAACCATAACCTTCCCTTTATTTTGAGGAATTGCTTGGCTCAGCTGGAATCTTTGCACTTCCATTAGTGCACTTCCATTAAGCAGGCTAGCCATCTCAATACCTCAGGAAGTAAAAAATGAGGTGCAAAATACTTATAAAGATATCCCGATGCAAGGAGGAAAAAAAAGAGAGATGAAACTTCCATTACATTTTTTTTATTTAAATGTTTGGGTCAGAACAAGAGGAAGGATCCTGTCCTGTGCTGACAGCTTGAGGAGTTTGTCTGTCTCTGCAGGGACAGAGCACAAGCCTTTCATAGAAATTTGGAGGAGGTCATTGTCACAAATGCTAAATTTTGTTTCTTTTCTTTATTAGTTTTTGTTTGTTTGTTTGTTTTTAATGTAGAAAGATTTAAAGGCATAAAGCACCATGAAAGAAAACTAGGAGAAGGTGCAAGTGCAGAGAACCTGTTAAAAGTCTACCAGGTGACTGACCTCAGGCTTCTGTCTGGGTCTGGGATTCCAGGGCTAGATCACAGAATCAAAGAACCACAGAATGGTTTGGGTTGGAAGGGATCTTAAAGATCACCTGGTTATAACTCTCCTGCCATGGGCAGGGACACCTCCCACCAGACCAGGTTGCCCAAAGCCCCATCCAGCCTGGCCTTGAGCACCTCCAGGGATGGGGCATCCACAGCTTCTCTGGGCAGCCTGTGCCAGTGTCTCACCACCCTCACAGTGAAGAATTTCCTCCTAACCTTTAATCTAAATCTACCCTTTTGTAGTTTAAAGCCATTTTCCCTCATCCTGTCACTCTACTCCCTGACAAAGAGCTCCTTCCCAGCTTTCGTGTAGCTTCCCTGTTTAGGCACTGGAAGGCCGCTATAAGGTCTACCCAGAGCCGTCTCCAGGCTGAACAACCCCAACTCCCTCAGCTTGTCCTCACAGGAGATCAAGAGAATTACTTGAACTGGCCTCTTCGGAACAGCAGACAGACAACAAGTGGAATGTTGTTTCTGTGCTTATTGTCCTTGCACAACATATTAGAGACAGCTAACAGCATGGATGCTGTTTCCTCAGACGGAGCATGCGTGAGGACAGAAGCTGGCTTCCTCTCTGCAGTACTTTCCCTGATGAGCTGCACAGCGTGACAAACAGAGGAACACTTCCATGACTTTCATGCTTTATAATACATAAATACATGCTAACATTAGAATCAAGGCCAAGTGCCAAGACAGTTAATTAATCCCACTTTCCTGAATTGCACATCAGGTTTAGGTTATGTATGCCAATCATCTCCTTCATACTGTTAGGGGCGCAGAAAGTGGCTCTCATCTGCCATCTCCCTACCTCACCAGAGCTGCACTGTGGCAGGGGAAGCAAACCCTTCTGTGTGTGCCAGCGTGAGCACGGACAGGGCTGGCTTGCTCGTGTGGTGGCACCGCCATGCCGCGTGGTCCCGCTGTGCTGGGCGGTCTGTGTGGGGGCAGCTACCAGTACCTCCCTTCCTGCGGATTTGCCCTTCCAGGAGATGAGAAGAGGGAAGGTAAGATGCTGGTGTACCACCATCCTGGCCGGTGTACAGAGGAAGAGCAAAGAGAGAGCGAGATGAAGTGGCCCTGGGTCACCATGAAGAGCTGGGGTTGCTGCAAGGAACTGAATCCCCCATTTAACCCACGTCTCCATCCCAGGAGCTACCCACAGAGCTCTGGGTTAAATCACACAAATCTTGCGGTGGGCCCAGACTTCTTTTACAGTCTAATTTCCTCATGCTGCTAAAACAATGCCAGTCCCTGGCCATGCTTGCTTTATGTAACTTCAAGGGCTCCAGCAACTTAAGCAAACAAGGAAAACCACAATCAAAGGGCAAAACATGCTACTCCTTGCTTGGGCTTCTAGTCTTTTTTCTTTCTGCTGAAGGTGCCTGGTTGCTTTTTAATTATCTTAATGGGATTAGCCTTTGCTGGACCTGACGTATGATAATGAACTGGAACTTGAACCTAAGAGCCTGAGGCTGCTGTGTGACTGTGTAGGGGGGTAGCACCTTCAAGTCTCCTTGCAGGACGCATCAAAGAGCCTCTGTGCCAAAGCTAGTGGACTTCACTGGTTCTGGTATTTCATGCCAACAGATACCAGATATCCTGAAGTGTGTCCCACAGCCCTGACAGCTTGCTAAGCCATGTGTTCTGGCTTCACCACACAGGGCCAATGTACTTGTGAGACTCCTTTGGGCTGCCTGGTTTGCTTCAGTGGTTTATTCCTGGGTTCCTTGGCAGATTTCAAGACACAGCCAGCTCTCTGTCAGCTTACAAGATAAAGATAATGTATCGGGGCCATCTGTAATACCTAGACCATCATCCATCCCAGCAATTCAGAGTAAGTGGACAAACCCAGAGGAGAGTGTACAAGCAGGTGACGAATTTGAGCTCCTCAGGGCCAGGCAGCAAGGGGCAGGTATTCTCACAGGACCACAGACTGGCTGAGGTTGGAAGGGACCTCTGGAGGTCTCCTGGCCCAACACCATGCTCAGGCAGGACCACCTGGAGCCAGATGCTTAGGACCATATCCAGGTGGCTTTTGAAGGTCTCCAAGAATGCAGACTCCAAATTCTCCAGACCACAGCTTTCCCTGCTGGTTAGGACATACATGGCAAGGCGGAGCAGTAGAAATCCAGCTCAAAGCATTTAAAGCTGGGGTCGTTGGAGAGGGATGTAGCTATAAAAATGCATGCCCTAAGCCTACAAGGAAAATAAAATAGTTAATGGTGAAAAATTAGGGTGTTTTTACAATTGTATTTAAAACCCTAGGGGAGCCTATAATGGTCTAAATGGACTACTTAAGAGAAAAGCCTCATGTTTTCCTCTTTTTTGTGTGTGTTTTAATTTACTGTGTGTAGCTGCCATTATCCATAAACCAAAACTTACGACTCTGTTACAACAGGAGAAAAGAACACTTTATTGTCTGCTGTTGGCAGATCACCCAAAGTCCCCTCCCAACTTAACAAGCGTTAAGCTTCAATAAGACACAAGACACTTCAGAAAAAAAACATCGCCACAAGGCTAATGATGACAACAGCTGCCAGCAAACTTTCCATTGCAAGCAAGTAAAGACTTGAAACAAATTTTCGCTCAAGTTTTGTTTTAGTAGCATCAGTGACATGTCTGTGCCGGCAAAGGCTCAAATTGCATTCCTTAACACTAGGACTGTAGACCTATCTCCTGGAGTCATTACATTGCAACAGCCTGGTAGTCATGGGTAGAGTTGTGAAGCCTTTAACAAATCTGACCTTCCGTCTTTTAAGAAAAGGTATTTATACTCCAAAAGACCAGTGAGGCGAGTCATTGGATCATATAGATGAGAATTTCTGCATGCCAAAGAAAGTTCAGGTACCATTTATGTTTGGAGGAGGGCAAAAGGAAGAGGTTGTGGGTCTCAGCAAAGCTGGAGAATCAAGAACTTTGTAATTCTGTTTTCTATTCTGATATTATTTTTCTTTCTAGCAAGACATTTAAAACCCATTCTGCTTTGGAGGCTACATGAATAAGAGACCTGTACAGCATGCATAGAAGAAATCTGACCTCTAATTTTCCTCTTAATTTTTCTAATCCATAGTGCAGTGCCAATTTTATTTGTACACCTCTCCCAAGTGACAGGACCATGAGGTTGCTCTCAACAGAAACCCAGGAAGATAACTGGATGGAAACAACAACCCCAACCCTTGGTAAAAGTAAAATGTCTGAACAATATAACTGCAAGATGGTACAACACACATAGTGTTGTACCAACTGTTTAGCTGGAAGAAGAGTTCACACTGTCTGTTGTTGGTGCAGTCTCCCTTCTCAGAACAAGTGTTGCCATTTTGTTCAGCATCTTCAAGAACTGTGAAGAAATAATCAACAGCAGACTGGAAAGCTCTTCTGACATCCTGGCTATCTTTTCCATCTTAGGAAAAACATGATTTAAAATGGGAAGTGTCTTGCAGAGGTGGAGTTAACCATTGGGTAAAAATGGCACATATTTCACAAATCTGCTCCCTGTGCCACAATCATGAACTTTTACATACCATTTTTCTGACTGAAGTACATTTTTGGTGTGTATAAATGAACTCAGAGGTAGAGTTTGCTTTTGGTCTAAGAAGAATCAAGAAAATCTGGTAGGCTGCATCTCCCTTACTTGGTGGTAAACCAGAAAGCACAAGCCAGAAAACTGCCTGAAACTAAACACACTTTGTGTATCTGCCCTAAAGTATGGTTCTGGTCCTAAAGTATGGTTCAGCAGCCTCCATAACCTATAGTGTCTTGCTGCAGACACCAGCTTATTTAGCAGGCTCTTGGGCTGACTTGTTTGTGTTAAGATTGACAACATGTAATGTTGCTGTGAGCAGCAAACTTGTGCTGAGTTTACACAGGCATGTGCTTGAATCTGGGTTAAGGGATAGAGTGACTTCAAACCTCTGCTTGTGTGAAGCTCCTGCAGTTTGGGTGTTAATATTCAGAGACATGAAACAAATTGGAGTTCAAGCATGTGTTGGGACCTAAGCTTGAAATGCAGTCTAGAAGTAGCCATGGTGGTCATACCCATGCCAACTATGTTATTGAAGCTGCACAGGGGTATCAAGATCTGATCTTATGCTTTTTGTTTATTTATGTCACATGTAAACTACCAAGGTAATATAGCTTGGCCTTTATGCCCTATACCAAATTTGTACCATGTGAGGTTAGAAAAATAGTTTTTAAAGAAAATTTACACTAGAATATTAAGTCACTAAGTGATCATAAACGCCAAGCCCCATGTTACTATTGTTAGAGTAATTTTTCAGACCAGAAATGTACTATAGAGATCAATTTTGCATCTGGCCAACAAACAGAACAGTATTTGAGAAATTGGCATATTTACCATGTAAAACATTTACCCTACCAAAAATACAGTCCTTCTAAGGGGCTTCCACAGACCTTCTAAGGGGCGTCTACAATGATCATTTATATTTATGGTCCTATCAGCAGCATGCAAAGAATGGTTCAGGAAAAAGGAGTGTGTTGTAGAGGGGCTTATACTGACTAAAGTAAAAAATAATGCTGACTTTAGAAAGTAAAGAAAAATATTGGATTTGAGATTTTCTGAGCGTTGTATATAGAAATCTGTATATTAAATCTGCACAGAGTTCTCCTCTGTATTTCAGGGATGTAGTCCTGGTTACTTATACACAAAACATTTGTCTGTCTTGATTATTTAGGATATATTTCTTAAATTAATTTATTTTAGAACAGAACAAGACCAAATTCCTATGTTTTTTCTTCAAGGCAAAACTCCCACATTTGGCCTAAATGAAACAGACTTGGCTTGATTTAGCTTTTATTTATTTTCTATGGGACATGTTGTGGTATTAATTTAGGCGGGACACTCCTTATTGTTTTCATTGGGGAGTTCTGCTTAAAACATGGCTCCACATTGCACCATTCTAATGATGAACTTGGAGTGAGTAATCAGGTCTGAAAGAAGAGACAACCTGATCTTGGAAATCTGTTACTTTTTATGCATGCTCAACATAAACAATAAAAAAGGGGGGGAAAAAAAAGAAGAAAGAGAAAAAGTTTGGTTTGAATTCTGCCACACAAAAGGCTCAGTCCTTCCTATTTTCTGAGAAGGGAGGCTCATGTGGAAAAAAAAAGGGGGGAAAGAAAAAAGAAGAAGAAGAAGAAGAAAAAAAAACGAATTGCATCCTCCCACGAGGACATTTAATTTAATAAAGCAGCCTCCTTGGGATTGCTCCACTGTTGCTCAGGCGCCTCGGGGGGAGGATTCTTCCTCATGAGGGGGAGGATCTTGGCCAGGCATGAGGGAGACGCTGAGGCTGGGTGTTAGGGAGTGGATTTGTCCCTGAGGGCAACGTTCCCCTTTCCAAACAGCTGTATGGATTTCTGATGCAAATTCTGCCTTCATTATGCGCGCGAGGTGATTCAGTTTTTAGGTAGATCAACAGTTTCACGCTCGGTTCTGAATTTCCCTGGTGAGCATATTCAGCCTGGCGGTTTGCAGAGCTGCCCACCCCACGTCCCGGTGCCTACCTGCTACCCACCTCCAGCCTTGTCCCCAGGCAGCGGTGTGGCCAATGATAACAACTTGAAGGAACTGTTGGCAAGATACCAAGGGTCATCAAAACTCTGGTGCGCCACTGAGGGTAATCCCAGGGGGGATAATTTAGTCTTTCCTTCTTTCAGCATGAGTGGAGGTCCCAGCTCTATTCATAGCTGGCGTCTGGAGTGGTTTTGCTGGCTGCTGCCCCATCACCAGCCACCCACCCACCAGCTCTGGGGGCCAGAGCTGCTCCTCCTTGTCACATCACTATGGCCAGAACCTATTTCACCATCTGTTAACGTTCTCAGAAGCAAAAGTCATCCCTAGAGAAGTTAAAGCCCATTGAGACTGACATCTTGTGTGTCAGCCTCAGCACGAGCAAGACTGAGATGAACCCGATGAACCCCCCCAGTCTTCCCAGTTGTGTGAAAGCCTTTCAAAATGTGCAATGGATGCCTGCTTTTGAGAAGATTGCTGCTTACCTGTTACACAGTGCCTCTAACCCAGAAAGGGCAGCTGTTCAGGAAATGGCAAAGCATTATCTTTAGTTTTACATACACAAATAATGCCCTTTTCTATCTAGGGGGACTATGTTATGGAAGTAAAATAAGACATTATTTGTTAGTGAAACATTCAGACCAAACAAATCGAGAATGGAATCTGGAAGGAGGACACTTGCAAACAAATTACATGGACAAAAAACCTTGCTAGGTTGTCTGTGTTCTTGTGCAGCATCCTAAACATTTTCCTGACTTTGGGGAATAATATGGAGGACAACTCTTTTGCTATTTTTTTTTCCTTTTGCTTTGTCTTGTTTTTGTTTTGGTGGTGTGGGAGAATATATGGGTATGTGATTTGGATTATTTGATCTTCTCTGTGACTCCCATCTTCTTTTCCAGTCACTTTTCTGTGACTCTCTGGTTTGTCCTACTTGATTCAGGTTTCAGAAGGCAGCACAAATACAAAGCCAAATTGCTGTGGAGAAAAGGACAGAAAATCTCTCTCACATCCAGCAATAGGATTCATTTAGCATTATGTGCGTGCCTTTCTCTAAGCCAAATTTTCTCCGCTTAAATATTTTTGGCCCCAAGTCAGAATTGATAAAGACACTGCGTATTGAACTCTTTTCAAAAAGTATAATGAGAAAGGAGGGAGAATACTATTTAGATTAGAAAATCTCAATGGCATTTTAATATGCAACTGCATATTGTAGTTATCTGTACTTATTCGAAAGTGGGATTGCTGTTGAGTGTCAGGGTCACATAAGACTCCGACAGAAAAAGCAGCTAATACCGCCAGATGGCGCCGAAAGCACTAAATAACAGCAAACCCCCCCAAAACTCAGTCCTTCCAGTGCCACCTAGTGCCCTCAGGCAGGCTCCTGCTGGAGCCAGGCGCATCCTGACCCGAGGGCTGAGTTTTGGAGGAGAGGAGCACTTTATGCTGCATCTGCTGGGATGGGGAGTGCTCCTGGAGGAAGGATTACCTTGCGGTAATGTTCTGCTATATTGTATATCTGTAACATTCTGAAATGTTAATGTTCTGGTATATTATATATCCATAATATTCTGTCTCTGTTCTTGCCCTCCTCTTAAAGCATCCCACTTGCATGGGCAGGATGCTGCTCTTGTGGCACTTTTGGTAAAAAAGGAAAAAGTATCAGTGCAGAGAGGTGGGCTGTGAGAAAATAAATCTCTTCATTATCCTTTTCAGAGTGATACGTTGTATCCTTATAAGCCTCCAATAAAAGTTTTACAAATCTTAATGAGTTTTTGTTATAGCTGTAGCCATCACATTGTTTACTACCCCTCACCCTGTACCAGTGAAGCAAGGGAATGACTGTGGGCAGTAATTTTTGAGGATTCGTTTCAAGTAGCAAATCCCCAGTTCCTCCTGCCTTGCTGCTGAGCTTGCAAATACTGGCAATCTCCGTTGTTCATCACAGGGGGAAAATTTTAAAGCAAATGAACATCAAAGAAGTAGTGAGAGGAGAAGGGTTGGCAGTTTCCACATTAGACTATCCTGTGTTAAAAAAAAAAAAGAAAGAAAGAAAGAAAAAAAAAGTTGTTTTATCTCTGAATGGATGGGACTTACTCATCTCTCCCCAGCTGCCTACTTTATACAGTCCTCCAGCTTGCCTGAGCATGCATGTTCTGAGTGGGAAACGTCCTGTCCTGTCAGCTCCTTTTCTCCTGAAAAAGGAGAGCTAACACTAACACTCTTCTCTTTTAGACCTATGATTTTCTGGGCTATGATTTTCCGCCTTTAGTGGCTTTATTGCATGCTGAATACTTGCCATTTCTAAGAGAATGAAAATCTTCCTAATGGTTGAAGCAGGTTAATTGCAATTAATTAATACAACAAATGCTTACAGGCATTGCCTATTAAGTCATTATTTTGCGCAGCAACCTGTTGGTCTTATGATGTTGTTCTCCTACCCATGCCAGTTCTCTGTTCCTCCCATGGATCACAATCATTTACCCACAAGCAATAGGCAAATACGGGCGTTGGTTGCATTTTCAGGCATTTTTTTTTCACCTCTGGGTGGTTGCGGTATGCTTTCTCTGTAAAGGACACCTGAGCCACCTAGAGGGCTGAGGGCAAGGAGCCTTCCCCGGGGCAAGGTCAGCGAGGAAGAAGAGGTTTTTACATCCAACGTGAGTGCCCCAGAGGCTCACTGGGACAGCCAGGGTCAGGAGGACACAGGGACACAGGAGTCTCCTGAGCCATGTTGAGTATCTCTTGCTCTGAGTTTTGAGTGTATAACTAAGGGAAGAAGAAAATTCCTCATTAGGTCATCTTGAAAATTATGACCTCCTAGCGGGAGGTAGTAAGTCTTTCTTGCCATCATACCATATTTTTCCTTTGCCCCCTCCCCCCCCCCCCCCCTTTTTTTCTTTTCCCTCTCTCTCTATATATGAAAGGCTCTATTTGCTCTGTAATTTATATGCATTTTTTTAGCTCTTGGTGTCAAAGTTAAGTGCTATATAGGAGTCTCAGGTTGCTCTGGTTTAGAAGACAGTGACAAACACAGAGGTTCCTCTAGCTTCAGTGCATGCATATTAATTCTCAAAATTAATTGCATGCTGGAGAGTTTGGGGTTTAAGCACTTCTGTACAATGAGGTCTCCGCTTCAGTATTTTTCTGAGTTGAGGCCTGGGACACATGTGGACCCGGCCTTGCATGTAAGGCAAGGACACCCACTAGAACACAGGCACAACTAAGAATGTATTCCCTCGAAGACACTTGGAACAGCTACTTGTGCCTGCAGTTAAGATTGTCTGATGCTTCCCAGTGAGAAAATGGGGGCAGGGTAAGTGGGAACAGATGTGGGGATGGAGAGAGAAGCCAGGGAGAACAAGAAGAGCGGAGTTTCCAGCAAGAAAATAAATTTTTCTTCTGTGATGGAACTGTGCTTTCCCAACTTTCATCTTTCATTTGCTGTCTAACAAATAGCTTTGAAATGTACTCACTAAAAATCTGTCTCATCTCCCTCCCGTGGCTGGGCATAGACAATAGTCTTCCACTGTGTCACCAAATACCCAAGTAGATCAGGACAATCGTAGGCTGTGCTGTGGATCTAAGTTTTTGGGACCTGATGACTACCCATGAAGTTTTCCAGTACTGTCTCACTTTTTTTGTTTGTTTGTTTTCATCCTTTAAGGGAATTGCGTATAAAAACTACATTATTTAACTTGCAAGTCAAGCACAACAAAGTTACAAAATATCAGAAATAATTTGTGTCACATTAATTTGTCTCTTCCTTCTGTGTCCATGACATTTACATGATTTTTTCCCACATTGACCCAGCTACATAGGATGGGCTCTGTTCTCAGAACAAATCATATTTTTGTCTGTCTGATCTTTGGGAAACTGCAGAGGATGGACCCAAAGCTATGGTATGAGCTGCTAAATGGCTGTAGTTCGCTTGAGTAGTTCTGTTTAAATCCAGCTACAAGAGAAATTCGTATATGCTGGAAGCAAAAGTAATCAAATGCTCACTGGTTTTCATCTCCCTTCTGTTCTGAAACCTATAAAAAATGTGGTTTTGTTTATAGGTTTTTAGCCAGGCAGGTGGTGAATTCCCAAGTTGATTGTGTGTTGTCTGAGCCCTCTGCTGTTTGATTTAGCTGGTAATTAAAATCTTGGTTAAATTACATGGAAATTTTGTGCTGACTCATTCCTCTCATGGCTTGGGTAGTCCAGGTGGATCAAGCAGTGGAAAAGAAGCAGGGGCTTCCCGTCAGATGGGAACCATTAAAACCCATGGAGGTTGGTACTGGTGCTTACTGGTTCTTTGCAAACAGCACATAAAAAGCAGAGCCCCTCAGGTGCTCATTTCCAATAAGTGGTTTTAAAACCTCAACAGGAACAATGCGAATTGTATTTAATTCTTTAGTCTTGACCTTTCTGGGCCAGTGGGGCCAACTAGGTGTTAGGCAGGTGACAGTTAAAAGATCCCATTTGGCCTTCCCTGTTTTACATTTTTTGGAGACACTTGGAGTGGTTATCTCAGAAAGATCAAACAGCTAATCTTCAGGGGTTCCTGCATGGGAAGCCAGGTGCCATCTGAGATTCCTCAGAGACTGGGAAGGACAGCATGTCTAAATTCAACTGCCTCTAATAGTCAGGAACAAAGTCCAACTTTGAGACCCTGGGTTTCGATCTTGTCAGGGCGGACTTTCATTAAGTCTTTTGATACCTTTTTCTCAAAGAAAGCTGGAAGGAAAAACATTGTCAACAGTGTTGAGCTGATGACTGGAGCTTTTTTTTTTTTTTTTTTTTTTTTTTTTTTTTTTTTTTCTGGTCAACCTCTGCATCTCTGTGCAAGCTAATTCTCACTTAAGATTTCATCTTAAGAGCTTCCAAATATATCCCTAGCTCCCAGCCAGATGCCATGAGCCAACAGTAGAGGAAGAAATGGCCTCCCTAGGAAAGAAATAAAGAAAGGGTTATGGAAGATAATTGGTTTTACTGACTGAGGTAAACCATAGTTGCAATATGCATGATCTCTAGTGCCTTTTTTTTTGTTTGTTTGTTTTCTGACATAGTCAAGATCTGTTAAACTCACATAGTTGTGGAAACTCCTGTGGCAAAGAGATATTCTTACGGGTTTGGTAATCCTTCCCCATTATAAAAGTTTGTTTTACCAGATGAAATACTTTGAATTCATTAGATGACTTTAATTTTTGGAGTATATACTAAATTATTGTTTGAGTAGGCAAATAGGACCCTGGTGTTGCCTTGGCATGTCCTGGAAGGTCTTTGAGGCCTCATCCACTCTTAACAAGGTTTGGCTGTACAGCCTTTACCACTGCTGTACTGATGTTTTATGAAAGCACTTTTTGAAGCAAATATAGCTGCTCCTCTCTTCTTAAAAGTCGATGTAGCTACATTTTGGGTAAAAGATGAGCAAGGACACAATTTTTCTGAGACAAAAATGCTGAAGTGTTGTCTGTCTACTAGAATGTAGACATAGCACAAGAAGTACATGGGCCTATTAGAATGAGTACAGAGAAGGGCTGTGAAGACGATCAATGGGTTGGAGCACCTCTCCTGTGAAGAGAGGTTGAAGGAGTTCTTTTTTAACTGTTTTATGATTCTATGATAGACTCCATCAGCAAAAATAAGAACTAAACTAAATAAATTGCAAACTCTTCAGGGATTCTCTCATGCTCTATGTGAACGCTGTTTCTTTAAGTGGAAAACAAGGGATCTAGGGCAATGTCAGGGATACAGGGGGATGCATTTTCTGCTGCAGTCTTCCCTATATAATCATAGAATCACAGAATGGTTTCAGTTAGAAGGGATCTTAAAGATCATCTAGTTTCAAACCCCCTGCCATGGGCAGGGACACCTCCCACCAGACCAGGTTGCCCAAAGCCCCATCCAGCCTGGCCTTGAGCACCTCCAGGGATGGGGCAGCCACAGCTTCTCTGGTCAACCTGTGCCACTGCCTCACTACCCTCTGAGTGAAGAATTTCCTCTTAACCTTTAATCTAAATCTCCCCCTTTTTAGTTTAAAACCATTCCTCCTTGCCTATCCCTATGCTCCCTGACAGAACCCCTCTCCAGCTGTCCTGTAGGCCCCCTTTAGGTAAGTCCTCCACAGAGCCTTCTCTTCTCCAGGCTGAACAACCCAAACTCCTTCAGCCTGTCTTCGTAGGAGAGGTGCTCCAACCCCCTGATCATCTGTGTGGCCCTCCTTTGGGCTCACTCCAACAGGTCCATGTCCTGTGCTGACAGCCCCAGAGCTGAACGCAGTGCTCCAGGTGGGGTCTCACAAGAGCAGAGGGGAAGAAATACCTCCCTCAGTGTGCTAGCCACACTTCTTTTGATGGATACAGTTGGGTTTCTGGGCAGCAAGTGCACGTTGCTGGCTCATGGTGAGATTTTCTTGTCAACGTATACCCCCAGGTCCTTCTCATCAGGACTGCTCTCAGTATCCCAGGCTATTCACTGAATAGGAGGGCTAGAAATTTTGTGGTGCAGAGGTGATTAGCTCAATCAGACCTCAGTGTTCATGTAGGAAAAGCAAAAACTTTCCTATTGTGCATAAGACATCAGCGCTCTGCTCTTCCACTTCCCTCAGACCACTGTTTTCCTGCTGCCAATCCAAGAACATCAGCATATCTTGAAAAAATGGCTGCTTAAGCTAGCTACAGGAATTGTCTGTAGTGAATACCAGTTTCACAGACCTTCTGCTCTCCTCTCTTCATATGCCTGTGCTGGATTCCCTTTCTCCACTGTTATCATAGTTGTTCTTATAAAAAGAAGACACAGCTTGTCTACACATATAGCATCTCATATGCAAATCTGCACAAGGGAAAACTTGGTCTGAGACAAAAGCAAGTGCACCCAACATATTTGGACTTCTAACCTACTTTCATACAGAAATGCATATTATTATAATGCTGCCTGTGTCTTTGTCTTTCAGTCCTCCAAAACTTTTGAATTTTCAGATTAATCTGTTTATATGTTTTTTAAAAAAATTGCCCCATTAATTTATCCTGTGTGTAGTGAAAGCTGGTAGCTGAGCAGAGTTGATGGGCCTGCCTTATTTTTCTGCTGAGGGAAAAACTTTGTTACAAGCAAAACATTATTACTGGACATCAGAAAATCCACATGGGAGAGAAAAAGAGCTGATAGATGCCTCAACCACAGGAAAAGTTTCAATCTGAGCTTGCATCTTATTAGACTCAGGATAATTCAACCACAAAACACAAAGCCACAGGAAACTGGACTTCATTTTCTGCAGCAACTTGTTTTCTTAAATCAGATTGTTTGGGGTTTTCCTCTCTCTTCACTTCCAGAGAATTATTACTGCACTGTGATCCTGGACTTTGAACTTCCATAATCTTTATTTTTTTTAATTGTAATTCCCTTTCTATTATTTTTAATACCCTATCAATACAAAAGCTAATTGCATAAAATGTGGATAGTTAGCCTGAATATGAAAAATGTATTTGTGAGGTCTATCTGCTGATTAACTGTAGAGTGTCACAGTGTTTAAAAATGGTAAGTTAAAGTACTTTTCCCACAACTGATTCCATTTTCTGAACAATAATGTGTGTGCAAATTGTTTGGAGTAAATGCTATAGTTATCATTACATCAAGATTTCACTGTGGCTCTCAGTTTTCAATTCCCTGTGAAGACAATTACACTTGTGAGTTAAATTGCCTATATTTGTTCAAAGCCCCAAGTATTAATTTACTTTTTGGACAATGTTTTTGCTTATTAAATTATTTATTTGGTTATTGCGTTATTTATTTAGCAATATCTGTTTTCACTGTTGGCTTACGAAAGGAAGAAAGAGTGTCATTTTGAAAACAGAAACAGATGAGATTAAAAATCCTTTGGATGTATTTCTTCATTTTGCTATCTATGTCATTTCCTAAAAGAGGCAAGAAGGAAAAAGGTAAGACTTCTTCCCAAGCTACTACCCATGGAAATTGCTTGATTTACTCTCTCTCTCTTTTTTTTTTTTAATTATCATTATTTTTTATTTTTTCTTTGCTGCCAGTAGATTGGTGCATGGCATGCCTCTTAGCACAGTAAATGCAGTTCAGTCCAGTTCAAATCACTGGCCATTTCAGTACTGCCATTTAATACTTAAGAAGCAAATTCCTAGTCATCCCCAGAGGAAGCAATGTAGTCAAACGAAGCTGTTCTCAGCCTGAGGAATTATTGTGAAATAATGGATATTCCATAATCAGGAAATGGTGGAGTGGAGAAGGCAAATACTCGAAGCCTTGTGAAGTTTTGAAATTAACATTTGTATCAAAATCTAATTAATACTTCCTTTCTAAACTCATTTTCCATTTAATTGGCCAAGCTTTGATTGGGAACTGGAAATGTCATCTGAAAATATTTCCTCTTATGAGACTACTCTAAACAGAGTGCTCATGGCCTGTAATTGTATTCTCTGGTTTAAGTTTCCCCGTCGAAGGATTTTCAGCCATTGTCTCTCTATTGAAGCAGCTTCATCTGAGCAAATAGAAATAGAATGCAATAAAATGTAACAGAAATTCAATGGAAATGAGCTTTATTTTGTGTCAACAAGACAAAATAAATCCTGCCTGGTGCTGACTGTCAGTGCTGTGTGCCCAGGTGAAGGGCCGAGGCTGGAGGAATTGAGGTCCCTGCCCACAGTGCAGACAAAGCCGCAGTTCAGCTCCCAGTGTCAGTGAACCATAAACCAGGGACAACCTTGTTTAACATATCACTGCATCTGATTGATATGTTAATATCATCCAAGTTCAAAGCAACACGTCCTGGCAAGATAAATGCTATTTTTTCTTGTAATTTACCATTTCCTTCTTCCGTAAATCCAGCAGACGAAATAACAATGGAGAGGGGGAAGGGGGCTGGGTCGCCCCGATCATTTTAAAAACTAAGAATGCTTTGGCAAAGTCCCCCTAACCTGTTACTGTAAACATCAGCAGTCCTGTCACTGTCTCGGCCCGTACAAATACGTTGGTGGCGCCCCACCTAAACCGGTGAAATATGTACATAGTTCAGACATACAAGTTAAATCCCAGGCAGCAACAATAAGGAGTAGGAACCCGAGGTCTTTTCCCAGGTTTTATCTTTTGCAGGCATCAGTGCTGAGAGCGTAGTAATGCGGTTACTAAATCCTTCTCAGCCCGAATTCTGCTTCCTCTGTTTGTGTGGCACTTCCTCCAAGTGTTGTGGCTGGGGCAGTGGAGCTTGGCTGAACACAATAGTCCTGGGCCAAGATTGTTGTCACCTGTCCCTTTCTGTCTGTTAATTTTTGACCTGCTACACCTACGTTTGAGTAGGAAAGCCTGTGGGCTACAGCTTCTTTAAAAAAAAAAAAAAAAAAAAAAAAAAAAAAAGATAAATCACATTTAATTTACATTTTTTTTTTTTTCCTTGTGTGGTCAGACCCATGCTTTTTCTTCCATTAAAATCTTTGGCAAAATTCGTCTTCCATTGTATTTATTTATTTATTTGTGTACTGAGATGTGACCAGCGAATGCTGTGTGGCTTGCGAAGCCACATGCTCATTTGACGCTTGCTGTACCAGTGAATATTTTTGAACTGTGGGAGAGAAGCGTTTAACATAACGTCTTCAGTGACTTCAGATATGCTGCTGGCATGATTCAGGGCTAACACACATAAAGACTGTTCCTCGAACTGGATTTGCAGTCTGAGGGATGAGAACCAGGATGAGAAGCCAGGCTGTAGCTCAGTCCTTTTAGGCTGCTTGAGAGGGCTGAGAAGTAGCTCTTACTCGGCCAGATGATGTTTTATGCTGATAGATTTCCAGCTGATTAGGAGACAGGAAAAGATTAGTCAACACTTCTCCAGAGCACCCACTTAGGTTTTGTTGTGAGGCGTTGCAAATAATCCAGGGGCTCCGCGGCACTGCTCAAGTTTCCTGCTGTCCAGATTTCAGCTGGGTTTTTGGAGTGTAAGGAAGGAGTATTAGGTGACCAGCACAACGAATTGACAGGCTTGAATAAGCTGTAAGGCAGCGTGAGGTGCCAAACTGGTGCTTTGGACAGTATTAAGGGATGGACTTAACCATACACCAGTAAGTCCCAGCTATGGACACTTCTCCAGCTGCACGAGGAGGCGTGAGCCAGCCCCCAGCAGGGCTGCTCCAATCTGCACCAGATAAGGCTCTTCCTGGCTGAGCTGGTGGCATCTCCAGGGCTTTTGTGGGGCCTTCTTCCAGTCAGGGAAGTGGCTGGGGGATTCTCATTGACCAGTGGTGTCCTGGGCTGAACTCTGGCTGAGAGGCACCCAGGGTACTGAGCCGTGCCTCATCCTCTCACTCAGGGGCAAGGGGTTCATTGTGGGGGGGGCAGAGGGCAGCTCTGCTGAGCGATGGTCCATATTAATGCTGAGGTGGTTGTTTGTGGTGCTTGCAGCGGGAGGGGGCACCCTCCTTTCTCGGAGAGAACTGCTGGCAGTTGGTGCTGCTGGGGGAAAATGTAAATAATGACAAATTTCCATCCTACCATCCAAGAAAGACAGCATCTTGTTGTACATTTGGTTTGGTGCACTGCAATTATAGTTGCTATTCTGGAATGTTATTGGAAAAATTATTGTTCTTTCTAAAATGTTAAGTCATTTTAACGACTAAAAAGTTAATAAGGGTCTTGTTGTTCTTATTATTCATTTATTATCCAATTACTTCATAAAATTGGATCTGAAAATGTAAAATGTATTTTTATGGAATAACAAATGCTACAATTAAGTTTCAGAGAGTAGATTGTTTTTAAATTCCTGTGGAGGATATTAAAACTGAATTAAAAATATTAAAAATGGAATCTGAAAATGAACAACAGCATTAGAAGGGAATGAAAACAAGAAAAGAATGAAAACAAGTTAATGACATTGTTGATAGTACACGGGCATGGAAATGTTAACCCTTTCACCACTCCAATTTAAAAAGTTACCTGCCCCCACCTCCCCAAGGACCTGGCTTGACCCCTGTAGGCGTCCAGCTCACCTCTTGCTCAGGGTTACCCACTTAGTGTCTGCAGGACACTGCAGAGTTACAGCAGTCCACATCTGGTCCTGGTCCTGCACAGCCGTAAACCTGAAACAACCATCATCATCAGTGGAGCTGCACTGGTGGAGATCTGGGTTTAGCGTACGTGGTCATTACTTTGAAATGTAATGCACTTTACTGTTATTCGCCTTTCTTTGATGCACGCAATAAATTCCTAGTTAAAAGGATCCAATACCATATGTAGACGATACTTTGTTGACTGGCCAGTCTGTAAGAAATGAAATAAAATAAACATAGAGACGTTTCTATGATGAAATGGAGTCAATTCATTTTTCTTGAAGTGACTGTGAACTGACGTCAAGACCCTGCTGCAAGAAGGTTGGTGTCTTTTACACCTTGTACAACAAGACTTGGTCCTGTTAGGCTCAATCAGCCAATGTATCTTTCTTGGTTGACAGCTCTGTCATCTCGATTATTAAGGAAAAAAAAAAAGAAAAAAAAAAGTGACAGGAAACCTGATATAGAAAGCATAGTGCTCAGTTTTAATAATCTGAAAGCTCCACAATGTATCTGAGCAAATAATTTGAGAAAACTCATTTGATGAGATTGACATTTCCTGCTATGAAATGTTTGTGAAAAGATGGACTAGTTTTTTTCCATCATTTGAAATGAGTTGTTTTTGAAGTTGTTGAGCTTCTGCATGAAACTGTCTGATTAATAAACAGCTTGCAAACAATGAATGGTCTATAGCCGATACTGGAAATCTGCATCCAATCAGTGTCAGATAATTATATATTAGGGTTGGTAGAAAGGGTACAAATATGTAACCACAAAAGAGAGCATGGCTTTCAAGCCATGAATTTTAGTTGACAGTCCATGCCCTTTGTTTGCCAGCAGCATATTCAGATTTAATATTTATTTTTCATATATTCAATATTCAGAAAAAGAGGAAAAAAAGAGGGTAGTGTTATACAAAATGAAATGCAACACATAACTGTGAAAACATTTGAAATTAAATTTGACTTTGGATTCAAATATGAGTGTTTTCTGAGTTCATTCTCCTAATAGGGTTTCTAAGACTTCACGAAGTAGTTCAAACTGAGGGAGTGAAACTTGCTCAAGAGCCTGTTCACAGCCTTACATACCTTAAATATTTGCATTAGAGGGCAAGGTGATTTTTTTCTGCATATGAATATGTTTATTAAATCTTTCAATATTAATGGAAATTCATAGTTACAAAAGGGAGTACACAGATTTACATGTGTAAAGGGTTGCAAGTATTTGTACTCCAAATGTATTGCTTTTACAATTAATATGCTCATTAATAACAGAGGTTACTCTACTACTTTGCCAAGCTCATTTCTCTCTCACTTTTTTTTTATTTCTTCCCTTCAAATATTACTGGTACAGGAATGAATGCACATGAAAATAAAGTTTCACATGATTAGGCCTATATCTGGAAACAGGTTAAAAGTTTCTTTGCCATACATCATAAATAATAGCTCTTTATTGTTCCATGCTCTGGTGGCAGCTGAGTGATTGTATGACAAAACATATAGCCTTATCTTCTCCGGAGGCCATCAGCACTGTAATGTTGTCCCCATGAAGAGAAACTTTCCATTGGCATACTGGTATTTCATTCCCTCAGCATATGGGTGTGTAGACTTAGACATTTCCTAATAGGACAGGAGATAAAAGGTCCCAGGAAAAAAAAAGACAAGGAACTCAAGGGACGATCTTGTCTTTTGACTCATTAAAAGTTTTTTTTTTTTTTTTTTAAAAAGGATGCCTTGCACACTGATTTATCAAACCCATTGCCAACTAATAAATCGCAGTAGCATACAGTTTGCTACAGAACTTGCTATAAATAGGTTAGGTAGATTTTTGTTGAAAATTCTGAGCTCAATCCAAACGTAAAACATAATTTATCCATTCTCTGCAGCTGTTTTCACATACTTCTGGTAAACTATACGAAAAATGTGCCATTCTGTGACCTTGACCTGCTTTTCCCTGGTATTTCCTCTTGTCTCTTGGTGAAAACGGAGGCTAATGTTTTGCAGTCTGTATTCAGGATGACAACTGGCTTTTAGTTTCTCCTATCCCACCCACCAAATCTTTTTCCTCTTTTATTAAAAAGACTTTGTGAAAGAATGATCCTAATGAGCCTGTACATAAGGGATCGCTGAGAAATTACAAAGAATACCAGAGAGAAGGGGAGAACAAGAGATGAATTAATGAGTGGTTTGAAACCCCTTTAATCACCATGGATGAATCCAGAAATGTCAATGTGCTACCAATGAAGCAGTAACTTCAATTTCCAGTAATGCTAAACACGGGTTTTTCTCTTTTCCTTATGGGACTTCAGCAATGCCCTGACTAGGGAGGCCATGTTACACACTCTCAGCTTATTACTGTGATTTTTCCATTCACCTGTGATGAGCAGCTGCCCGGTATTCTCCTAGGAAATGGATTATTTCAAAAAGATTGTCATGAAACCTCCTGCAATCCCCTGGCATCACATGGCAAGAAATAGCTTCAAATTATTGAACTCTGTTGTCATTAGATCTTCATTAGACGACTTTGCTGGTTGCTGTTACTCAGTAATTTAAGTACTCTATGAACAGTTGCCAAAATGCTAATAAATACCTGCAAAAACCTCTTTCCTCAGCTCTTTGTCGTGATGGCCATGGATGATGGTCCATCATGCTAGAACAGAAATCTGCTAGCAATGCAGATTGTACTGCCTCGCTCACTGGTAATGGAAGTGGACAGCATATAAACCTACCTGCTTGAAAATAGTCTGGCCTGGTGAGCCCAGATGATCTTTCAGGTGCTCTGGGATCCCTGAGAGCCATCTCAAGGACACAGACCTCTTTCCTGGATTCCCTCTAGCCCATGCTTGAGAAGTTTTCCAGGCACTGACAGTGTTCATTCAGGACAGACAGTGTAATGTTCAGACTTATGCAAACCCTTCTCAGTTACTACAGCTCAAATATTCTCTTTATAAAACTTTTTTTTTCTTTTTCTTTTCCTTTTTTTTTTTTTTTTTTTTCCTTGGTTCTTTCAAAAAGTACTGAAATTAGAAAAAATAAAACTGTTCTTCAGCTGGCGGGTCTGCCCTATCCTCAGCCTGACTGCTCACTTCTTCTGTCTGATCCTGAGCCACATCTTGGACTTATCCGTCACCCTCTTCTTTTTGGTCCTTTCAAGGTTTTTCCTCTCCTGACCCACTGCTAACTCTTTCCTCTGAAATGTTCTCTCCCTCATGTGCTTTGTGCACAATGCAAAGTGTCTGTTACTGGTTATAGGGTCCCTGGTGTGTTGGTTTTCCTCATCTCATAGCTAATTCTGAAATGCTCATAAGGACCATGAGCAAAATAATTGGGGTGCTCAGACTCTGAGGACAGGACACCCCTAAATATAGTGGAAGGAAATTGAAGAACATACCTGGAGATTTTTAGTGGTAATTTTAAATATATTATGAACCTAACTCTATGATAAACTTTAACAACAATCTGCAATGTCTAGTTCAGCCCCATCAAAAAGACATAGCATGAAACATGCAGTTTGCTGCTGCCTTTCATGCAGAATAAAAAAAAAATCACAACCATCTAAAGGCTGGAGGAAAGAAATGGCTACAATATAATGCTTTCTGCGGCTGGTTTATTAATTCTGTATTATTTTCAGAAAAATTCCGTTTTGCAATACAAATTGATCCTCAGCAGGAAATACCATCTGGGGACATTTTTGCATGTCTACTGCCTCTACACTTAATTCTGCTCATCTGTGAGGCTGTATCGCATTATTTTTACCATGATAATTCATTCGGAAACCAGTAGATAGGAACAAACACCTCAAACCCTTCCATATTTCAATCTTTCAGATGCTCACCACCACAGCAATGTCCACTCCCACAGCAGTGGGGAGGTTTTGTGGTGTTGAGGACATTGAGTAGAAGCGCCCATCAGAGTCAAATACCTTTCTGCATAAGAACTTTAATTAAGGTAGCCTAGCTTCACCTCAGTTTTTGTCCTGGGATGGTTGCACTGGTTGGTTTAAGGTCTGGGTTGCAGCTGAAACTGAGCAGTGTGTTTTTTCTGGGCAGACCTTCTGGCTTCTAGCAAGGCTGCAAAAACCTTTCTGATGCTGCAATCTTAGCCAGAGGGCATCACAAAAATAAAGTGCTTATTCCTTTTGGAGAAGACACACTTCCTATTGCAGTTCCCTTCACCCTAAACCCTTTCCTAATTTCTAACATCACCCCGAGCTTGGGTTCTTCACTCAAGTTACCTTTGGACAGGGGGCTCAAACCAAGAGCGAAATTTGCAGCAGCAGTCAATAAAGCAGCTGAGTCCTGTCAGAGGGTCCATCTGTCTTTTCAGAATAACTTTTGTATCACAGTTTAAATAAACTCCCTGGAGGAATTGGGTCTCCTCCAGCCTCACCATCAACTTGACAGGAAATAGAAAAGAGCATTTTCTCCCACTCACACACTCTCTCTCTCTCTCTCTCACATTTTCATTTCTATAGTACTACTCAGTCCCTGATGGAGCTGTTTTCCCATATTGTTCGGCAGGTCAGAGTTTTCATCCAACAAATAAGAGGGAAGGGGTATAAACACACTCTATTAATCAAATGGCTAAAATAGAAGCAAAACATCATTAGCTCCAAACAACCCACTATGATTCAAGAAATCTCCAGCCCAGGCTTGACCAGGATTACACTTTTAAAGCAAGCTGAAGGCACTCTATTTTGCTGTAAAACATACCCTGGTCAGGAAGGCACTGACTAAACAAGATTTACTCTGTTTTACTCCAGAATTATCTCCCATTAACACAAAAAGTAATTCTTGTTCAGACAAACCAATGAATCTAGACACAAATTATTCCCTTCACCTGGCATCAAAATTGTTCTAGCTTTTTGCCATTAAGAAGAAAAAGCTAAAAACCCAGTGCATAGCCCTTTTTTTTTTTTTTTTTTTTTTTTTTTTTGATACAGCTAATGTCTCTGAGAACACTCAACAATAGTAATGGGGTCAAAACCCAAAAGTTCATGTTTTGAATATTTCTTGTACACATCAAATGAAATTTGCTGAAATTTGCATGAAAATGTTGTTTATATTCCCTGACCACCAGGTAAGGATTCAGAGGAAGTTTCAAGTACAAAGAAGTCACATGAGATACTAAATAGGAACCTACCAAGGGAGATTGATACACAGAGGAGGTACCTAAGGAACAAAACAAATCTTTGCCTCTTTTTTTCAGCCCTATAGAAATGCTATCAACTAAAATGACATTTGACTTTTGTCAGTAGTATTATTATTAGTTGCCAGAAAAATGAGTCGAAATCAAAGCCTTTCAGTTTTAAATGAACAAAGCCAAAGGAAGTTGTAGTCCCACTTCTGTACAATTTGCAGTAAAAGGAATTAGCAATGGCCCTGCTTTCCTAGCAGAACAGTAGGCAGCTTTGAAATATGTTAGATTACCTGCCACAAAAATTCAAATTACACTGTAGTCAATTTCATTGACTGCTCTATTTGAGCAGTCAAATACCCAGCTCCACCTTTGTCATCCTCTGAGAAAACTGCTTTGCATTGTCAATATTATGTACAAGGCACAGGTTGTCTGCTTTGTGTTCACAGATTTTGTAAGCTGTGGTGGTGACGTTATGAGGTTGGCAAATGTGGGAAGAAGTACAGACTTCACAGTACTTACTGAACAGCCATAAGGCTGGGTGACAATCAGAAAGGACTGAGCTGGCCATGAAAAAAACAACCAACCAACCAACCAACCAACCAAAAAACTCTTCCATAGTTTCTGTGTTAAAGATAGCATGAACTGGGCTGTTGATGCATGATTTGATAGGAGAAGATTTTGGATCTCTGGGAGATACAGCAACTTTCATGGTTTTACTGTAGTGGTTTATGTGTGTGTGTGTGAGTGGTATCCTGCCTGGGATCTATGCTTAAGCAGAAGTGGGTTTGCCCCAGCTGCTGTCTGCTGACAGTAACAGTCGCTGGATGTGGCCCTAATAATGCAGCTTACTGAATCAAAATCTTGGTGAGTGTTTAACAGAACTACAGACTGAAAGCCAGAGAAGCTAGGCATACAAAGAATATAAAATACAGCCAGTAAACCTTGCAAAATGCACAGATATCAGTCAATATATTAAATTCTTTGTCCTTGAGGTCCTAGGCCTTCATAGTTAGCAGAGTAGACAGATGTCCGTTCTCAACAGAGATAGGACAAGCTGCTTTTAAGCACTATTATTTTTGGCTATATGGAGCTCAGTTAATTAATTGGCAGGTTTTTATGGTAATCCAGCTAGCAGTCTCTATTTCAATGACACAACTATCCCTGATGATTAAAAAACATCTGCTTTGTACTGAAGAAGAGAAGAGCTGGAATGAATCACCTTCTCCTTTCTTAATACAGTTAATGGATTTGAATGAATAATAGTTTTTTTGGTTTTTTTTTCCTCTCTCTCTCTCTCTCTCTTTTTTTTTTTTTTTTTTTCCACCAGAATATGCTATTACCCAACTTATTGCTTTTTGCTGTATTCAGCATTTCCATAGTAAGAGAGGTTGGAGACATCACTACTCCATTTCAAATAATAATCCTCCCAGGTGGGAGTCACTTATATGACGTTTTAAATCAGTGATGCTCCCCAACTACATATTTCTCTGTCTGTTTACACTGGCACTGAAGTTGACCCTGTCTTCCTCAGCAGATAAGGTAGGGGCAAGAAAGTTTTCTGCCTTTGGGGTCTTAGGTGAATGCTCTGCTCTAAAGTACACTGATGTTATTGGAAACTCCCATTTGCCTGGGCAGGTTTTTGGATCCTTTTGAATGACCAAAATACAGAGGTCACACATTAAACTGACTTGAGGACTGACTGACTTCAAGATCGTATAATTGTCCCTACATATGCGTTTCCAAATTGGATCAATATACATTTACCTTGACCTTGACCTTTCCCTTTGGAAAGACATCGTTTAGAGTTAGAAGTCCTGTCCCTGTGAGGGATTTATTAATGACGTTGTCTCAGTCTATAAAAATTCCTGATTTGGAAATCCCATTGGGAGACTGGGACCCTGAGCAATGTCCGCTGCTCAATCTGTCTCCTGCCAAATGAGACAGGACAAGGCATCTCCAGAGTCTCTGATGACAAGACTCATCTAAGTTTCCTTATCTTGGCTGTGTTTCAGTTTAGGTGAGACTTACTTAAATATTGTTAAATAAATAGAATCTGGCTGCAAATTTCTAAAGTCAAGATTTGCAAAATTTGTCTGCAGCAAGACAATGTTTTACACAGAATAGACTCCTAAAATCAGTGGTGTTACATCTAGATGCAAGGAGCTACCTCACACTTGGGACAAAATAGGGACAAAATAGTATGTTTTGTATACATAATCATTTTTTTCTTGATCCAATGGAAAGACCACCTTTCTGTGCCTCAGATAATTTGCAGATAATATTATAAGTCCAGGGAACCTTCCTCCCCAACAACCGTAACTTGTACTACTCACTAATGACATTTCAGGAAACGTTACATTAAATAGAGCAAAGCAACATGGTTGTGCAATTCACTTGATTGAATGCACAGGGATAGGAATCCAAGCCAACCCCCCCTTTGGTCTGAAATCCGCAGAGCAGACAGAACTCCCTCTCCATGCAGTGTCTCCAGATTCCCAGGCCTGGTTGAAACCCTTCTTCTGATTTATGAGTAATGAGCCTGCTGGTGATTCCTAAGAAGTCAGCTTCCAAACAGAAGTGCTGATGGGCACTGCACTGTATCACATAAGCTAGACAACACCTAGGCAGACTCTCAAAGGATGCTTTCATTGGGATGAGAAACTATACGGTGATTGAGTGCTCTCCTGTCATTGTCTTCTCTTCTCTCGCTTCGCACAGTATTTAACCTTCAGATTTAGGCTTTCTTAAGTTTTTGTTTTAAAGAACTTGTCGACGCTCAGAGCGCACAAATGTATGAAGCCTTGTGGTGAAGGTGCTGGTGAGACTGATTGATGCAAAAGTCTGGTTTTGAGGAGGGGAGGGGGGGAGAGAGATTCCTTTAGTTGTGCTTAAAAGAACGAAACTTAAAAACAAGACAGGAGAGTTGAGTGGAAGTTGAGAGGTTGAATGCAAGCTGTGCCAAGATTTGAAAAGTTACAAGCTAATGCTGGTACTGCATGTTTTCTTAATGACTGAGGAATCAATCGTTTTTTTTTACATGGAGCTCCCAGCATAGAGACAGTATAAGTTAATAGTGTATTATAAAGTCAATGAAGTGATTAAAAATGAATCAATATTGGTCTTTTAACCAAAGAAAAATGTCCCGAGGCATGTCTTTACTGAATCATTCTTTGTCAAAGGTCTTTCTTAATTGAACTTCAAAAGATGTCTGGTTAATTTCTGCCTACTGTCCTCTGAATTTTATTTCTGAACTTTATTTGAGTGTAAGACTGAAATTTAGGTTGGAGCTCTACTACCTAGCTGCATCCTGCACTTGTATGTACATGTGAGCATGTCTTGGCCATCTGATGAACATGCTGTTAGAGCTTGCTCCCATCAAATCTGTTTGCCTCAGTGGGCTTTCATGCTTGCACCCACTTGGATTCTAAAGCAGCTCCCACAAATGGGTGCCCATCCAAAAGGAAATAAGAGGCTTCAAGTTAAATAATTGCTAGTCTGACAGTTGTGCACTTCACAGGTGTTGCTGTTCAGAAACAACTAGGTAGGCTCTGACAAAGCTGAGATATCTCCAACACATCTCAGAGATGTACCTTATGGAGGTGCTACCTGATGGCCAGGATTGCCCAGATCCAGCAGCAGAAGACATGTGACTGATGCCCTCTGCCTCCATGACAGGGCTCAGAGCAGGCACCCACCTGAACTGCAGTTTACAGCAGTTTCAGAAACCTGTGCAAGGCACTGTTTATTTTGGAGCACAGTATTGTGCTGTCCCAATCAATGCTTGTCCAAGCAGCACTAGGGCAGTTAGCTTGAGATGTTAAAGCAGCTATATTTTTTAAGAAACAGGAATTTTTATGCTAGACTTGGGGAAGATTTTAATTTTTTGTGCTGCTAATGGAGTATCAGAGTTGCCTTTTGGTATGCTTTATTCATAAACTGGTCTGGAGACAATTTTTTTCTTCAAAGTATTTTTAAAAAATGAATTGTTTGTAGTTCACATGAAGTTATTCCTCCTCCAGGCTATACATCAGTGCCTCACTATGCACCAGTTACTCCCTTAATTTACAAGCTGTGGTAGTCATTGTGTGTTACTATGTTTTTAATTTATTTATCTGGGAAAGATCCACTCAGTGTCAATGTCTTTCCTCCCTTGCTTCTTACTAAGGTCCTGATTTTTGTACATATTACAACTGGAATATAAAGTAGTCAGAGTGATTTGCCCAGATTTTGAAAGCACTTGTCTTACACAGAAAATTTGCCTAGAAGAGGGACTGAAGGAATTGCTTGAAACACTGTGTTGCAAGACACAATTTTATAGTTAACCGGGGCAGGAACAACTTCATGTTGACTGATCTGAGTTAACCCTATGATTCTGACAGAGTTTGATATTCTCCATTCAACTTTCCTTGAATATGTCTTCCTCCATCTATACAGATCTGCATTTCTGCATGGAGGGGGCTGACCCATGCCAAGTCTCATTCTGATTTCAGGCACACAATGTGCCCTTTGATGTGCACTTACTGTGCACCGTGCGAGGTAAAGCTGACCGACCTCTTGTTTTGTGCATAGGTAATTTATGCACTGCCTCTGGGAGCACACAAATGACAGGACTTACATGTGTGAACCCTATTTGCGCATGAAATCAAGTGCAAATTTAGAGCAGATGGGTTTTTGACTTATAAGTGGTAGAATTTATGGCCAAGATTTAAGAAAAAAATAATAATAAAAAAATAAAAAGAAGCTTGAAGGTAGTTTCCCAAGTCTACTCTTAGGTACCCATTCTAAGACCTGATTTATATGTAAGATAAGACCCTCATCCCTACACACCTTACTAGTGCTTGAAAAGGAGGCTGCTTATTTGGGTGCTAGTTACATGCCTAACTAATTCATGGTCTTCTTTAAAAATAAAACATGGCTGCATGGCAACAAAAAGCCCAACAAAAGGTGCCTGGTTTGATTATCTCATCAGTGAACTGATGCTTCTCATGTGAAGGGAGAGGTCAGCTGAGGAGAGAGGTAGGTGTGAACGCCTGCCCAAAATGAATGGTGGGGAGCCCCAAGGGGTGCAATGAGGAAGGGGTTAGCACCATTCTACTGTGTGTGATGAGTTGGGATTTGTGCTTCAGGGCTGCCCATTTCCACTCTAAATGGAGGTTGTATAGATGAACTGCTCCTCTCTTCTCTTCAGACTCATGTTTGCTGGACTCTCCTTGGCTGAGGGCTCACTGGTGTGAGCGCAATCCTCCTCCCAGATCCAAAACAGTTCTGGAGTATTTATACTTGTGTGTGATGAGAGTTTAGCCTAACCCTTTGCATGTCCAAAATCAGAAGGGCAAGGCAGTCATCCTTGGAAGTTGTGGCTGCCCCTTCTAGCTCACTTGGTGGGTTGTACACACTTGCTGCCCTTTGGTCTCATGTGCAATCGTCAATACAGTGTAGCAGTATTGGCAGGAGAGGTGAGCCACCCTTAGCTACTGCAGGTCCTGGCTAGAGGCTCTTCAGGGTTGCAGGTTTGTCCTTTTTTTTGCATTTTCCTTCAACTTATTTGGTGAATAATTCCATAAGCTTTGGACACAAATTTTGTTGTATTGTCAGCACTATACATAGGGTGTTTTCCCAAAGTAAGTATGTAGAGAGCACGGCAAGTTTTGATTTTCACACTCTTCCCCTTTGGCTTCTGGTTCTCTTTCTTTCTCTCCTATCCATTCACAATCGGGCAAGGTGCTCTGCTGCTGCCTTTCATTGCTGGGCTCTTGTGCTGCTAGCCACTCTCCAGGACCTGTTCACAAAGAACAGTAAAGCTGTCCAGGACAGCTTTGTGAATCCTATTCCTCCTAAGTAGTTTATGACTTCCCTCAAGCCTGTGGAAATGCTGGTCTGCAGAGACAGCATCCATGGCATGCTGGGATGTCCATTCACTGTGGGAGCCCTGTCATGGTTATTGATGATTCTTTATTTGTAAAATAAAATAATATAAAATAAAATAACATAAAATAAAATCAAATAAAATGAAATAAAATTAAAAATCCATCATAAGGGCAGAAAAAAGATCTACTGGAACAGGGCAGCCCTGCTTGTTCCGCTGACTCACAAACATTTGGTACATATAAACTCAAATTGGTACATAATAAAATCTTCATAACTGAACACTGTGTGAACAAGTATGTTTGGTATTCCTAAAGGCCAGTCTTTTCTTTGAGTTCCTATCCATCAGTCTTTTTGTTTGACTGTGGTCTCTATCAGCAACTAAGAAAATTTTAACCTATTTTGAAACTATCATGCCTTAAAAACAGGACATAACGTGACTCCCTGCTGGGCTAAGCACTCACTGAAGTGAGCAGAGGGTTCAGAAGGTTATAGATACCCTATAAGTGCTAAAAAAGCTTAAAAAAAAAAAAAAAAAGTAAAAAAAAAGTGCAACGTCTTTTATTTCTCATCCACCCCTCTGTAAGTCTGACTACCCTACTACTATTTGAAAATCCCAGCCTGAAGGATTCACAGCCATAAAGCCCAGCACATAACAAGTTGACGTGTTACCCTGCTGCTGTTATTTCTGCGGCTACCTCCCTTTGCGTAAGAGCAATTTGATATATTTTGCATTAAGTTACAGCAAGTTCTGTGTGCCGGGGCTGGGTCCTACTATGCAACACTCAGAAGAATTGTTTGGCTTTAACAAATGCACTGCTGGCACTCATAGCACTGCTGTGAGTATTCTGGAAAGAGACCAGTCATCAGAAAGGATGCCCTTCCCAGAACTGACATGTGGTTTGCACCTTTCTCCTGAGCACTTGCTTGACTCAGTGTTATAAATGACGTAATTCCCTGCTGAGGCTACTAAGGCTGCTTTTCGTCCTCCTCTCTAGCTGTATGCACTGCTGGGACAGAGAGCAAATTCATGGCGAGATGTGATGATACATCACCACAGATGAACACAGAAAGTACAGCCTGCCTGCCCAGTGCATGGTGTGGACGCAGCCATGTGCATAAATGATTCAGCCCCTTCTTTTCCCAATAATAAAAATTTTCTGAATAATGAAAATGTTCCCCAGTAGTTGAAAATTCTACCTTAATGCCAAGACTTCTTGTAATTTAGCTATGGGCACTCTGATGACAATCTGGGCAGAGGAACCCTGTTTTATGTGTTGTGGTGAGGGTTCAGCTGCTGCCTGCCTCTGTAGGCTGGCAAGCAGTAAGTCTGAAAGGAAAAAAATGAGTTAAACTTGCCAACCAGCACCTGATTTCAGCTGGTATGCTAAGCTAAATCAAGGCTATTACAAACAGAGGGACAGAGTATGCATAGTTTCATGTCCCCCTCCCTTCTCTTCCAGATAACGTCCTCACCAGCACATAGAAATTCAGAAATCATAAGCCAAAATCAGAGGAGTGACATAAAAATTTGCTGAAATCAAACAAAAGATCTAGGTTTTCCTTGCCATCTAGCATGCAAACAGATTTCAGTTATTGTTTTGTTACTGTTCTCTACAGTCTCAGGGGATAGAATTATTGGTTTTTATTTCGTTATAGAGCTGAAATTCTCACATGGTCAAATCAAGACATTGCAAGAACCAGAGCTTTAAGGAAAGCACCAAATGTTAGTGAAGCTTGTGATAAAATCGCAAGAACTGGAAACCTTACAGAATCTCAGCCCAGAAGAGAGTTTGACTTAAAAACTGAATAAACGACAAAGGCCTATACCACCTAATGTGTATGAAAAGGTGCAATAATATTGTGAGCCATTTCTGTTCTTTTGTTAGCAATAGAGCCACATAGCAATTTCCGGGACTGTAAAAACATCCTAATAAATTTTCAGTGTTTCCTTGTGTTGGATGAATCACAGAAATGCCGCTAGCCTTGAATAGGTTTAGCATTCAGATCAACTGTTCGAGAGAAATTCAGCCGAATTGGTGCGTAACTAAAAACGGGCTGTAAATCACGGTCACAGACCATACAGGATGGAGGGCTGTTTAACAATTTCACCCACAGTAACTTCCCTTCAGGATGGAAGCATGGCCTTCATCCACAATGGGAAATGAATGTCTCAACCAAAGGGAAGACTGCACCCTCTCGCTGAGCTGGCTGGACGTGGTCAGTGTGTGAGTAAGAGGAGTGTAGGAAACAAGAAGTAACGTTAGGGACCCAGCAGGTCTTTCTGGTGCCACTCATTGACTTTAGCAGCAAAATTGCAGTACGCCATTGCCCCACGCAGGAAGCACAAGGTCTGGCTGTCCTACAACCAGCAGTAATGGGGAGCTTCTACCTCTCATTAAGACTGCCAGTTCACCTGAACTGCCCATCATCAAGTTCCTGTCTGGCAGCAGCTGACCGTGCTCAGGTTGGCACTGAAAATGTGTCCTTGCAACATCTTCAACAGCTGTGGAATGTGCTGGGGCTCTAGCAACAGAAACAAACCCCAGCAGTAATTCAGCTCACTGTTATCAGCAAGGACATACTGGTATAACTGGGATGCCCAGGAGGTCTAATTTGGCTTTGCAGTATTTGAGGCCAGTCTTGGAGGCTCCTTGGGAGAGTTGTCCTTTTTATATAGATGGTAAGAAGAAGATAAATGCTTTTTGGCAAGAACATCACGTCTTCTTGGTACTTCCTTTTAAACACTCTAATGACGCAGGGTGGACTTTGGGAGAAGTTGTAGGTTGAGCCTTTTGCTGTTTCAGCTAAAAAGGGACAATGGTGGGACACAAAGTTCCTGCGGGTGATGGGAATGGGTGGAGGAAGTCCTTCGCTGGGTAAGAGGCAGTCCTTTCCTCCGAGGCCAAAGCGGGAGCGTGTGTCGTGAGGCAGGAAGCAACGCCAGTGGTCATTTGCTTTTCTGAGAGGCCTGCCAGGCCCAGGTCAAGGCAGGCAGAACTGAAGGAGGAAAAACTGCTACAGAGGGATCCAAGAGGAAGGCCAGGAAGGAGGGGACCACAGGTAGGGATGCCAGCTGGAGCAGGCAAGCAGCAGAGGCTTGCCCTGAGGCCTTCTGGTGAGAGAGGGTGGAGGACAAGATGGAGGGGGCAGGCTGCAAGAGACACCGAAATGAAAACAGTGAAAATTGCACTAAGCCGGAAGGACTTTCAAATAACCAGGAAAAAAAAAAAGAAAAAAAAAAAAAAGAAAAAAAAAAAGTATTCCAGGTATTTCATGGGCTGAATGCATGTGTGTCTGTGAATCCTGGCCTCTTTACTCAGCCACCTCCTGCATGCTCCCCACTAGGTGCCAGTATAGGAGCACATCACTCCACAAGCGCACCAACACTGCAAACGGGCTGTGTAGTGAAGACTTTGCAAATATATTTATCTCTATACATACACACACTGCGTTCTGGGTTTACATTACTCTCTGAATATACAATATGCACAGAATTGCCAGTAGCATCTATAGCTATGTCCAGGGGCAGTATTGCAGTTAAATGGTTATACATGGGACACTGGGCTGCCTTGGCCTTCGTGGAGTGCCCACTGCACCTGGGCACTGCGAGCCCCATCAGCCAGAAAACAACTGCACTGCATTGCTACTTATTGCCAGAAAATATGTCTTTGTCATAGTGTGACTTTTACCCAGAAAGCAACAGCCAGATTTGGGTTGTTGATCTTTGGTTTGATTTGGGGATTTTTTTTTTTTTAAATCCATATGGCAACAGGCATAGGTAAATAATTTTGCAAATTGCTTCCATGCTTTAAAGTGTGTGCATTTGCAGTGCAAAGTGGTATATCACTCTGCATGGAGGTGCCTGATAGGTACCTGACAGAGCCTCCAAATTGAGCCACGGGGGAAAAAGAAATCCATGCTTCAGATACTTTTCAAGTCCCTCCAGGAGAAAACTGTCATTACATACCCTGCACAATCCCATATCCGCAGCAGACTCAGGCAGAAAATTAAGGGAACAAACACTGACTAAAGTCATAAAGAGGACAATACTGTGTCACAGACCACCATGGGAACAAGCAGTTCCACGAAGCTCTGGTGCTTGTCAAGTCTTAAATCTTTCCAAAAAGAGGTTAAGTCTCTTGCCTTGGTTTCTCTGCTACCTGTGCCAAAATAAATAGAATGTGCTCAACTCAAGAAAACAAATACTTGAAAATAACGAAAAATCAATAGTACCCTTGTTATTCAGTAGCAGGTATACAGATCTAATCTGACAGACTGTATTGAAAGTGTAAACTGAATGCTCGCAAACATGTATTAGTAATGTCAAGATGAAATGTTAGCTTGAATCTTATCAATTCAGTTTATAGAATAGGGAGGCATTACCAAAGTATAATTTACCTGTTTTAGAAAGAGTTGTTCTCAGTACAGTGAGCGTGTGTTTAGAAACGTTTGGATTTCAGGTACCCTTCTTCATTACCAAGGAGCTTTTAGTATTGCCTCAACCTGTCAGCCTCCCGAGTTGGGAAGAAATATGAATGGCAAACCAATGTGCATGGAGACACTTAAAGGAGTCTTTCATTCTTGGCCTGGTGTCATTATTCCCATGGGCAGAAGACAAAGAAATATACAGCTAAGGAACAATTTCACATAAAAAATACATCCCTTTGTCCAAAAGCCCTGAGATGTGTCATGTTGTTATGGAGCACATACAGGAACTGGCTGTGCCCTTTTGTACACAGCTGGCCTTTAGGCTCCGTGCAGTCTGCAGCCACGGACCCCACTCGTCTGAGGGAACTATGAATTTAACGAGATGCTCAGCTTTCATTTTCCAAATGTGGGTATATTCAGCCCTTTTCCTCAGCAAATGGAAATAGCTAAAGGAAGGTTATATTTTTTCTTTCTTTTTTTCTTTTTCCTTTTTTTTTTTTTTTTTTTTTTTTTTCCCTAGAGTTTTAAAAACAAGAGTAAGATGTAGTCTTCCATGGTTGCAACATGGATGAGGAAGAATGTAGTGTCAGAGGGATGGAGAAAAGTCTTTCCATGGTAAATGCGGTATGCCCTCAGCCCAGGAGGCCTCCAGCAGTGGTCAGTATAATCTGCTTTGTGGGGAAAGTACAGGATGAACACATTTTTACTGCTCCTCTGTTTAAACTGGGGAAATAGCATGCAGGATTGCAAATATTAGAGGAGGAATCTGTCCTATTATTTTTGGAGCAGCATCCTCTCTGAAATGTGTAAGTCATCAGAACAGAATGAATCCAGTGACTCAAGTGCAACTTAGACGAGTATTTTCAGCAAGGGAAAGAAAATGACTCACCAGGAGATTTGGGTTAGGGGGAGTCACGACAAGGGACTGGGCCTTATTTCTGAGTGGAGAACTGAATGTAGGCTGTGTCCTGCATTCTCTTCTTGTTATGGCTGAGACTGGGTCCTCACCTGGAAATAGGTTGCTTAGTATCATATGCCAATGGCGAGAAAGTCAGAGGGAGTTGAATGTGTCATCTACATTTCAGAGGTGGTCCTCTGCTGGTGTTGGCAGCAAGGCAGAGCTCCCAGAGGTCTCCCTAGTGTCTGGGAAATACAGAAATAACTGTGCCATCCCTTGGCATCACACAGGACAGGTCTTCTGTGTCTCCTGGTGAAAGGTGGCCTGGGCCCGTTGGTGCTCTGTTCAACCCAGAGCCAGCACTGCCAACACTTCAACGAGACCCTTTGCTTGCACTGTTTGCTGAGCATCAAAACCAGGTCTTAAACAGGGAAGATGCAGATGACAGGTATGCACATTGCTTCACTGCGGGCACTTCATTTGAGTGGCTAAATCAAGATTGTTGTCCTTGATTAGGGAGGGCTTTTCTCCCAAGGCTCCCCATCTCATCATGTTGTGGGGTTAAATTATATGCTCTGAAGGACAACACACCCTGTCTTGAGTACTCAGGGATCATAAGGAGTGTCACCATCACAGTTACCTCTTCTTCCTCATCTCCACAAAAACAGGAGCTCACAGGGCATACTTCCCATTTTATAAACAGGACAGGAAAGTTTCTGGACTTTCTGTAACCAGGCTTATCTGATTTGGATCCTCTGTTTCAGTGAAGGTTAGTAAATTATTAGTTTTACTTGTAGAAATTATTCTCTAATGGAGAACTGCTTTGAAAGCCAGGGAGTCATCTTTTATTTTGTGAAGACCGGAGGTTATTGGAGTCTCCAGCTTTGCTTCATGGAAACAAAATGCATCGTGGGTGCAGTTTAGCTCATGGTACCTATAACTACCTGTCAGTACAAAGAGACACCTAAGTTAGATGTGAATATTAACACTACTGTATCTGCTGCTATTTCTGACAGACAACATGGACTTTGACACTTTTTCCATCTCCTTGGGTGTGTCTTGCCCTCCTTGGGATGCTGTGGTGGAACATGCTCTGTTCTTGGTGGCTGACTTTGTTCTGTACTCCTGCAATGGGCCAGGCACAGGCCCTCCCTCTAATCCTGTCTTGGGAAATTGCATGACCCTTGGAGTGTGCATGCATGTGAGAATGTGAACACCCTGCCCTGGAATTTTCATAGGACAGAAAACGGGCTAAATCAATTAGAGCAACAAAAATGCAATTGGTTTTGTGCGAATGTATTTGCAAGATAAGAATTATCTTCACTCTTTCCCCATGAACAATAACTGACAACATTATACTTCTCCTCAAATGCTTTTTGATAGGTTAATGGGCCCATTTTGAGAGCTTATAATTGCAACAGCTTCGGTTCAAGAGCTGATGTGATGGATTAAGTCCCTCTTGATGCCTGGAGTTGGGATACAATACAGGGATACAGCCTGGACCCTCTGGTGCCAGAGGGCTTAACACAGTATTGACAGGGCTGTGCATATTAAATCCAGATCAACCTTCTGAATGAACACAGGCACATCTGAACTTACAAGGCTGGAAATCTCCTTCCACAGTCTTAAAGGAGTTATTTTTAGTAAAGATCATTGAAAAAAAAAAAAAAGAAAGAAAGAAAGAAAAAAGCTCATACCCCTACTTACTGCTGAGATATGAGCTGAAGGAAACTCTCCTGTCAGATCTGTTTCATATATGTTATGAGAACAGCAAAACAGAAAAGTTCAGTAGGGCAGTAGGGCATTATTTTATTTTTATTTTTTTTCCTTTTTTTTTTTTCCTTTTTTTTTTTTTTCTTTTTAAAAATCTTTTAAATTTATGGGATCTGACAAAATAGTCTTGAGGGTGCCAAGTCGAAATGAATCTAGAGGTATCCCTCAACATCTGGTGATAGCCGCTGATTAGTTTGGCAGAAGCGGTTTCCCGATGCTCTGCAAATGAAAATTAACACACTTTGGGGCTGCCTTGGAAAAATGCTGCAAGTTTTCCCATTTCAGAAGTCTGTGTTGGGCAGCACTGTGCTCCCAGGGTCAGTCCATGCTTGGGTGGGTAAAGCTGCACTCGCTGACTCTTCCCTTTGGAATGAGCCAGGCTCTTCCCACAGCCAGGTACGAAGCAATGCGAGGTGGGGCAGGCACTGCTTTCTCCTTCTTGCTGGTTTCCAAAGAAACTCACTTTTTTTTTTTTTTTTCCCTTCCTTAGCTGTAAACCGTGATTTTAAAATGCATTCTAAAGTAAAAAGCAAATGACAGCACATAAACAATTCTCTCATCTTGCAAACCCACTTGTCTTTGTGTAGTAAAGAGATTCTTGCTAGAACCAAGTTTATTTTCTAATGGCACTGTTCTCTCTTGAAAAAAGTCTTGATTCAGGTGGCCCAAAGTATTTTGCAGACAAGTGTCCTTTTCAAAAACTTTTTTTGCCAAGAGTCCAGATCAAGTTTTCCTTAGGTCCCTCTCCTAGAAGCTGAGAGAAACGGGTTGAAGACATCAAGAAACCTGCTGTAGGTCAGGTTTTGGAATGTGGGTCTCTCTCAGCCCCAAGTTCAGCTCCTTTAACTCTTGGCAGTTTAGGGGTAGGTGACTGTCTCAGCACATCTTCAAGGCCCTGCTTCTATTCCATGCCAGAAGTCCATATTTCAGATCTTCAGAATTACCCATAAAATTACATCAGGGTTTTCCAGTGACTTGTAACACATTATCGTTAATCAGCATTGAGAAGGAGGTTATTCTGGGGCCTTGCAGTGGGCTAGCCCAAACCATGATGATATTCATGATTCATAATTTATTTATACTTTTTAATCAAATGCACACAGATATTTGGGGGAATAAAAAAAGAAAGGTCAGTTTCAGGAAGGGGAAAACACTGAGGCCAGTGTTTCAAGGCTACAAAAACGAAGCTGTTAGCAATTCCCCTGAAAATTAATTCCCCTGTTCACCTAGTGGGACTTCCCAGCTTACAAAATCTTGGAGTGTGCATACTGGTGAGAGCCATGCACCCTCTTGGTCTCTAAAACTTCTGTGAATAGTCAAAAGTAGGGAATTCTTAAAATGTTTATGAAAAGCTTTGTTTCACTTCTTTATGGTTCTTTTCCATCCAAACCTTCTAGCATTAACACAGGTGTTTCACTTCTCTCTAACCTGATCTGCTGCTGTTTGCACTCTCCAAGGCGACACATGAAGATATTAATGATACTGCAAATGCCAGCTGTGTGATCTAGGTTAGTACAAAGGTTTGCTCGGCTATTTACACTGACATTAAAAGGTGCAAGTCCTCTCTGGAAGACATGGGAAATAGTACTCCATAATGGAGAGACCAGATACAGTAAGATAGTCTTTTCTGCTGTTTGGTTTAAAAAAATAGGTCAGCAATAGGTAACAATGGCTTCTGGTATGGCATCATGGTTCAGATCTGCAATATATATATATGGTTAGAGTTTGATGTCTTAAAGCATTGTTTCCCTTAACATGTCCTTGGATTGTTCTGTACCTTGTGGGGTGGGACATATTGTCATGGATGAAGCACTGTATGGTACACATCTAATTAAAAATGAACCTTTTTTTTTGGTTGCTTTCCATGTTAAGGTGGGAAGAATGTGCTGCTAATTATTATTTTGCCACTCTCTGCAAGATCTCGCCCCTCCAGGATTTTGCAGTAGATCTACTGTGTGCTATTTTATTTTGATTGAAAACCAGGGTTGTCACCTGAAAGCTTGGCTGACAGAACTTTGCTTCTGTTTTGCAGAGTTGTGAGGTTTGAAGGCAAAATGAGTAGTCCATTGCTGACAGATGCTGTCTAACTTGAGAGAGCTCTACTGACTGAGACCTTACAGACTCTCCCAGAAGTCTATTCCTGTTGTCACTATCCTACCTCGTGCCTGTTTTGAATCTTCCTGGTGACAGTTTAAGCTCATTACTTGTCTTGTGTCTTTTTGGGACATGGCTAATAGAGTATTACCTTCCTCTTTGCAGCCGCTTTTTTTATATATACGTATTTGAAGATTATTGTCATTTCTCCTCTCCTTCCTAGTCTTTTTTCCCCTCGATTCATGCAGCTTTACTTTGCTGATCATATTTTCAGGATCTCTGATCATTCGTGTTCCTGTGCTCTCCAGTGTTGCTCCACATTTTACTTTGTGTAATTCCCCAAGCTCAGCATACTACTCCTGGCAGGCCCTTCCAATGTCTTTTAGGCGATAATTCTCCTTATATATCACAGAGCAGTGCTTGGATTTTTTTTGTGATAGGCCTGCCCTTTATTCTCTTAGTTTGTTTGGTAGGGTATTTTTTTTTTTAAACATACGTAACATTTATTTCTCAGCTTGCATTTTACAAAATACCTGGCATCCAGTTTCAGTTTGGGTAACCATATGCCGACAGGACACGCTTGCTAGCTCTTTGATTCTGTATCTACAGAAACCAGGGGCGATAAAGGGCCATTGCTCTGGAGATTTTAGTATTTGTTGAGTTAAACATTGCAGAGCAGCCTAGCATCCCCACCCTCGTCATGAATGAATCTGGCAGGAATGAGTTTGAAGTCTTGCTCTGGTTGACTATAAACCTTTATTACACGTGGGATGTTCCTTGTGGAGAGGGGGAGGCGGTTGCCTCCCAGATGAAATAAGCAGAGTTCATCGGCTTACTCACTGCCCTGCCGAGCGGGGTTTGATGGGAGTTGCGCAGGGTGCCTGGCACCTGCTGGAGCAGGGAGGCTGGCTGGCAACCATAAACCCACAGGCAACCCTGATGACTGCCCTCGGCGCAGACTGTAAATAACAAAGGCATTTATTTTATTTTTTCTATGGGGATGGGAGCAGTGGTGAGAGTAAACAGGAGGAATTAAAACCACCATCTTGCTGCAGACGGGTGGTGGCGTGTCCTGGGCTTTCACCACCGCCGAGCTGTTTCTGAGCCCTCCATAACAATTTGTATTCAAGGAAAGTTGGCTTGTGTCTTCTGCCCTTATCTTGTCCTCACCGCAATGAGTATATGAGCAAATCTCTACAAAAAAAAAAAAAAAAAAAAAAAAAAGCACACAGAAAATAGAGACAACAATAACCACTGGAGTGCTGCTGACTGCCTAAGACCACTTCTTGCTCCTTCCTATTTACTTTCTAGCCCCTTTTCTCAGCTAAATCAAGGGATACAGCCATGGATCTCTTCCAGTTTCATTGGAGTTTTACTTTAACTTTGTTTTTATGACACTTTCTAGTAACTGCAGTTCAGCCTATTAGCCAGGATCTATGATGTCTTTTTTTTATTTTTCAGCCATAAGGGTATGTGTGCTTGACCTATGGGCAAGTAATCCTCAGTCATGTTGCTACTGACTGCAAAGGATATCAAGAAATGCTCACCAAAGAAGTCAATCGTGATGTCATCATCACAATCAGAAATTCCTTGTCCTTTCCATGTGCCAGCCACAGAAATGGGTCCCACAGCTGCAAGAGAGGGCCCTTGCAATAGGAGGACAAGAGGGGCTCAGGCTGTGTCGCTGCCCCTAGTGAGAGATTTGTTCATCTGGCAATACAGGGCTGAATCCCCTCACCTTTTCTGAACTTGGAAGCAAGCTGAGTGGTCAATTTTGCTCCTTGTGAGGACAGTGGTTAGAAATCCCAGCTGCTATAGAGGCAAGCCAAAGAGTCAGGGTCATGGACTGTGGAAATCCTGGACCAGAGAAACCCAGGGGCTCTAGGAACAGACTCCATCAGCACTGCAGACGAGCACTAAAGGTTTCAAATTGTTTGTGCACTTTGTTTCCAGAGCTGATATTCTGGGACATTTCCAGCACTGAGTTGAGTTCAAAGCAGTTGGATGGACAAAACAAGGGAGTCTTTACCTCTGAGGCTGTTAATTTTACATTTTTATTCACAGTACCTTGTATCTGATGGGCAATTGCAGAACTGTAAATTATCACACAACTGTCCAGGTCCCAACAGGAGTGAGTATCTGACGGCTAAAGGGGAGGTCAGGAGGACAGGGCCAGAGGGCAGAAAATTAAGGCTTCAATTAATTGGACTTGCTTTCCCTCAATTAGGTTTTGAACAGTGATTTGTAACCCTCCTCTTTCTTGCCTGGGTGTGACCAGACCCGCACTGCAAACTCAGCTCTTCTGCTAAATGCTCCTGCTCCTACAGTGTTTGGAGTTTGTACTGTTGAATGCAGTAAAAAGCATGATTCATGTTACAACTGAAGAAGAAAACAACAAGGAAATGTATATAAAATGTGACTGTTTGTAACGGCAGAATTCGCGTTTACAAGTGCTTTCATGGAGAAGCATTTATCGTCCTGTAAAAGAGAGGTGCTAGGTGGGTGTACAATCAGCTCTAAATTATCCACGAGCAGCTTATCCAGGTCGTGGATTAACTGTGCCGTGGAGTCCCTGACACTTTGCTGGCACTGTGCAGGGGGGTCCGTCTGCACTCAGGAGCTCCAGCACGGCGTTCCAGGACCGAGTCCAAAGCTTTACTGATGGCTGTGTGGCAACACCGAAGTATGTCCCGGCTCCAGCAACATTTATCCTTGTGGTTGCAGTGTTGCAAACATACCTTGGGTTGCACATTAGCTAATACACCCTCTTGGAGAGGAGCGCAGAAATACCTAAGAGATTGTGAAAAAGCCAGGTTGTGTCTGGCAAAGCCAGAGCTGAATTAGAGCTAATAAGTCTGGCTAAACTTAAGTTGACTCTATCTGGAGTCAATCACAAAACTGACCAGTCTTCACTTTCAATATAGGCAACGTGCTAAAAGATATGCAGGCCGTGTCCCAGCTGTGTTGCTGGGAGTGACTCTGAGCTTCCAGCTCTGGATGCCTCCCAGAGTTTGTCCCAGGCACCTACTGAGCTGAAGGCTGGGAATGTAGCTGTCCTTTTCTCCCTCTCCTCTTCCTCTGTGCAGAAAAATGGCCTTGATCCCCAGGTGGGGTCCAGTAAGCACTCCAAATGCTGGCGTGGCTTTACATGATACACCACAGAAAGTAAAGCTACACGGGAAATACGTGGACGATGTGGAACACTTGAAGTGTGCTTGTCACACACGGGGAGTTTTCTGTTTTCTGGAAATTAGCTTCCACTGGGATGGTCTGGAAATGACCATGTAGCGCAAGTGTTATCTGTTGTGTCAGCATGATCCTGGGCATTCCATCATGAAGTCCATGGCATTCGAGTGGGGGAGCGTTTGGCCCAACATACTGCTAAAGCTAAAAATGCTCATGTTTATCCCACTGCCTTGACTTTGCACTTTCCCACCTTTTCTGCTTAAACTCCCCATCTTTTTTTTCCGCCTAAACTCCCCATCTTTATATGGTAATGAAGAAAGTGGATATGCCATAAAAACACTGGAGGAGAAAAAGCCATAAATGAGTCACTGAAAATATTGATAAGATCGCTGATATGGAGCTGATCCATAGCTTCCAGCCTTCCTGTTTTTCTGTGCCCACTCCTCTTGCAGCTTCTCAGGCCCAGCTATGCCCCTCCTTGATGGTCGGAGGGGGACCAGAGGGATTTCTTCACCTCCCCGTAGCGAGGACATATGCCAGAGTCACAGAGCTCCTTCCTCACCGTGCCAGGATGTCACAAAGTCTATTTAGCACCTACAGCAACCCCTGACAATTCTCAGAGCTACTTATAGCAGCAACCAAAATGTCTTATCACACCCCTGTCTTGGTGACAAATTAAAACTGCAATTTGATTATTACCATCTTTCCAAATAAAGGGCTGGGCCTTGCTTCCCCTGACGCTGATTGCAAAACTGGACTTGACTTCAGTGGAAGCAAAGCTTGCCTCGGGATATATTTAGAGAAAGTAAGTAGCAGCTATTTTCCGAGTGTTTATTTTACATTTCAGGTTTAGGCATTTGCAAGAGCGGTTTCTGACGGACTTTGTATAGCTGGGGTTGTGACTAACAATAATAACAGGCAAAGCTGTGACTTTGCCCTAGCCCCGGAACAAGAGGCCACTCCGTCCCCGGAGTCATGCAGAAGGCACATGGTGACTCACACCCTCGTAATCCCTCTTCTGGGTTTCCCCTCGCTCCACGGGAAAGGAACTTTTTTTCCTGTTCTATTCTTGCCGATGTGCGTGGTCCCAGCCACGCCGATCCCACAGCTGCAAAACATGCCGAGAGACCACCAGCACCAAGACCCACACGTCAGGGGGTTTAGCACCCAAGGGAAGGTGAGCACTGGTATTTAGCATTAAACAAAACTCTATTTCATTCTGCCTGGAGCACGAAACAACTTGCTTCATGGTGGAAAGCAGTACAATGGCATACAAAAGGGCTCCATCTGCCTCATTCCCCTGCACAGCTCCCCACAAAATACATTGCCTGAGCAGTGATTTCAAGGTGCACCACAGATGTAGCCTCTGGCTTCCAGGTGACAGTGCAAGTCCGGGATGTTGGTTAACCAACCACACAAGGTGTCACTGTGGCAGCCTCATACATCACTTTTAGTCATTTGTTAATTAAGCTACCTCCTTCCTCACAGAGGTACCATCTGCAGGTGACGCTGTCCAATGATCCAACACATGCACGTGTTGGCCTCTTGTGAGATTATGGTTCTGGAGCATTCATCCTGACCTGTGTGCAGTGGAGACCTGGAGAGTCACCTGGAGATTAGTGAGCGTGAGAGGCTTTGAAAATTGATGGATTCGTATTTAGGGAACTGACTTCTCCACTGATTTGATTCCTTCCAAAGCTGGCACCTCTGTGCTAATGGATGGCCGGATTTGAGTATCACTTGTATTTTGAGCACATTAAAGTTCCATGTTTTCTCACTAAAATATACCTGGGCCCATCAAATTACACAGTCTTGAAGGGCCAGCCAAATGCAGGTTTTTCTCCATGCAAAACACACTTCAAGATGGCACAGGACTTGGAGCCAAATTTAATGAAATATGTGGCAGGTAGAAGAAAGTTTTTTTGAAGATCACAGAATCACAGAATCACAGAATTTCTAGGTTGGAAGAGACCTCAAGATCATCGAGTCCAACCTCTGACCTAACGCTAACAGTTCCCACTAAACCATGTCCCTAAGCTCTACATCTAAACGTCTTTCAAAGACCTCCAGGGATGGGGACTCCACCACTTCCCTGGGCAGCCTGTTCCAGTGCCTAACAACCCTTTCAGTAAAGAAGTTAAAGATGTTTAGCTGAGGTCTCCTCAGATAATAATTTTGAGCATTTTGACCCTTTTGGCTTATATTCTCAGATTTTTTATTTATACTAAGGTCTCGCCATCGCATCATTCAGAAATAAAGCTTCTACCACTGCAGGTCAGCTAGGAGCCTGTAACCCGCTGACCAGAGGATATCTCTACCATTCAATCACCTGCATATGAGAAGGAAAACCCATCTTTACATGGCTACCCAACCCCTCACTGCCTCCTTAGACTGCTTCCAGGATCCAACTAATTGAAAACTGCCTCCAAAAGCCCTACTCCTTACCCTCACTCATTAGGTACACGCAAAGGCCTGGGCTTGGTTCATATACTGGTGGTCTGGGCTGCAGCTCAGCAGTGAGTACCCAGCCATTATGGTTCCAGCATGAAAGATTCACCCCCTAGCACAGCTTACACTTGTCTTTCCTCAGCCTTACTACATGTGTAGGAATGCATTGCCCCCTTTGCTGGCTTCCCACACAGCTTCTACTCAGGATGCAGTACAGACAGCGCAGTCTCCGAAACAAAGTGTGCTGACTCTGCTCTTAGGGCAAGGGCATGCTTCTTTCATCTTCTCTAAAAAAAAAAAAAAAGAGCAATGCACATATTTGGGAAAATACCTATAACGTGAAGCTCTAGGATGAGTTAATTCAGTGTAGTGGATCATACAGACATTCCTTGAAAGTCCTGAAACACCACTTATGTGAGAACTGTCTGGGGAACTGGTCTAGTGCCGGCACCCTGAGTAGGTGTAGGATATTTTTCCATCTAAAAAAATTTAGCTACGCAGCCTGTCAGAGCTGGGATTAGGTTTCAAGCAAAAAAAAAAAAAAAAAAAAAAGCTTCCACGGTCTGTGGTTAACTCTCACGGGAAGCCAATGGTGCTGCGTTCTTAAGTCACTTTTTCAAAAGAGGCTAAGGTCCCAAATAAATGTCCACGAATTCAACGTGACTTTGTGTGAAACTGTTCTACCGCTCAGGCATCCTCATCTCCCCCTTCAGTGCTCAGTCTGCTTCTTCACCCAGCTTCAGAGCCACCCTCAGGTCCCCTCTGCCCGCTGGGAACACGGGGATTGCTCCGTCACGGGCGGCCCTACAGCACTGTGAGAGCGGTCCGGGCTCCGCTGCTGAGGGCAGTGTTGGCTCATGGCGCGTTTTATCTTCTTTCTGAGCTCCTTGTCCCAGTACATAAACAAATTTGTTTTTGTTTAAAGACTTTCCCACACAAGCGTCTGCCAAGTTCAGAGGACTGCTCTTTGAGATTGATCTTGAATTTTTTTGGAACAAGAGATGAGATTATATAATAAATTCAGTTAGTCTCGGCGAGGCGGTTGGGAGATGCTGTTTCAGACTGCTTCGTAACAGCCAAAAGGATTAAGGAAAAATAAAAGAATCCTCAGAGTGTAAGTGGGGAAGGAGTTGGATTTTCAATTTAGTAAGTCTAATTTGGAAACAAACTCACAGAGAAGTCATCCTGATAGCAGACGACGGATGAAACATTTGCAGTAAACTGAATAGATTAATTTCTCGTAGAATAACCAGCATTCTCTGTTTAGCCTCTTCTTTAATATACATCTTGTCATACATCTTCAGTTATATCTATGATGCATTGGTTTTCACATAATAGTCCACTGGTGATTTAGAGAATGATCGCTGGTCCTATTGCATAGGGCAGTGCCAAAATTCCTGTTGTTTGCCAGGCAGCTAGACATCCTGATGCTTGTTGTCTGCTTCAGGTCTTGTTCTTCTGAATATCCATCCTCCTCCCCCTTAATGCAATGGTTAAAAGGAAAAATGAAAGAAATAGATATTTCTTTGTCCTGTCAGAAAAAAATACCTATTTCCTCACAGTGCATTTTTTTTTTTTTTTAGTTTGAGCTCAGGAATGCAAAATCTTGAGAGAAACTGAAGTTTGAAGGCAGTACACAACCAAGGAGCTGGCCTAGCATCAGGACAGCACGGTGGCAAGCAGGCTGAGTACTGGCAGCCCACCTTGGTTTCTCCTATAGTGGAATTGATGCTGCTGGCTTAGCTAGCATTTTCTAATGGAAAAGCTGGCAGTGAGGCTGCAACAGGAGGGAAAGCTGTCAGAACAGCATCCCTGGGAGAGAGGAAGTTGCTCACATACTTGCCATCACACACCTTCCTGAGTAACGTCTTTGGTCTCTGGTGAGTACTGCTCTGGAGTGAGCGAAACTATGACAAAATGTGCAGATGGTACCAAACCAATGGCCTGTCTTTGATGGCTTTGCATTTCTTGGGCATCCTCATGTTTTTTCCATGCTGCCTCAGTGCCTGTCCCAGAGCCAATTTGTCCCCTCTTCTGTGAAACACACTGAATATCAGTACACTGGCAGAGATGATGGGAGGGGATTTCAATGTCAGACAGTAGTCCCCTATAAAAAAGTAGAATAAAACGGTACAATTATCATGAAGGTACCCCCTAAGAGGCCCATGGGAAAATAATTTCATGTTGTATTTTGAAAATTTAATAAACAGTGTTTTTGTACTGGACAGGAAACTACAAAAGTTTTACAGTTGCTTCACAGTTAGATATTTTTTAAAACAGCACTAAACCCTGACTGCAGGACCACAGAGACCCCTGGGAGATCTTTCAAAAACAATTTATGGACCATACACCAAGTGGTCTTCATCAAGTGTGTAGCTCAAAGTTGTAGAGAGAGATTTTCAAGATCTTCTATCTTTCCTATACAACTAAGCATATTTTCATTTATGTGTAGTCTTTAATTCTTACTGCTGGTACAGGCTAGGAAGTGTTCAGGGCATGTTTATTTAATTACTTAGCTTCTCCCATTAAATTTGAAATTTTCCAAATAAACCTAAAAAATATCCAGCTGCAGTCTGAAAGACAAAACCAAGGTCACGTTCATTATATGAAACTCCCATTTACTGTGGTTTTCTTTAGTGGGAGAAATTTAGTGTGGCATAACTGTGACATTGAGACCCGCTTTTTTTTTTTCTTATTTTTTTTTTTTCTTCTGGCCACCAGGTATCCTAATAGTCATGAGATTACCAGAGAAGAAGGAAGCAAGAAGAAAGAAAAGGAAGGCAATCAGACTGAGAAGAAGATGGTGTCAGTGCTGGATTTGACAATGCCCATAGGTCCCTTCCAGCTCAGGATATTCCATGTTTCTATGACTGTAACACCCGTGCTATCACTGTGGCAAATCCTGTCTCCTCAGACTTCTTTTTCCCCAGGGTCATGCTGGGACCCACCTCTTCCATGGTTAAAACCCTGACTTCAGACTGTGCCAGCTGCCTTTGGCTATTTGACTTCAGAACTTTCTAAGGTGTAAGGAAACTTACGGTCCTTGTTCACCGGTGCTCCCACCCAGGGACTAGGAGCCACTTGCCACTCCTGACCCATTGCTGGGCCACCACCGAAGCAATAGGGTTTGCTGTGGTCGCCACTGTAGGATGTGGAGTTGATTACCCAGTAGGTGATTTTTCTTTGTACAGAGTCAGTGCTGAACAAATAACTGGTCGGGCATATCATTAGGAGGGACTGTGGTGCTCTGGTGCTGCCTTCTGCATGAGCCTTCAATTGGAGGTCCTGGCCACTTTTTTTTTAGGCGACACTGGTCTGATCCTGAGAAACTGAGGCCAACTACTGCAGCCAATCATACACAGTTTCACTTGGTTACGTTAGCCATACCTTGTCTTTATCTGTTCTGTGGTATTGTCCAGCATTTTAAAGAGGAGTGACAAATTTCATTTGGGAATAGGGTGTCCCAGTCCCAGTCCCAGAGTCTGTAGATAACTCTTCTGGCTGTTCTCAGGCTGACTTAAGTCAATCAACACCTTTGACACTCTTGGGTGGGGGCTTATAGCAGATGAATGCAATGTCAAAATCATCATTAGTGTTAGGGAGGATGGGTATGTGTCATTCTGCAAAACTCTGGGGAACAATTTATGCTCTGTCACTTCATAAAGGGGGAAAAAAAAAAACACTTTCTCCAGTTATTAGATATGACTTATACCTAAAGGCCAGAGCAGGTGGCCCTGTGATTACTTCTTTTTGTAATGAGAGAATTCTGCTTCCTTTAGATGCATTAATTTATTTGGAGGCTGCTAAGAAGTACTTGGAAAATTTGAAAAACAAGACAGGCGATGAACTCCTTTCCACTTTTGCCTTTTTTTTGTGTGGTTAGAGAAAGTATTTTAGAGCATCTGTTTCACAAATTGTAAGCCAATCTGCTCCAGTTGTAAAAACTTACTGTGCTATGCATCATCCCCTGGAATCAGAGCTAATGAAACTTGACACAATAATACAGTCAAATAGAGCCCCAATGAATAAAGCTGTTGCTTTTCTAATAATGGTTATTCCAAGAAAACAAAGCCTAGGAGTTCATGCCCCAGTTTTCTTTTGGAGCCTATATAGAAGAAATGTTCAGAAGATGCCTTTAAATATCATTCCTACTTTCTGAACAGCACTCCTGCTGTAAACCCACAGTGAGGATAATAAGATCATAGCATCATGAAAAGGCAAATTCCAGAAAAATTTACATCCTCTTGCTTCTAATTGCCTTTAGCTTAGCGTTTTTTAGTTAACAGATCATCACTTCCATTGCTTCTGGAAATTTTGTTCTTTTGACCATGCCATCATGTTCCTGGAATGCACAGGAAGAAAGAAGTTCGGCATGCCTGCTCAGTTTGGTGGGCACAAGAATCCTAAAGTGATCCAATCCAAACCGTTCATCAGTTTTGGCCTGCTCACTGTGAAAGAGACTTGTTGCTCAGTTAAATGGTACCTGTATTAGATTCAAGGCACTGGGTCTAGCTCTCAGACCCCAGCAATATATCTCAGAAGTGACATGATGGAAGTCAATGGGTCTGATTCTCCTACTCCTCTGGTGTCCCGGTCACAGGATCATAGGTCAATGGAATCATAGAATGGCTTGGGCTGGATGGGACCTTAAAGATCACCCAGTTCCAACCCCCGTACCATGGGCAGGGATGCCACCCACTAGACGAGGTTGCCCAAAGCCCCCTTCAGCCTGGTCTTGAACACCTCCAGGGATGGGGCACCCACAGCTTCTCTAGGCAACCTACGCCAGGGCCTCACCACCCTGTGAGTAAAGAATTTCTTCCTAATGTCTTATCTAAATATACCCTCTTTTAGTTTAAAAACACTATCCCGTGTCCTATCACTACACTCCTTAATAGAGTTCCTTCCCATCTTTCCCATAGCCTCCCTTTAAGTACTAGAAGACACTGAGTTACTTCTAATCTGTTTGAATGAAAAAAGAGGTATCCATCTTTGCTTTGACTTGAGGCTAATATTTAGCCCCAAGAAACACAGATTTAGCTAATAGCAAGTATCCTTCCTGCTCAGATCTGTCTGTCTTGCTTGTTGGCGATGCACTCCCTGTCCCCATGGGCCAGAGAAGTGGATGTTAAAGGTATGGTTGCTGAGAAGATCGCCACATCACTCCCCTTGTCCTTGAAATACTGAGAAGAATCAAGACTAAAAAGAAAAGTTGTTTCTCTTGGAGAGTTTTAAAGTGCTTGTGAATTGCCAAAAAAAGAGTGAAAATGTTGCCAATGCAATAAATGTCTTTCTAATATGTTGTGACCCGGCCAGAGCTCTTGCATCACAGTCCCTGTCAGAGCATATAAATCTGCAGTTCCTCTTAAAAACCTACCACCACCACAACATCCTCAACCAGATTTCTCCTCAGCACCAGGCTTAATATAAACAATTACTAGGGGAAGCTGAAGATGGAATGAGAGGCAGGGAAGTTTTCTTCTTTTATTTGAAGTGGTATTACTATGTTTTGATAGATGGAGTCTGAAAACTTTTTGGATTAGGAGTAGAAAACACGATTTTGTGTGTCAGGATGCTTTGCTGGTTTATACAGTGGCACCCTGATATGTTGTTTTCTAGACTTTTTCACAAGCAGGGTAACTTTTTATTTGCTTTTATATCCAATTCCCACTGAATGGAAGTTTTGCACGTGCTGTCACCCCCTCCCTCCACTCCACCCCTCCAGTTCATGAGCAAGTTTACTGAGCTCACCAGCAGCTCATGTTTATTTTCTTATCTTAAGTTAGAGTGCGAAATTAAAACACTTGATTTGTCCTTGGCAAGTTTAAATGAGTATTATTTATGCAGCACCATAGGGGTCTATAGCTCTTTGCGAGCAAAGAGAAACTGAAATACCATGGCATGGGGCGATGCATTGCCAGGGGCTTGCCAACACTCAGAGTGGGCACAATGGAGCACGTAGGGGCAGAGATTGCTTAGCTTGACTTGGTGCTTTGTGGGTCTGTGTTTTGCTCCTCACAGCTGGTCTGTCAAACCAGGGCATTTCACTAGAAAGACATCAGTACCTTTGTGTTATTTGGGGCATGGCCACTGATGAGACTTTGCAGAACATCTTAGTGCTGGGTATAATTCTGGCACCATCTCTCACAAATGTTGCCAGCCAAGTTTTATGACACTTTGTTGGGCTATTGCCAGCAGTCAGGTCACAGCGTTATGGAGCTCCAGGTAGAAAAACTGCCTTTACACACCTCTGGAGGTAAGTTTTTCTGGTCTGCACAAAACCTTTTTTTTTTTTTTTTTAATTATTATTATTATTATTTTTGTTGTTGTTGTTTATTTTTTAGCAAAATAGCAAAAGGCGCCAAAATGGCAAATAGCACCAAAAAAGTTCACCACACCAATGATTCAACTCAGTTATCATAGAGTTTAAATATGTTATTTAAAATGTGGTTATGTATTTTAAACATTTTCGTATAGCTTAGTTAGTCATTAGTTAAAAACTAAATCAATTTCAAAAATTCCTTATATATATAACAGTAATTAGTTTTAGCTTGAAGTTGAGGATGAAAGCACACATTCAACAGGCGTCTGCAGTCTCTCCTAGTCTGGTAACAGGGGAAAAAAATCCTTCGCACTGCTGAATTTAAGGTGGGAATGGGCATAATAAATTGTGGAAGTTTTAAGAAACTAAGACAAGTAGGAAGCGAAAACAGAACATTGCACTATTTCTTTATGCACAGCTCCTAGGGTATGTACACAAGTACTCGTGAATGTCTCAATACAAAATATTCATAATAAAAATAATTTGTACCCAGCTTGTTGTCAAGTTTCACCCCTTTATTAATGCCTGCAATTTCCTGAAAATTCAACACTGTTTCCAAAGAATCAAGTCTAAATCAAGTTACAGCAATTTTGTGAAGGTGCTGTGTAGTCAGATAGTTTAAAGCTAAAGCATAACTGTGAATGAAATTCTTTCCCATTTTACTCCTTTGCTATGATACCAGATAAGAGTTATATTTATGAACAAGCAATTTGCCATCAGTTGTTATAACTTACCCTTTAGTTTTATGCCATAAACTTTAGCACGTCCAAAATCAGACTGTTCCAGTTAAGCTTGTCATAAAAACATTAAAAGTATTTTGCTGGAGATGTGGAAGAAGTATTCAGTCACTTAAATATCTCTCCATTCTCCCCAAACATAAAAAAGGGCAAGTAGGAAATGCTCACCTCATATACAAAAGTAATGTCTAATAGCTGGAAAAGGTCTGAAGATCCTTTCAACTGCAGGTTATAGAGATGGTTATCTCTGGGAGGACATTCCTCATCTTTTCCATATGTTCAAAATAAGCTTTCTTCTGTGATTCTGAAGCTCCCTTGGCAGGAACGGAGAAGTGTTGAAATATTGTGTTTCACAATTTTCCAGACAAAATACTAACTTATCTAAACGATACATTGCTGTATTGTGCAGTACATAAGCTCCCCAGTTTTCTGGAAATAGATAATCATTTTAATTTTTCATTACTTCATAACCAGAGAGGTATCTCACAGTTATCATAAGCATTGTTGAGCAAACAGTGATATGGAGCCAAGGATTGGTGTGATTATAACACATTTTTTGCTTGTGTGGAATATTTTAATGCAGTTTCAGTGACTCATTGAAAGCAGTCTAGGAGACAACGTATTATTTCCTTCTCATCTGTGTAGCACACAACAACTAATTGAATCACTTTAATATTACAATGGCAGAGATATCATTGGCCATGAGTAAAATCCATTCTTTTTACCAAAACTTTAACTTTTCTATTATTTGAAAAAAACAACATGAGTGGCTGCGTTTGATGTTTGTCCTACCAAATTTTCTTGATCCTGTCCACAAAATTTTAGTGGTTTTAGCTCTGAGTAACTTCTGGAGAATCACAACATCTAATTTGCACCATTTCTTTGCGCACAACTCTTAGACTGTGTACACAAATACTCGTAAATATCTCAGTACAAAATACCCCTAAAAAATCCAAACTGTTCACAATCAGTTTATCTCCATAAGTGAGCATGTATAACATTTTGGTACATATTTGTTGCTTCTTTAGCGGTCATCATCTTTTCTGTGATTTCACACATTTTAACAAACAAGAACATTCAAGAGCTTTATTCTTAGAAACCATGTTAGATCTTTTTCATGATTTATGTTCTTTACATGCTCTCTTATCATGAGCAGTTCAGAAACTTCGGCAGAAGTGACCATGAGCTGTCTGGCACTCATTGCCTTCTTTACTGCTCCAAACCAGATAATTTCTACACTTATTTGGGAGAGCTGACAACCGCTTCTTTTTATTTTTATTTTTTTTTATCTTCTTTTTTTATTTTTTTCCTTTTTTTAAATTTTTTTTTCTTTGAGGGAGAGGTTTTCTTGACATTTTGATGGAACAGTATCAGCTTAGTTGTTGTCACAGTCCTGATCCATGAAGGGGTGTAACTTGAGCAAATAAAAGTATGTAAGTAAAACTTAAACTAGCTTTTAAATCATGATGGTTCTGTCAGCTTCGAAAACCCTGTGTAGTAGGCTGACTGATCCCACAGTCTGCACACACTACAGACAGTATTTGGTCCATGATATATATACAAGATAAAATCGCTATAAATACCAAAAATTTTTCCTATCTAGATTCACTGTAGCAACAGTTCTTTTGGTAGGAAGGTGACTTTGAAAATTATTTTCAAGCACCTTCTTGCTCTCCATTCACAATGGAATTCATTATTGCACAAAGTTTTAAACAAAATCTAGGACTCATTATTGCTAGAAGTGCTGCATAAATATATTATTTAAAAAAAATCAGGAATGAAATACTTTATCTAAAAAAGACAGTGTGGAAAAGCCTGGGGAGGTTCTCACACTGGGATCTTAACTTATGAGGGACCCATCAGAGGACCTGTCTCTTAGTGAAGTGCTGGTGGAAGAGGTTATGGGCTCCATATACACAACGAACAATGCCAAGTCATCAGGAGCACATGCTATTTACCTAATGGTTGTAGAGGAATCCAAGAATGAAATAATTAAACTGTGACATTTAATCTCACATTTAAAACTAATGTGGTGTCTGAAGATAGGAAATTGGCAAAATAACACTGGTATTTTATCGTGTTAACAAAAACACCCCAAACCTTTGTTCAAGGCAATTTGGGGGGAAATACAGTCCAGTAATGCTGACATCTACACTTGGGTAAAGCTGTAGAACCAATAATGGGGAATGTAACAGATAAACATGGATAAATATGTCATATTGAGAAGTCAACGTGATGTTTGTAAAGAAAGGTCTAGCATTAACTTCTATTGAAATCTTAATTATTAAATCTTGTATCTCTGAAGGAGTCAATTAATATATAGATAACATATTTAGTCTCTAAATTCAGTCTACTGAAATCTTAAAAGTCTTTCAGCAACACCAACAACTCTAAGAGAAACTGAAAAATAGCTGGGATACAAGGTCTTTGTATGGAAAAATAATGGCTGAAAAGATGGGAAGCGGAGAACAGAAAACATGACCTACTTTCACAGTGGAGTGTCATCACTGGAGCTGCAGATAATCTGTTCAAAAATCCATGATCAAAACATTTATAGAGGATCTGCAAAAGGACTTAATAGTGAAATAACATTGGTTATGTTAATAGGTTATTCAGAGTAGTAATTTATGGCTGAACAATTGCAAAGGGTTTTGCAAGACAATGATAAAATGCCAGATGAAATATAATGTAAATAAACATAATGTGGCAAACATTGGAGAAGAAATTTGAAAAATTAAGGTAAAATGCTAAAGAACAGGTTGTTATCACTTGTGAACAAGATGTCAGGGTTATGAAAGTTGTGTGAAAAAGTCTTCCTCGTGCTCAGTAGCAATCAAAAGAGGAAATCATAGTTATGAAGTATTAAGAAAAAAGTATATAAACAACACAGTCGCTATCATGGTACGACCCCAGCATAGACCAGTGGTTCCCCTACACTTAGGTCTGCATCTTCTCTTCATCTCTGTAGTAGAGGAGAAGTAGGTCCCAAGAAGGTAACCAAAGGGGTGGAAGAGACTTTCATGTATGCAGTGAATTTCGGAAGCAAGGCTCTTCAGCTTGGAAAGGAAACCATAAAGGTAAGGTTACAGCAGGGGTTTTGCATGATGCTGGATGACAGGGCCAAAGGGAACAGGGACAGACCGGTCATTGTCCCTCCCAGCTTGACACCTAATGTCCAATGAATCTAGCAAGTAACAAGTTCAAATAAAAGACTGTATTTTTTAATTCTCTATCTTCAACTCAGTTTGATCCTTAGTCTCAACCATTGGTCTGAAGCTGTGTTACCCACAAACCCTGCTTAGCATCTTGGAGGATACCAGTGACATGGTATGGAGACACCTCCCACATCTCAGCTCCTCCTCTAACAACAGACGTTTGAGGCTGGATGAAAATTACCAGCAAGAGATCTCCACTTAAAAACTTCTGAGCTTTGCCAGAAAGATAGGGTCTGATACAATGCTTCAAAGGAGTATCCCTCACAAAGCGCCTACTGAACCTTTTCCAAAAGCATATTATGGCATATATGTAGGAAACATTTGCTGTTTACACAACCGCTGCTTAACATTTTCTGATGGTTTCATATTTATTTACCAGGGTCACAAATGCAAAAAGCAAAGGCCTGAGGTAATTTCATGTTTAATAGATAAAGTCTGAAACACAAAGACATAGCCATGATTTGTTTTGTTCTGTTTTTATTTCAGATGTATGAAACCTTTTTTCTTCCCCTGACATTAGACTGATTATTTACTTAAAGATAAGGATGAATCCTATGAGAAAAAGGTGATCGCCTGTATGGCAGACTCATTCACTCTTTCTTTGAGTCTTCAGCTTTCTTGGGTGACCCGTGAATGAAATAAGGGGTAGGTTGGGCACCCCAAGTTAACAGGTAAAGAGAAGGTAGCTGAGGGTGCAGAAAGGACAGAGAGGAGACAATACACATGGAGGAAAAGGCAAAGAGTAGCTCATGAGAATAAAAAGCCTCTAAGGTAACTAAATTGGCAGAGCATAGCTGTAGGTGTATTTCTACACCATATGCCCATCAGAGTCTTAGGTATGATTTATACTGGTGTACTCAACTTTAATGTTGTATAGATCTAGTTGCTACTTCACTTTTTTTTAACCCCCCCACAAAAAAAGTGTTTAAGCAGTACATGGTACCGAGTGTCCCTGACCCCAAAGCAGTGATGTGCTTCTGCAAATAAAAAATAAGAGAGGGTTATTAGAGATGAAACCCTGAAATCAGGCCTTGATGCTCAGAAAAGATGTTTCTGTGGTATTTGTTTCTGTTATTATTAGTCTTCACTTGAGTAAACAAAAGCGTTAGTTCACCTCATTAAAATCAAAGAGAAAAATCTGAGAAATGTAGCTCAGCAGCCAAAGTCTCAAAATCCACCTTGAAATCTTATTGGCTATCTTCTCAAGGGAGGTGTAAATCTTCCTTTAGTTGGCTTTCATTTCTGATTTTGGCTCTGCTCCTGGAAATCTTCCCTGAGAGGCCTCCACTTGCTATAAATGTTGCAAAAGGAGCCTTGCTATTTGCAATGCCGTTATAATTATTTTTCTGACAGGCCAAGAGCTGCCTTGTGGCCATCTCGAGAGAGCCTTGGTGCTGTATTTCTAATTCATCATTTGGAGTCATTCCGGACATCAGTCTCAGGCTGCCAATCAAAACAACTGTGTATCTCAGGGTCAGGCCTTTCGTCTGTCCACGTCCCTGCAAACTGAACTGAAGTTTTCCATCTGATGGCTGTGATGCAACATGGCAGATTCTTTGCTGGGAAGACAACAGGAAAAAGAGACTTAAAAAAAAAAGAGAAATGGAGAAGAAGAGAGGCTTTGGCATGGGAATCCAGGAAGAGATGTTGTAGTTGATCTTTGCCTCATGCTCTTGTTTTAGGATCCCAGTCTAAGAGGTGTCTGCACACTCATTTTGGAAGAAGACCCGTCTGTCCACTGCACACTTTTTTACACAGCTGTGGAAGGATCCAGGATGAAATGCAGTGCCTTTTTAATGGGTGTCTAGCTTGGATAAGTGAAGGCCTCAGGGTGCTTTTGAGAAAGAAATGCTGTCAGGAAAACACCCTGAGGGTTCTGTCTGACAGTGGATCAGATCATTTTTACAGCAACAAGGCAGGAAGTTCAAGCTAGACAAGAAGTCATCCAGGAGGAAAAAAAAAAAATAGAAAGAAAGAAAAAAAAAAAAAAAAAAAGGAAAGAACCCCATGGAGCTCAAATGTAATTGTTTGTTTTGCTCTGAGGTCTGTGCTTAGCACAATCCAACTTGCAGGCACCACTGAGGTGCTCAGAGTGAGGAGGCTGATAAATGAATGAATTTCAGGGGGCAGGAAATGCTGATGCCAACTTTACTGGGAGCAGTTTGAAGACTCCACTGTAACCTTTGAGCTCTGACTGCAAAGAAATGTTATACAGCCCTGTGCAACATGACCACAACACTTACCAGCTGGAGGGGAAGAGAAGGGAAAGAAAGAGAAAGGGGACAAACAACATCATGACTTGCTTTGTTTTTAGTTCAACATTTATCTTTATTTTTTTTTTTCCCTCTGAATTAGTTTCAATAAAACCTGCATCGCTCGTGGAACTCCTTCAATAAAAAAGTCACTGTTTGTTATACGATAACACTGAACAGACTCCAGGCACTCCATTTTCTTATCTTAGATATACAGTGGAGCATAACTCAAGCAAAGGGGAGAAGTTAATGCATCTGTAACACTAGGTAACAGAAGCAACAGTAGCATGTTAGTGTAGTAATAACTCTCACATGTGGAATATCTGAAGATGGGTTTTATTGAATTCAGTTTATTTAACCAGGATAAACCCTTGAGATATGGATCTCATTTACAAGATGGTGTTGGCAAGAAGGCAGATTATTACAAGCACATGTGGAAGATAAGTATAAAGCAAAAAGTGAAAGACCTGTTTATATTTTTAATTAGAATCCTTTTATCGCACACACACAAAAAAAGTTAAGTGAAAAGGAAGGCATTAGATATAACTATTACTTGTTGATATTTATAGCAATGGTATTTCCTACTTCTGTAGCGCCTTTCTTCCCTGGGCATCTTAATGGTGAACAAAACAAAGGCAAAACCTTCTCCCTTGGTGCACACCAGGCCTGGCTAAGCCAATTCTGCTTGGGAGGCTTTCAGAGATCCCCGTGAAGCAGCACTCCGGGACAAGGCACACGTGGCAGAGGGACTGCGGGCAGAGCCGAGAGAGCTCCGTGACGGAGCGTGCTGCCACCGTGCAGCCCTACCTCGGGAACGTGGACACGCCAGGGCAAAAGCCAAGGAGAACACAATGTACAGTGGAAATTTCAGGAGAATTAAAGTAGGCAGAGTGCAAGTGTTCAAAGTGGAATTTGACCAGGATTAACCCCTTTTATCTTGCTAGGAATACTACAGGATCTTTCACGCGCGCTGGCATTTGGGACTTGGCTTCTGCATTTCACACAAAAGGCATTAAAACTTATGTTTATATGAATACATTTTTTGAAATAGTTACCTTTTAAGTGACCTCCAAACAGATACCAACCACATTAAAGTTATATGTGGTATGCTGGCACTCGAGGCTGTGAGGTGATGGAGTGCTTTTCTTTTCACAAGGCAATTTTGCTTGATAATCAAATGTCTCTGGTAGGTAAATACAAAACCTCTCTCCTCTATTAGAGAGTTATTATGTTGTGTTTACAATGTATTCTTTTGGTCTGTAGTTAACATACTTTAAATACTCTTAAAGGTAAATGGCTGCCTCCCAGCCAATGACATTTTTGGACTATCGAGTTGCATATTTTGCTCAGAAGTGTGGTTCTGGGTCTGCTTTGCACCTCAGGCTTCCCTCTCCCTGTGCAGACAGCTTCAAGCAGCAAAACCCAACGTGTATTCCCCCTATGGGACAGAGAGAAGACCAGGCTTGTCCAGCCATTCTGGGGTATGGCAACAGCTGGGATAAATGTAACAGAATGTGAAATTATTATGAAAGAATGTAGGCCAAAGAAAGAAAATAAAAATAAAAATAAAAAGACTTTTTTGAATAGGAGGTGCCAAAGTTTGCTCTTGAATATTCACCTAAGCAGTAAGATGATCAGCTAGGGCCTCCATAGCAAAAACTTTTAGCTTTGTAGGACACCCACAATGGAAACTGCCTGTGAGGTTACCTTTGCAAAAGCATCTATAGGTTACAGGGTATTCGTGGGTCACATGTTGCTAACGTTTTTTATGCAGTAGTGCTGTAAGTTTATTTGTGTTGGAATAGCAGGCACTGATGTTTCAAAAGAGAAATTTTGCCATCAACCTTGACACAGAAAAGGCCAACACAACTGTCTTTATCACAGAATCATAGAATCATAGAACAGTTTGGGTTGGAAAAGATCTTAAATATCACCTTGTTCCAACCCCCTGCCATGGGCAGGGACACCTCCCACCAGACCAGGTTGCCCATCCACCAGGCCATCCAGCCTGACCTTGAACACCTCCAGGGATGGGGCATCCACAGCTTCTCTGGGCAGCCTGTGCCACTGCCTCACTACACGCTGAGTGAAGAATTTTCTCCAAATATCTAATCTAAATCTCCCCTTTTTTTACTTTAAAACCATCCCCCCTTGTCCTATCCCTACACTCCCTGACAAGTCCCTCCCCAGCTTTCCTGTAGGCCCCCTTTAGGCACTGGCAGGCCACTGTAAGGTCTCTCCAGAGCCTTCTCTTCTCCAGGCTGAACAACCCCAACGCCCTCAGCCTGTCTTCACAGAAGAGGTGCTCCAACCTTCTGATCATCCTTATGACCCTCCTCTGGACTCATACTAATACTTCTGTGTCCTTCTTGTGCTGGGGCCCTCAAAGCTGAACATAGTACTCCTCCCAGGTGGGGTTTCATGAGAGCAGAGTAGAAGGGAAGAATCACCTCAACCTGCTGGCCATGCTTCTTTTGATGCAGCCCAGGGTAAGGTTTGATTTGCTCCATGAGGCTACAGGAAGGAGATTATTAAAGAAATGTAGGAAGAATTGGGAGATCAGGGTGTGTGGGCTATTTCACTGATTCACTATATGAACATGGGTGATATCTCCGGAGAGCAGTTTCACACAGAGAGAGCTCAGCTTCTTTGCTTGCCCATTGGGATTTGCCCCTGGCTTTCAGTCCTTGTCCCAGCTATATAAGCAGGGACGTCCAGGTGGCTTCTTCCTACCCAAAGTGCATGCACAAGCAAGAAATGAAAAGGTAAACCCCTCTAATTTGCACGACAGATTTATCTGTGTGTGGTAACCATCAAGAACACGCTTTCCTCTGTAGGTGTACCCCATAGCCTCCTTTTCACCTGAGCTTCTCTGGGTACTTGAGGCCAAGTGTCATATCTTGCTGCTGGTGGTGGAATGGCTGTGCAGGGCTCCCCAGGTTCCTTCAGCTCTTGGAAATGTTCTCACCATGTAACTTGCAGAAAGGGTTCCCTCCCAGTCACTGCCAGCAACCATTTGGTTGCAGAACAAAATGTCACCTAGCAGTATTCGCTCAAATTAATTTGCTTTGGCTGTATTTGCACATTAGTGTATTCATTTCCTGTTTGAGCAGTGACATTGTTTGCCACAAATGTGCTGTGGAAAGCTGATTTGGGGGAAAAAAGTCAATATTTGCTCTGAAGAACAACCAGACCCAATTCAAAAACATACTTAATGATTTGAAGTACATGGATGTATCTCAATGACTTTGTTGAATGAAACCTGATGCTGGGAACAGAAGCAATGCCATGAGCTTTCACTGCCCAATTAAGACAAATTGGTCATTGTCTAGCCTGAGTCAAGATTGTTCAGGATCTGTCCTCACTGTACTGAATCTGAAGAGATAAAACATATGCTGGGGATCTGCACACATTTGGGGAAAGCACAGCTCTACCATGAATGCACAGGAAAAAAAAAGAGGTAATGTGGACATTAGGAGTAATTGCCACAAAATTAGTCTCTGCAAAAGACAAGATAAAAAGGGAGCCTAAAAAGAACATAACTGTTACAAATATGCTAGAAATATTGTTGACAAGTCATGCTTGGGGATCATGTCCCCTACTAGGCCTTCATAGGTATGTGACAGACCAGGACTATCAGGACAAAACCACGGCTTTTAATAATCTGCAGTTTTCTAAACATATCCACTCCAATAATTTTTGGCTGCAAAAATGGTTGGAGCCTTGCAGTCCTTGCTATAGGTAGATTATGATTTTTTTTCTGATACTTACTATGTGAATTATAATATCTGTGGGGAAATGTAGTTGCTTGTGGCTCCTGTCCTATAAGAACAACTCTAAAGAAACAGCATGAGGCTGAAACAATTATGTCAAATTAAACCATAACAATAAAGAGTTAATGTACAAAGACCAATAAAGTTGCCTAACATTTCTCATTATAAAAAAATTCCCATCATTTTTCTTTTGCAGAGTTTTAACGTAGCTTGCAATAAGCAAATTATGAAATTTGGCAAGAGGTAGGAAGCTTGCTGTCTCTGCAAAATATATTGTTCAGAGTTGCCTGTACTCTACAATAATAAAAAAAAATCCTGTTCATTTTGTTGTAATCTGTAGAATTTGCTTGACATTTCTGGACATACAAAGCCTGCTGACCACACCCGAACCCCTTCAAGGATTCTCTCAGAGGGAATGGTCCACCTGGGTCTCTTTACTAGGGATAAATCCTGGAGATATGTAGTAGGGGGAGTGATGTGGTGGGGAGATTGCAGAACCAGGTGTGAAATTTCCTAGGCATGATGAACCATGGCTCAGGTTGTGGTTTAAGTTCCTGATCCAGCCCACTGAGATCTCTTGCTGAATTCAGGCTCAGCTGCAGACTGTCCCTAAGCACTTCTGCTGGCAAAGTTTTACTGCTGTGTTGCTGGGAACAGGTGCGGCGTCTGAAAGGGATGTCTTGGGTGACTCCATGCCTTGTTTAGCTGTGTGAAGCCCCCCCACCCCGGGGAAGCTGTTCCAAGCAGGACAGCCTGTCCAAGCTCACTTCACCTCTCATTTTGGACGTGGGTTGAATCACATTCTCCATCTTCGTTTTCAGCTGGAATGTGACTTCCTTGCTGTTTCATGAAATACGACATCCCCCTTCCCCTCTTCTCCCCCTGCTCCTGAACATGTAGAACTGAATATCATGTAGTTCAGATTTACCCATATGGCCAAGTTCAACAAATTAGCGGCCAGAAATTTTAATCAGATATTTAATCTTTCAACCATGTAAGTGAGATTTTGTGTTTACAGTGGCAGTAGGCCAGCTTAACCTCAGAGAAGAAAGATTGTTAGCAGTGTCCTTGAAGCTGGGGAGCCAGAGAGCAGTGACTCCACTGAGCAGGTCTGTCTGACCCACGGCTCAAAGGCAGCTGTAATCACTACAGCAATATCAACAGGTTTGTATGCTTTTTAAGTACTGGAAAGTCAAGAAAGACATTCTCTTCTTTGGCATATTGCTGGTAACTGTTCTGTGCATTCAAAATAATTCAGAAAAGTAAGGAAAAGAACAAAGTGTTGGTGGCAGAAAACTGCTGCAGATGAACTTGCAACACACCCTATTCCTGAATTTACCATTTTTTTAATAATTTATTTTTTTTACAAAGGGGAGCATCTTCACAGATCACAAAAATACCAACAGCAAATTTGATGAAATCTTCCAGTTTCACTACTGGCCTGCACAGATGCATGCCTAAGTGTAGGCATATGCACACAGTTCATTCCCCGTGTTCGGTTTGTAAGGGTTTCACCTGCTGTTCAAAGCAATATATGAAAAAGTTGGGTCTTGTATTGTTAACCCTGGAAACTGTGCTGCAAAGTAGCATAAGAGAACAGCATTATCACTAAAAGCCAATTATGATTTTTCTGTGTATTTTTGCTGAAGATTTATATTCCAGATATTCTTAAGTCAGAGTCAAGGGCTGAACACTTTAGAAGTCTGGGAGCATTTGGTTGTCACTAAGGTCTGCCTGGGGTGGCGCAGTATCATTTTTTGATTTGACCTGTGTAAAAACCTGAGTTCCCTGGAGTTTGAGCAATCTTAGATTAGGATTGGAATCTTGACTTCTCTATTCAGACATCTCATGTACAAATGCAAAACTCTTTGGGGGAAGAAAAGCCTATTTACTCAGGGCAGATGTGTTTAAAATCAGTAATTCAAGTCAGCCCATCAATACTCCCAGTGATGAAAGAATCGTTTGGGAGGCATTACAGTTCTGAACACCAAGTCTCAAAATTAGTTAACTTGGTAATTTGGTGGGCATTTTTCTGGTAGCCATGTGAGAAGTGGATGCTAGGAGATACGTTTGGACTGTTTATACTTCATTAGACTCTGGGGATGCTATATCACTGTGTACCAGGGTCAACTTTTTAGTACCTTGTGAACTCTCTGACTTTTTGCCGGAGATGCAGACAAATTCTGCCTGAGATAGGGCTACATTTTAGGAAGGATGTGTATATAGTTCCTGTCTTAGAGACTGACACAACCTTTGTGATTTCTAAGTAAAACATACCACTTTATGGTCTCCCAAAATGTAAATGCTTCCTACATCTTTGATTGCTACAGTTTAATTGCGGTTGTTGTTCACATGCCTTGTTTAATATGATTAATGTCATAACAGGTCTGCGGACATTCCTCAGTTCTTTACCTTGACAGTGGAACAACACTGGTGACAAAATGCAGGTTAGGGCATAATGGATCTCTCTTTTTTTTAAGGAATTACCTAAGAGTGCTTGCAAAGATATCAGTCTTGGCATTCACTTATTGGGTAATTTTATTTGTCTTTATTTCCAACAGGGTATTTCTATTTCATCCTAGAACTGTGAGAAATGCTGTGTCTGAATTAAGCTGTGTTAGTACATCTGCTCTATCAAAAACTAGCCATGCAACAGGGAGAAACAAGTGTAGAGTATACAGTGACTGTAGGCATACTATATATCAGAATAGATGTCCTTTTGCTCAGTCTAGTATCTGATGGGAAGATGAAATATGGCTTCTACATTTATATGAGGCAAGGATATTCATTAGCATGAGAGATGGTGCTATTTGGATTGAGGCCAGAGCACTGAACTGAAGCCACTTTAGTGGCATTGATGGATGATCTCTCCCTGTCAATAGACAGAAAACAGCCATCCATTTTCATCCTCCTGGACCTTTCTTCAATGTTTTACACTCTTGACCTGAAGATACTCCTGTTTCACTTGAGTGTTAACAGGGTCCACGGAAAAATGGCTGTGTCCCTCTTGGAGGGATGCCAGTGACTAATAGATGCAGAAAGCTATGCTCCTGTTGTGGGACCTTGTATTTGTCTAGTCCTTCAGAGATCAATTGTCTCTCCTCTGCTATTCAATGCCTACCTGCCAGTTCGATGACATGCATTTTTGGCAGATAGTTCTGATCATCCTTGCTGTAATGGTTCTACCAGTTGGCTAACGTGACCAAGAAGAGCTTATCTGGATGAGAGCAATGAAGACTATCTGCTGAAGGAAAAAAACATCGATAACACAGGAGTTACAGATGAAAGAAAAGATTTTTGATGAGTTGACATCAGATGTAGTACCCGTGGTGGGAGGTAGACACCAGAATTGGTCAGTCACATCCATGGATTAAAGGTGCTCTTGGATTCCTCATTGCCTGCAGAACTGTAGGGACCACTGAACTTTAGGTCATCTTTGAGGTTTGCCTGCAAGACAGGATCAGTAACAGCCAAATCATTCCTGACCAGCAGTAGTCCACAGTAGTTTTATCAATCTATACCAGTGCTTAACTGCCCTTATCATCAGAAAATTTAAATCGTATGTTTGACAGAAATGTTCCACTCTGTAATTTGATCTCATGTTTTCTTACTCTATCTGCAGTGGACACAGAGAACTTTTTAAAAACTCTTTTCTTTGCAGCTGTATTTTATATATTTGAAAAATACTGTCATATCTCCCCTCTGAACAAAATAACCCCACTTTTTTTCATTCTTTCTTTTTAAGTCATGTTGTGTAAGCCTCTGGTTATTCTTAACTTTCCCTGGTTGCTCCAAGTCTTTTGTGAAATGTTTGTTCAGTATGGACACAGTTCTTCGTGCTTCTAGGTGCTGAGCAGAGCAGGATTACTTTGAGTCTTACATAAAGTATTCCCTTTTCAATATCCCCATAGTTGTTGGTTTTTTTTTTTGTTTTTTTTTTTTTTTTTTCCGTTAGTATTGTAAAATTGTCTCACCCTCTATGTGTGGTCACTCACAAACCCTAGTCATTTCTGGAAGAAATGTTCCCTATTCAGTTTCCCCACTTTTCCTTGCATTTGGACAGCTGAGAAAGTATTTCTAGCTGCAGCATTTTAGTCCTGTCCTTATCAATAATATTGTATTTTAATAGCAATTCTTCAATGTACAACTGTCTTGAATTCTAATCTAGTCTCCTAAAATGTTTCCAGTCTCTTCTAAGAAGTGAGAAATCCCTTCTGACATTTACCAAGTATTTAATAAAAATGTTGACCTAAGACAGACCCCCATAGAACTGCAGGCAAAGAAACTTTCTAGTCGGGCAATGACCTATTTCAAGCTGCTTTCTGAGTAGTTTTCCAATTTGCTGAGCACCTGCCTTACAGTAGCTTTGACTAGTTTATGCTTTCTTATAATTTGCTTAGGAAAGTATCATACATGGCAGTGTCAAAAGCTTTACTAGCATCTAGGTACATGACATCAACTCACAAACACCCATATCCTGCTGGAGAGGAAAATTTAGTCAGGCTTAACAAGGCTGGTGTTTGACAAAGCCATGTTCCTCTGCACCTGCTATGTCCTAAGCAGTTTGATTATCATCTGATGATTTGGCTACCGTATTTTTTCAATCTTTTTTTTCTAGAAATAAAATTCAGGAAGGTCAGCTATGGTTCATGGACTTCTCCTTGCAAAGTAAACACTAAAAGATTAAGTACTGTATTTGCTCTTTTCTGGTAATCTACAACAGTCATTTAGTAGTTTTCAGATCACTAAGATTGACTCTTCAAATTTGTCGGATTGAATTCCATTAGGTGAAACCCATTTGACAATATCTAACTGTGTAGGGGGTGACAATATGCCATTTTTTACTTGTCCCCTGTCTAGTTGTTACTAATGACTCTTGGTCATACTAGTGATTTTCAACCAATGACTTTGCTTTCAGTGTTAACTGTGTTAGACATTTGATCACAGTTGACTTTTTTAGTGAAGACTGAAATATGAAAAAAAAAAAAGCAAAATAACAACAACAACAACAGTTTGGATCAATTATTTCCTTTGTTGTCTTATTACTAACATACTTGCAGAAGAATGTTTCATTATTGTTTTTCATTCCTTGAAATTTATGCTTTGCCTTAGCATTTCTGATTTTCTCTCTATGGCATGTGATAGTCCTTATAGCTATCCTCAGTGATGTGCCCTGTTTTCTGTTTTATTCTTGAAATTCTTGCTATTGGAGAGATTTAATAATAATAATTCTCACTTCTATTTGCAGCTGGTCAAGATATTCCCCCATGCTGGCAACCAGTGCTCAGTCTCCTGTTATTCATGCCTATGCCATTTCCTGGCCAGGCTACAGCCATACCATATGTAGAAAGCCCTTGGAAAATCATTGTGAGCAGAAAGTGATCCTGCATTTTCTCAACAGCTGAGACTATTCCAGATTTGTCATATCTGTCCTCTACACTTTTGACTGGCCTCCCATCAGAGTTTCAGTCAAATTTATAGTCTTATTAATGATCTCCGTGTTTTCCTGGCCTGTGTGGAGAACCTAAAATGCTGGTGTTAAAACTATGGGATTAAATATGTGGTAAAAGATCCTCTACTCCTTTACTAAGAAAGCAAAAATTGTCTGCACAGAAAGTGGGAACTTCTCAGGCTTTGATCAAAAGCATGGAATGATATAAGCTCTCCAAGAGCCAAGCTTACTGCTCTCCATGGATGGTACTGATGAGAAACTTTCTGTAACACATCTGTGTTTGTATCTAATTCTAGAATGCCTTCCCCTGCACGCTTTCTGCTGCTAAAAGAGGGAGACACTTCTTAATACATCACTGCAAGAAGCTCAGATACTCCCATGACAAATACGATTTTGGAGTGCATACAAAATCAAATAGGATAAATAAAACATAAGCCAAGCATTTTAGCATGTGTGTGACTGTTTTGTTATATACAGTAATTGTCAAATTGTGAATAATTTGGGGAAAGTGGAAAAATTCTCAGATTGTTAGTTTGATCTTGGTACTTTGCCACAAGACTGCTGGGAATTTGGGAGTTTTGTTCTGGGAATGGGGATGTTGGGAGGGAGTAGGAGGGTATTATGAAGAATACAGAATTTACTGGGTGAAGAGAGAGAATTTAAGATTAGAGCTTGATGATTGTCAGCCATGCTTGGATTTCTATTTTATTCTTTTTGACACTTTCAATATGGCAAGTGCACCAACAGCTTCATTATGTGACTGTCAAATTCTTCGCACCCCTGCAACAGGACTTATGCAGAGGGCTGGTGTATCTCTGTAGCCACTTACTGATTTCTGTGCTTGCATGCATCCAGCTGCCTGAGATGCTGGGATAGAGCACACAGCATCATTGTCATTCCTGAATGTGCTTTAGGGGCTACAAAGCCCTGCCAGAAGCCTGGCCAGCCAGCTCCATATGGGCAACAGCCCTGAGCACCACTGATGCCTTGGGGAGGGTGCTGAACTTCTGGTGTATGACCAAGACTAATTGCATTCTACATTGTCTACTTATTGCATAGTGCCCACCAAGCTGGCACTGCTATCTGAAGACCTCCCTGGAAAAAGAAAAGAGGACAAATTGTACTGAGGACAAGAAAACGTCTTAGGGAACTTTTTCCCTAATGCAATGCCTGTCCTTTGATTCAGTTGCTCTGTGACCAGTAACATCTCTCTTGTGTTCATTGCTGCCAGACAAAAGAGCAGAAGCTCTAAAGATTTTCAAGGCATTTTTTTGAGAATAAGCCGGACACAGGACCCAAGTAATCATCTTTAGAGGTTTACGTCATCCTCTGGTATTTTGCCCATCAAAATAGAGCCTGCTTCAAAGAAATGACATAGCCCCCTTGATGGCAAAGTGCAAGCACTGAGAGAGAGCTCTTGGATTTCTGACTGCTTCACAGCACAAGTCCTTGCCTCAGAGAAATTCAAGTTTACCAGAAGCCCTTCAATTATTTTTTGTTTCGTTTCCCCAATACCCACCAGATTAGAACACAGCTTGGCAATGTCACTAGAAGAAAGAGAGAGAAAAGAAAACAACAAAACCCCAGCTGCCAGTGTTTCAACTACAAATGCTATTGGGAGGGTTTGTGATACTTGCCTTAAAAGTACTTCAGACAGAAATGTTATTTTCTTTCTATGATTTTTGGAAAGCTTCAGATTTCTGCTGGTACTTCATGTAAAATCAACAGGTCTACCTATGCAAATACAACTGGGTAAGATTGACAAGTGGAGAAAGTTGACAGGCTCCCATCAGAGCCAAAGCGGTCTCTGCTCTGTGTGCTGATGGAGGAACTCCTGCCCTTCCTTGATGAAGATAAGGGTCTTTTATAGTAAAATGAAAACAAGGAATCAAAGGGTGACAATCAGTCTTCCAGTATCTCATCCTCTCTGTGACTTGATCAAGGGATATTCATTGCTCCCAACATCATAGGCAAGATGGGAAGATGTGGGTTGCTGAGTTTGTTCCATTGAAGCTGCCTGTAAGCAGTAGGAGATGAACTTTCATGGATATTCCTTATTTAACAGAAAATGTTGCTATGTACCATTTTGTATTTCTAGCCTAAAATTATGACACTCCCAAAGATAAGAGTTTTTTAAATATTGTAAGAATGGATCTGTTCCCTTGCATCCCGATGTAGTAGCCCATAGGCACATTTTCAAGATTTCCATTGCAAACATGTCTGTAGAAAAGCTGATTATAGAAGGAAAGGCTGTATGAAGAAAAAGCAGCAGATTTAATTTTAAAAAATGGAGTTTTGATTTAACTGGAAGAATGGACAATGTTAGCACTGTTCATTTTCAGTAACATTTATACTGCCTGTGTCTTGGACACACAGAGGTCTAGATATACACTCACATATACTTTAGCTACACCATTGACCTGAGATGTTAGTTAGCTTCTAAATTTCATTGTAAAACCTTCAGGTATATTTAAATGCATGCAAACAGCTATGTAAGCTAGGCAAGGTTATTAGCTCTTTTCTGATTCTATTTCTAAATTATGTGTATCTAGTGCTTGTAAAGCTATGTCCTATACATAACATTGTGTTTATGACTCTGCAGTGATTTTTGGCATAAGAAAGACTGGCAGGAGAACAGTGTGATGTTCAGCGAGAAAACAAAGAGCCATTTTGCTATCTTTTCTGGAGTTTCAAGAAAGGAGCACCCAAATGACTCTTGTTCAAACTCAGCTGTATGTGATTAAGTCTGTTCTTTGATGCATACTGGTGGTTTCCAGAGGGAAACACGTATCCATGTCTGCTTGGTCTACAAACTGATCATTTCCTTCTATTTCTGTTCTGGCTCTGGGTGTCCATTGCCCTCTGCCCCCCCTGTTCCTGCCCGTCTGTAAAACTCATAAAGCCTGATTTAAACACAGTAACATACACAGGCAAATGATGACTTGGAAGTACTTGAAGGAAGGGATGTGCTTCGTGACTCAAGTGTTTGTGTTGTCCTCAGCAGAAAACTCCAACAATGAAAGTCCTTCAAATGGAAAAAAGTTGTCAGCTTTTCCACAGAAAAGACCATTCTCTTGTGTTATCACCTTTAGAACAAAATGCAGAAAAGCCTGGGGAGTTTTCATGTTTGTTTGTTCGCTTCATTTAAAAATGGAAGGCAGAGCCTGAATTTATAACAGATTAATGAGTTTTCATTCAAAATGGGGCAGACAGCACAGTTGGCAGTGCAGCAAACTTCACAAATATCACATGAAGCCTTACAATCTTCACTAATCTTTCTAATTCAGATTCCTTCATACCCAGGAGGACCAGGGATGAATGGATTCCATCCTAATTCCTTCATATATACCTATGGTATATATGAAGAACGTATACCTATGGTATTTATTCCCAGTGTAAAAGCTGAGCGATAATACAGTTTTTCTGGGACTATCCAAAGGAATTCTTACCTATTTGTTCAAATGACTAAATTATTTGCTCCGGCAGGACTGAGACCATCCTATCATGTGAGGCATAAGAAATATGTTGCCAGAGAGAAAAGGCAGCAGCTGGAAAAATGGAAACATGACAGACTTTCATTTGATATTTAATTAAATGTCTGTTGGCAAATGTTTTGCTAATTATTTATTTGTATAACCAGTGAGGGACTTAAATCAGGAAGAAAAGAGAGTTACTTTCATGGTATGGAGGTGAGGAGAGAAAGGGTATGGCTGCCCAATGGCCTGAGGGAACAAAACCAAGGTCCAGTACTTAATACAAGAAATACTCAACATAAAAATGCTTAGGTATTCTGAATGAAGGCTCCAGAAACGGTTCTTGTCTTTCAGATAAAAGTACAATCTTTCCAACCATGGCATAATGCCTCTAAGTCCTTAAGGCATAGAGCTAAAGTCACAGTCCTTTCCTGGGCATTTTTCCAAACCAACTGAGGTAGCTCCCTCTCCTCATACTAGTGGTGGGGACCACACAGCTGAGGTGCTTATCTCTCTACACACCTTGCACAGATCCTGTAGACACTTAATGTTGGGTTACACATCTTCCCATGTAGCAAGATGTCTGAAAGGTCAGAGCATCTTAGCCACCAGCTGTTGGTGTCTCCCAGGGGGGTGGAATCTCCTTGAATATGAAATTGGTATTCACGGATAGAGCATGTAAAAGGGCTTGAAAATATGGCCCTGGAATTCCTCCACATATAAAGTCCTTCCTCACCTGCAGACAGACATAGACATTAGCTCTGAAATTAAATCTCTGTCTTCCTCCGGCATGTGAAACCTGCTGCCATCCTGATAGCTGGCAGCCACTGCTCAGGGCCAGGTGTGGATGTAAGGATGGGAGCTCACTTGTGGGATGTCTTGGGGTGAGCAGATTGCCTCTGAACATCAGGGAGAGATGTATGTTTTCTATTTTTTCTACTGACAAGCAGAGACGCTGCAATATCCCTTGCTACACTGGGCATCTCTCCCCAGACTTTGCTCCCCAGCAATTCATTTTTTTTCAGCAGGAAATATGCCACAGGCATTTAAAGAAGTGCTACTGTGAATCTTCTCCCTTGATTTGGGATTGCTCACCTTTCTTTCAGGAAATCCTGAAGGACTGTGCAAGGGTGCGCATTTTCTGATACTGTCACAAACACCAAATATTTTCCCCCTTCTTTCCTCATTGCTATTTGCTTAGCAGATCAGCTCTTTCTAGGTGCACAGGTATGGATTCGGACTGCTGGACCAAGAGGTCCTTGCCACTGCTATTTTCTGCTTCCACTGGTTTTGTGGGCTTTATAATGATAATGGAGAGTGGCTAGTGAGCACATCTCCTTTCAAAAACCTTGCTTACCTAGTCCAAGACAGGTAGGGAATGGTAGCAAATTTGGAAAGGAATATGGGGTGCCTAGTTTACTTCATCTTTTCTGTTTTCCCATAAGGACTCTGTGACTTAGTGGATAACCATGTAAAATGTGAGTCTGAATGCAACACTCTCCAGCATTTCTAAATCAGGAAACCTCCTTGGAGCAGCTGGATGATTAACCACGTACAGCTGTGCGTGTTGGGGTGACAGGGAAATTCTTGTCATGGACACAGGGGGAATATCTTTCTCTATAGGAAAAAGCATTGCCCAGGGGAAGACTCGCTGGGTGCCTCCACTCCTCACCTTTAACAGACTCTTGTAAGGCCGAGAGTGAATTTGCCGTTAATTGTGTGCCTGTACATTAGCATCCTCCCAAGTCTGCGTGCTCAGAGAGTCACAACAGCCAGGCTACCAAAACTCACAGCCCAGTGGGAAGCATCTCCTCCTGTGTGACAAGACAGCCTCCTTCCAAGCGGGCAGAGGAGGAGGGATGGGAGGAGAGCCCAGGGGAGCCACAAATAACAAATAACCATCTGAGCTGCCGCAGAATAAAGCCGAGGAGGGAAGCCAGGGCGGTGGGAGAGGGGGGTGGCCACCTCGGTCCCCTCTCCCCCTGCCTGAGGCCTGGGGTGCAGGCGATGCCGTGGGGGCCGGTGGAGCGACCGCCGGCTCCTCGGCGCTGTTTGTTGTTGTTCGTCCGGCGCAGGAACTTGGCAGGAGCTGGTTCTCGCTCCGGGTCCCACAGGCAGGAAAAGTCTCCCAGCCCGCGGAGGAGACAGCCTGGCTGAAAGAGCCCCGCCAGCCCCGCTGCAGATAAGTTAATGTACACAGAAGGGACGTAAATTACCACGACCCTCAGCAGCAGGACATTGGCCAGGGCCTGTCAGGAGGAGGACAAGCGTCGGCCGGCTCCGCGCCTCGCTGACGTTTACCTCCAGATAGAGCCGCCGCTGCCCCGCGAGGAAGGACCTCGTGGAGCCAGGGCTTCCTTGAAAACAGCTGCCTGTCCCCGACACCTACAGACTAATGCTGTTTTAATCAGGGGAATTAGCGGAAGGCGGTGCGCTGTTTTCCCAAACCATTTGCATGGGGACAGCAGCCTCCCCCGTGGCTCTGCTGCCATCTCCATTACGCTTCTTTATCGGAGCTGACTTTTTTTCCTGCTCCCCTCTCCAGGGAGCCCGGCGTCCCGTTATCTCCACCCCCGAGCCCTGACGACATTCACCTCCCTGTTTACACACTGACATCACGCTGCAGCCTCCCTCCGGCTCAGAAATAACCCCGAGGACGAAGCAAACAGGAAAAGCCCCGTGACGCACGCACCCACACCGCCACAGCCACCTTTGCAGCCACGGCCACATTGACCCAAGCCAAGGTCCTTGTCTACAGCCGACAGCCAGTGGGGCTACATCATGACATGGAGCTGTGCTGGGTACTGGGCTCGTACACTACGTTGTGAGGAAGGATGGAGCTCCAGTGGGACATCTGCATTTAGATAGTGAGTCAGTGGGAGAGCCAGAGCCAGGGATCAAGTCTTCAGGTTCTTGCTTCAGCCACCAGACCATGCTTCTCCCCATAAACCTGTTTCATTCTCTCTTCCTCCCTCCTCACATTTCATTTCAGTGTGTATTCATTCCTTGAAGGAGACATAGAGGTAAATTTAGAGCCAGGTACACTGTGGGAACGACAACGGGAAAACGTCTGCGAGGTCACTCTCAGCTGTTCCAAATAGCCCCTTGCATCCACACACAGCCCATTAATTTTAGCAGGGCTCCTTGTGTGGTAAGCTCCTACACGAAATGTGTGTGGGAGGCACATTTGGGCCCATGGAGATTTCATTATTATTGTAAGCTTCAGAGTCAGAAGGCTCCAGGGGACAGCACTTTGCTCTCCCTCTTAGCGAAACGCCAGGCTTAGCCAGGCCAGATTCTCTGCATTAACATGTGGCTTGTCCACACTCTCACAAGCTGTGCTTTCTGCTGTTTGTTATATATTCTGCCCCAGTACCTGACAGCAGACCAGCACCATGGCTGTACTCACTTGAATTCTGCTGGATATGCTAGGTTGACTAAATTTTCCTAAATGCATGGATTGTTTTCTCTGGCTTTGAAGAAACAATTCCAGTTCAGCAAAGAAAGGGTAATATTGTGGAGACCAGAGGGCCAGCACCGGGCCCAAAAGGGCCTTTTTGCTTGGTAATCTTCACCGATGTGAATCCACGTCCTGTCTGAACCCGTGATGGTTTCATGCAGTTGGTTTTACAGGCTTGTTGGGATATAAAGTAGAAGAGGGTAAGCACAGAGAGCTCTGCCTAAAGCCTTTATAAGCCCTGCTAGAGATGAGTAGATACACTGTCCACACAAAAGCACAGTTATTCTGAAGCAAGACTAGATTTTCTCTGGCCAGGATTTCCAGTGGCTTCCCATCAGTACCATGGTTCCCATCCACTTTCTGAAAGGCAGAGAACAGAGAGCAGCTTTCCTACAGGGTGACCTGGGAATGTCCCTGGGATGCCAGCATCCCCAGAGCAAGAGGGGACGTGCTGTCTGCCCCACCTCGCCACCCCAGTCCTGTGCAGGACACAAGCTAAGGCAGTGAGCCTTTGCTCTGGCTCTCTGCCATTGCCTTTTCCTTTCTGGCAAGGGGTAGTAAGAGAGCTGCAGGCCTCCGTGTTGCTTCTGCTTTCTACCCAAATGGACTATGAAGAGAGCTAGAGAACACGTGTTGTCTAGAGAAAGCTGATGGTAAGCAGAATAAATGGATAGTGGAGCTCAGATTGCTAGCACTTTACTATATGAGTAGCTGTGGGATAATGTGGGATGGAGGAAGCTTTGCAAGTAGCATTATTATTAAAAGATGTATGTGATGTGCCTACCGTCCCAAGTCAAAATACTCTGTAAACAGGTAACTTACTTGTGTGTCTTGTGTGTCTTTGTGGCTTAAAAAAAGTGTTGCCTTTGCTGCCTTTGAAGTAGGGAACTGGTCAGAGGACTGATTTTCTTTCCTAGAAGCACAATACCCTGGAACCCAAAAGATGGTGGTTCCTGGAGAAGGAGACCACTCCGTATGGATACACACGTCCAATTTTGTTGTTGTTGTCATTCTGCACAGTAAGCGACAAGAAAACTAGCAGGAAGTTAAGGTATGTTGATAACCAGGTATACATTTAGCAGAGAGTAATTACCTCTTTCCTTCTAATTTACATATAGAGTGCAAGAGATAGAAATATCCTTGGCCTTGGTGGAATTATTCCGGCATCACATATTATAACGGCTTTCCTAGGGACATCAGGCTGATAGATGGCCTTTTGCTTGAGGACATTCAAATTGTTTTAGGGTCAAAGGGTAACCAAGGTGTAAGGTTTTGGTTGTGAGAACACCCATTCTGTTTGGGGAAGGATGAGAACAGGTCCCCATGGGAGTCACTTAGTGGAACACGACCAGTGGCCAAATCCCGTCCTGGCCCCGTGGACCATTTCAACATCCACTCTTACAAAAAGGAAGGGGCCAGGGGCTGTCTTCTGACCCATTCCTTCAGCTCCTGGGGCACAGAGGAGCACACCTCGCTCTGCTGCAAGGCAAGGGGACAAATAAGAGCAGCAGCCATCCACTCTGCGTGATGCAACACATGGGACTCTCCAGTGCCTCCTCCTCTCCATCTGAAGATCTCTTTTCCCTGGCCAGCCGACATGTGTGTGCTGAAGTGCTGGCAGGCTCCATGGGCTGACGCATGTTTTCATCTCTTCCCGCACAGAATGCCCCCCGTGTTTTCTTCCAAAATACATTCACGTTCCTGGCACTGAAAATCTTTATCTTTATATGTTGTTTTGAGCACACCCACTGCTTCCTGACTTAAAGCAGTTGTAGCATGGACAGAGATTTACTGACATCAGATAGTGGTTCTTAAAGCTGCTTTAAGTCATATTGTTCTTTTGGTGGACAGGGCACAACTGGGCTTCAGTTGGATGGAAAATAGAGATAATTTTCCCAAAGCATGCATGTTTTGTGCAGGAAGCTAAACCATGAATGAACATATCTTGAATGCTGAGGGGCTAACAGGAAGGACTGGAGCCCTTGTGGTATTTGAACAAATGCTGGGTTTGGTTCCAGCGGGGCTGAAATCTGGTTCCAATAAATGTTGTGAAATGCGGGTTTTCGTGGCAGGTGCCAATGGCTTCAAAACAGGACCAGAACCACTCAAAACATGAGCAGAAGCGTTCTCGGTTCATCCTTAACATCAGAGTGAGAAAGGGAAAGAAGGGTACTGAAAATACTTCTTTCTGGGCGCAAATGTTACATCTGATTAACCCTTCCTGTGCCTCCCGAGGCAGTGGCTGGCAGCAGAGACCCACCCGATCCCACTCCAGCAGGCTGGAGAATCCAGCCTCACATTTTTTTGTGATCTGTTGTTGTGTTCACACCTCTTTGGTGCATTTCATTTCAAGACTATGCTCAGTTTCAAATAGGGCGTCTGTAGTGAGTCACCCCTAAAATACCCAGGGGTATGTAAACATATCCAAGCCCTCCTGAAAGAAGGAATCCCAGTTTTCCATTCTGCAGCAGACACCCTGATGAGGTGCTGGCCCATCTGTATGTCTTAATGTCCAGGGATGTTGTTTCAGGATGGAGTTTGCCTTTTTTCTAACGTAAATGCAGATTTTGACATACAGGTGCTGAGGGATTTGGGGAGGTATCTGATTCAGGGAAAAAAAGAAAAAGAAAAAAAAAAGAAAAAAGTTTGCTTGACTGTACATAGCTGGCCTCTGGCTTCCTTCAGGGATGCTCCCCCTTCCCCCAGCCTTGCGCTTTGAATAAGCATCCAGAGGCTTGGAAGCTTATCCAGACTTATCCAAATCTCTTTGAAGGCATGGATTAAGGCAGGAACCCTGGGACCCAGGCCAAGAAACCTCAACAGAGCAGCAAGTCAGTGAGAAACCAAGAGTCTGTCCAGGGGAGCTGGCTGAGGAAAAATGAAGAAGTCCATCTCAGGGAGGCGACAGGAAGGGATCGTCTGTCTGGGGAAGGGGGGCTCCACGGAGAGCCCATCGAGGGAGATGAAAGAGAGGTGGGAGGGAGAAGGCTGGATGGGGAGGGCTGGGAGAAGGCACATGGTGGTGGGCTCTGGCCCCAGTTGCCTCAAGCCAAGCCTGCTTTATGGGTCTGGGACATGGGCTGCAAATCTTCCGTGAAGAGATGATTATGGGAGGCTTCTGGTACAATCTGGCTGTGGCTGCCTTAGAAACACCGGTAGGGCAGGCTGTTATCCCAGCACAGATTGCCTTGTGGGAGTCATAAATAAGGGGAGACATGAGGAAATTGTACGAAATAATAAATGGTTCCGAGGAAGAAGACCAGGAGGTTTCTATTCACCTCGCTCCATGGCAAAGGACAAGAGGACATTTAATAAAACTGAAATATGGCAAAATAAGAACTGATGAAAGGAAATCCCTGTTACTACAGCACAGGCTAACCTGGTGTCATTCTTTAGTAGAAGACATTACTTAGTCTACAGGTCTTTAGAGACTGAACAGAGGGTGAGATATACAGACAAGTAGCAATGTTTTATCACTCCGTGGTATTAAGGATTGTAAGCGACAGCAAGCTTTGATTTCAAGACTGTCCCATCTAAAACCAGTAAAGATGCTGGGGTTATCAGCTAAATGATTATAGCTTTTCCTGCCCTCTTTTTTTGTTTGTTTGTTTGTTTGTTTTCTGGGCAGACTGAAGAGTTGCCAGGAGAGCAATCTTTCCACTGGGAAGGGCAGGTCGAACAACCCTGGGAGGCCACGGCCATCAGCCGTGCAGGAAGGGTGGACAGGAGCCAGCAGGACACGGGGCCAGCGGACACCTCCACTGTGCCCCGGGACCCTGTCCCACCGTGGGCTGAGACAGAGCCTCGACCACCCAGAACGACTCCTGAAGCAGGAGTTACCCTTTTCCAGCCACCTAGTTTGTTGTTGTCGATGTTTGTTTGGCTTTGGTTTTATCTCAGCTGTTTCATTCATCTTTACGTTTGGTGGTTTATTTTTGCTACCCAAATTAACCAAACAACAGGCAATTAGGCTGTTTTACAGAATAAAAGATATGAACGTCCCATGTTTTGGGCTTCTAAAAATGGGTGGGAGCAGAAGTAACACCATTGATTTACAGATATTTTTTTGATTAATGTTGTTGTGACTGAAATTGGAGACTGCCTTACAGAAGAAAAGCTGAAGTAGCTTCAGAGCAGAGCTGGAGCTCAGCGAAGACATCTCCACACACACACACAAAGACAAATTGATACACAGGTAAAATAGGCACTTAGATTTGTAAGTACAGACTATTTTTCTTTTTCTCAGTCCCTTTTTAATGACGCATAGACTTTTTGCCTCTGAAGCTGCACAACACCCTCCCCCCCGGTTGACTCATGCTGTAAACTAAATTTAAAATTCTTGGAAATAGTGGTTATGCCTGAAAGAACCTTGTGGATCACAGGGAAAAAAAGACAACTGCCCAAATCACTGCTCCAAACCCACACAGCGTCTCTGAAGTTTGGTCAGTCCTTTACCCTGTCCCCAACCCAATTTATTTTTTGTCTTTTTCACTTCCCACAGGCAACAGGGAGCAGAGCGGGAGCACAGAGATTAGCCCATGTCTCAGAGCATCGTGGTGGGGGCTGTTCTCTTGGAAGGTGAGGAAGACCAGAAATTGTTAACAAAAATCTAATTAAGTAAGAGCTTGCACCCTGCTCCAAGATCTGACTGACTTGTAGCAGGCTGAGAAAAGTCCATCACATGGCGATAGAAGCCCAGGGACCTGCTGTGTCTGCCAGCTACTATGTCAGGGACAGCAGCACAAGAGTCATACGGGGGAGGCAGTACGAAGGGAAGTGACAAGTTACTTCCAAATTCAATGAAAAAAAAAGAAAAAAGACACACAACAAAACAAACATTCAAAATGTTTGTCTTAGAACTATTTTTTTCTGGTTAATGTTTAACCTTCCACTTTTCCAAAGCAATGTTCTTGTTATCAGCCCCATTGCTGAAGGTCACATATAGAATAAAAGTCATATCTTAAATGTGAATAAATAACACTAGCAGAAATTAATTGAGTGCAAGTGACTCATGTGACATTTAAGGTTTTCTTTACCTACCAATGTAAGCAAATGGTGTAACCATGTCCCTTTTTGTCCCACAAGCTGAAAAGAAAGCAAGTGAGCCAGAAATGACCTATTGTACCACAAATGCACTCGAGCTCCATTAGGAAGGCTCTCATCCTGAAACCCAGCTATTCTAGGAAGCAAACCACTGTAGGATGAGGGGTGACTGTGCCCTGGCAGGGGACATGCTCCAGGTGTAGGGGAAGACTCCTTGCTGACGGGGAGCACTGGGAAAGCCTTTGACTCGTGCTGTCCTGTAGTGAATGACAGCCATGATTTTGACTGATGTGGAGAGCTCTCTGATAAGAACCCAGGGGATAAAAACAAACGCTTTTGAGGAATTTGTGACCAATAAATCAATCATTTCATTAAAGCAAACAAATGCAATGCATATGGTTTACCTCCTGTGTTTTAGGGGTCTCAACAGCTTTCACATGCATGGGGGTTCATCCACTAAAGGGATTTGTTCATGTGCAGGGGAAGTTAACTGGAATCTGGAAAGAGTTTCATTTTGATTTTCTTTATGGTAAATCCCTAGCTGTGTTTATTTATGGTTTAAAGTAGTCATACTGTTTCATAAGGGAGAAACAGGGACAGAGAAGAAGCAAATGCTGCTATATTAGGATTTACAACAAAGACACCTGGCTTGTTCATGTGGATCATAAACACACATTTGTATTGTGCAGTCCAAAAATATCAAATATTGAGCAACTTCACTTTGATTGCAAAGATATTAATTCTTCATCCAAGATCCAGACACTAGGAAGAAAATACGGTGCTTTATAATGAATGCCTGAAGAGCAATTCTCCTGTTTGTACCAATTATTTGTACATTCCAGGAAAAAAAAAATAAAAGAAAAAGAAAAAAAAAAAAGGAGAGTTCTGTTGTGGAGCAGATGGCTGTTTTCTGTAGAAGACAGAGAAGCAGCAACTGCTTCTCTTACAGATTTAAAAGGATCGAAATAATTTCCAATAACTGCTGAGATGATTTTTAAGCTAATTGTTAGTAATTAGATGGAATTTATTTACTGAGGTGCCTTGGTATTCTCTGCTTTGTGCTTAGCTGGTCAAATCAGGCTGATTGATTCTTCCTATTTTAATGGGAATGAAAGTAAAGCCATATTATCCAAGCAATCTGTATTCTAGATGTTATAAGAATTACTGTCCTCGTGGTTAAGTTCTGGTGGTCCCTCTCTCTGCTTTTCACTTACGGTGGCTTGCAGGAAATCTATGGCTGATACAGCTTTTGTCTGCACCACATGAAAAAGTTGGCATGCTGGGGTTCCCAGCTCATGAATGGCCATTGGATGGGAACTTCAGTGGATGACGTCTGTGTCTTCTAGGCACTGTTCTGACCTCAGGCCCTGCTGTCGAAATCCCTGGAAACAAAAGGCTACATGCTGTGCTGCTGGGGTGATGACTACTCTCACCTGTACCTCTGCCCATTAGGGTACAAGTGGCTGAGCTTTAAAAGTTTCTAAAGGTCTTTCTAAGGGGCATGGAAATAAAGAGTTGGATCATTCATGGCCCACATACTTCTTAATAGCAATGATCATTTTTCTAAAGGGGTCTCGTTTTACTTGACCTTTTGCCCTGTGTGCTGCAAGTTAAGTCAGTAAATTAAAATCCATCTTTGATGTTGAAGTCTCATGGTATACTCCTGGAAATGAAAGCATCTGTCACAAGCAATGTCTTCTATTTGTTTGTTTGTTTTTGGAAAGAATTACTGGCAAGTAGACAAATAAGTAGCTCCATTTCTCCTGATCTGAGCCAAGTTTAATTTTTAAGCTGATAATAGTATTGATGCAAAATCTGAGAAACATAAACTCCAAAGAAACAAGAGCCATCAATAGCTCCAACCAAGTCTCAGCTGACACTTGGACCCCACAACAAGCTTGTGAGGTGAAGGACTGGAGGGATGGGATCCTTTGCATTCCTGAAACCACAACCAAATCTATGTTAATGCATATGATGAGGAACTGCCCTCACCAGCATGGCAGTATTTCTCCTTCAGTGTAGGAAATTCAGTATTTTTTCCTGCCTACCCTGGCTCTCAGACAAGTTTTATTTCCTTGTTCTTCCAAGAAGTTTGAGTCTATTTTCTAGACCAGTATCTAGAAACATAACTTCTTCTGGCATGGCCTCTGATTTCTGAAGAGAAAGGGGCTGTTCAGAGCTGATGTTGTGGTCCAAGTCACTGTCTATCACACTTCCCTGCTCTATTTTCACTTTTCTCATGTAACATCACATCATCTCACTTAATACATTTGTTTCTGATTACAGGCTGTGTATAATGGCCCAGCACAATGCTTTACAGTATGCTATGGCTTCATGCCATGGGAAAACATATTCGTAATTTTTATGACCCCAGTGCAGCAATGATGCGTTTTTTAAAAAACAGAAGAACATATAAAGGAATTATTTTGCAGCAGGATTAAGCATCATTACTCACAGCAGACATACACATTTGAACTCATTAAGCCTTTGCTTTGTTATTCTTGGTATTTCAGAACATGTGCTGTAAGTGTCTCTTGGTTCTTTCCAATTCTGCTATATAAAACCCCTTAAAATTAGGCAGGACTTGGCCATAATGCTCTTGATCTCAGATGTTGGGGCCAGATTTTTCCCTGCCTGTCAATCTGGAGTGAATCTGCAGGCAAAGGGCTTTTTTCTTCAGCTTTGGATGGTCCAAAAAATGCTGAAAGGATGATAAGAAAGGTGGCAAGGAACAGCAGAATGGGTGGGTTACAGCAAAAGGAAATGTGCAACCTCAGGTTCCCATTTGCTGTTCCATACTATTAAAAAAAATAAAATTAAAAAGAAAAAAAAAAAGAAAAAAAAAAAAAAGAAAGAGAAGAGTCTGGGTAGATGGATGGATGGGGTGGGGAGGAAAATGTCAGAGCAAGCCCCTGGCTATTTCTCATTTCATTTCACTCAGTGGCAATATGTCAAGAACAGGGAGAAGAGAAGAAAAGGGAACATTGAAATTTGAGGGAGGGGGAGGATGTGTGTGAAAAATTCCATAAAATGTGGTTCTGTTTTAAACCCTGCTGCACAGAAACAACTTCAACATTTTCATGAGTTCTTCACCGCGTTTTTTTAATCCTTTCTGCAGATGATGCTCTTAAAGGAAACAAGAGAAGCCCAAAATGGTGCAAACCCCTCTAAAGACTTGTGCTACCCAAGGTCTAACTCCAGAAAACCTTCTGGCAAGTAAATGTGGGGATCAACCTCAATCTTGGTGTAACTCCACTGGCAGCACTGGCTCTGCACTACAGCAGAAGCTATTCCCTTAAGAGGCAGTTCTTATTTTAAGAAGAAAAGGATACTGAAGCAAAATGGGAAGCAGAATCCAGTGAATGGCTCCATTCATGAGGATGGAAAACTTTCGGTAGGGTGGACCAGACTGTGAGCTGTCACTGCTGCTCTTTCTCCTTGGCCTCTTTTCTTGGAGAGGTTTTGGAAGAAGGGGTCATTCTACACACACAACTAATTCCCAACTCAACATACCAGTGGCATTACCCGCCTCTAGCCTCCCACACGCTGTCATACCCTTATCAGGACACTCACACACATGCTAATGCCAGTACCCTTTGGTAGCTTCATAAAAAAGCAAAGCCATTCGTATGAGTCAGGATCTGGTAACACTAAGTTCTGGAGAAACTGTACACAGACAGATAAGCGTGAGGCTAAGGATAGTGCCTGCCTTTTGGGACTGCCTCTGCATTAAAGTCATCCAGAAGACAAGTTGAGAACATGAAGGGCTCTGTGGGCTACGTTTACAGGGTTGGAAGTCCCTAGAGCTTCATAAGATGATTGAGTTGGAAGCTTTGAACCCAAATCTACATCTCCCACGAGTTCCTTAAACCACCTCCATCTTAAGAGTTTCAAAGCTCTTTGCAAAGAATGAGTTGGTCCTTGTTTGCTCTAAAGGCCATTCGGTGAAAACCATGTTTCCCACGTGGTGAAGGAAAAAAGGATGTGCCTGACCACATTTCCATTACATCAGTCTTTTCCAGAGGTTAACCTTTCCTTTTTCAATGCTCACTGCTTCATACACCTGACTCCGCTGTTTGAGCACTCAGGTTTTGATGTACCTGGATCAAGTCTGGTCTGTGTGTAGAGATTTTCAGGTAAAAACTGTGAATGCTAATTTGAAAGTTTGCTCTGGAAATTTGTCCTAAGAGGAGCAAATCTGCCTTCACAGAGCTGACAATAAGGATGAGGAGGAATGTTTCTTTTGCACGCTGATGGAACATTTTTTCCTGAGAATGGAAGTCCTCTGCAGAGGTTCACACAGTGGATGTGGTTTGGGCAGACAAATAATATTCTGATACAATCATTGCCTCTTGTGGGCTAAAAAATGAAAATACTGGATAAGGTCCCACCTCCTGGCTTTGCGCTTGTCAAGAATAGGATCTATTAGTCTTTAAAAGAAATAATAATAATACATGGTAGCCAAGGAGAGTTATGTGAACTGGCATCTAATCAACGTTTCATGGAGTTTTTTTTTCTTTTTTTTTTTTTTTTTCCCACTTCATTTTTTAAAATTCTCAGAACTGTCATTAGCAAACAAGATTTTACTGTTCCAAGCTTCCCTCACTTTCTCATGCAGGGACACTCCAGTCCTCTGGACAGATTTGCATTCTTCCTTTTCTTTCTTCCTCTTAGGATAATGGTCTGTATCCTCCAGAGGACAGGCTCCCAGAGCAGTAGAGTGCAAGAAATGGGAAGCCTTCTTGCCACCTGTAGAATGCTGGGCCAAGCAGATCCATTCAATTTGCTGTCTTTAATGTTGTGTGTCTGCATCCTCCAACTGCTCTTTTAAATGTGAGACGAACCCCACCTTGAGTAGCACCAGCAGATGCCACCCAACTAGCTGCCTCGTACCTTGTGTTGCCATTTGGTAAGTCAGGCAGTTCATGTCTGTCTTCACCTTGTTGCAGCCGTGTTGCCTACTACATGAAGTGATGAGCAAGCTCCAACCTCAGTGGGTTTCAGTGATGGTACTGTGGTCATGGGCTGGCCCTAATAGCCTGGTAAATTGTGTGTGAGAACAGGTATAGCTGAAATGTCACCATGCATTGGCTGACATGTCCACTGGCATTTCCCACACAGGGACAAAAGCTGTGCTGCTACTCATGCCCTTCCAACCCAGCCTTCTTGCAGCTGAGCTCCAGTGACCTCCCAGTGTTTCGAAAGACACTCAGGGCTGAAGTTGTTTTGTCATACATGAACTGATAGTGTTACTGTCCGTGTGTGACTCCTAAAAGAAGCAGAAACCAGTTGTTGTATGAGCCAGAGCCAGGTTTCTGACTGTTTTCATTTCTGTGTGACTAATTTCCTTGAAATGTAGGCCATGCTGTTGCTGATGGTCATTTTTATTTTTTTGATAGATAATGCTTCACCTTGGCCCCAAGAAAAAGTATGTTCCTTCAAGAGCGTTGAAGGAATGCCACCTATTGTTACGTAACAAGACGTATTCTAAGGAATACCTTACAATGTACCCACGAGAGTCTATTTTGTGGGTCCAGAATCAGCTGTTGTATATATGAGTGTTCATATATATGTGTGTGTTCTATATTTATACATGTATACACACATGTATGCATGTTATTGTGTGTATGTGCATGTGTGAAAGAGAAGAGGAGAGAACAGAGGAGCTCCAGTGTTTGTTCTCTATTAACCAGGTCATCTTTCAGACAAGAAAAAATGTTGTGACCAAGCCAAGGATTCTGCTCAATGAGTTAATGCAAAGCCAGAAAATTATGGCAGTAACTGCTGTCTGAGCACGACCAGAATTTGAACTGTTTTGTATGTGTACATCACTGTACATTTTACTTTGAAATAAACTGCATTTACAGTTTTGGGTAGTGCACTGGAGAAGGAGGTTGCTTGCAGTCCTGAGCAATAAATTATTACATCTTTTCCCTGAAACAATGATAGGTATCTGGGACCAAAAAAAAAAAAAAAAAAAAAAAAAAAAAGCAGTGACTCAGAAATGCCTTCATAGTCTTTTACTGCAGAAAACTGTCACATGACATCAGAATACGGTTCACAGTATGGTGATGTGTAATAAGAAAGAAAGAAACTCATAAGAAACTGGTAATGTTATGCTTAATCAACGATTTTAAAAGATTAGACCACAAATGGATAAATCTTTAGCGGACAGTCATTTCATTAGTTGCTTTGAAGCAGCAGTTGCTTCTGGAGAGAGCAGACTGAAATGATTCCTGTTCTTTTCATTTCCAGTGGCTGAAGCCATGTCTGATCTCTGTGTGAGAAGATCCCATTGCTGATATTGTGCAGCTCCTCCACAGTGGGTGACTGAAGTCTCCTACATCTGGCTCTCTCCTCACAGTCCTGAAAGCCTGTATCTCCTTCAGCAGCAGCAGATGTACCATGGCCTCTTTCTGGCCCCATGCCCCTGAGTTAGATCTCCTGCTGAGGCCATGTCTGATGTGTCCTACCCAAAGTGGCACCCAAAGGGTCCTTCACCATGCTCAGAGAAGGATGGTTGGATGGCTTAGGCGTGGATGCAGAATGCTAATAGGATTTAACTGTGTCCTTCCCCACTAGTATGACTTCCACATTAGGAGGCCAGGGAGTTGAAGGATCTGCCTGCTTATGGCAAGGAAGCAAAGACAATTTTTTTCACTGAAGTGCCTCTATACCTCTCTTAGACTCTACTTGAACCATTTCCCAGCTTCTTTGTTAACCTTTAATCTTTGATCTTCAACACTTGTCAATGAACTAGATTTTTACTTTTGTTTGATGCATCATATCTAGTACCGACACCACTCCCAAGATTTAATCTTCAATAATCTTCTATCTTCAATAAACATACTGAAAATATAATTATATAATTCTTTTGATATACTTTTCCTGGTCTTTCACCTCTTTGCTTGGCTGTTTATCTTCTCTATCAGCTATTTAATACTGGTGATATTGTAAGTTAGCTGCCCAAGTTACACTCTGCAACCTTTATATGATTTAACGGCTTTAAAAATTTGCAAGTAGACTGGTCAGAAAATAGCTGCCCTATCCCAAGTTTATTATTACATGCTTAAATATATTGTCCCAAATGAGGCAGGCTGAGATGGAAACCCCATAAGAGGACCTTGAAGAGTTGTCAAGTTGTGGCATGTTAAAATCCTTGTTCAGAACTGGGGGTAATAACAAGGGAGACAGGGCTCTTGAAAGAAGCTGTCTGAGTTACACCATTGAAGATATTAACTAAGCACAGAGCAGACCCCTGGAAGAAAATAGGAACATTAGGTACTGAAGTGTCAGCTGTGGGGACAGGAATCTCAATATCAGTTTTCAGGCATTTGTGTTTTGCCAGTGGAAAACAGAAACTGCCCCCTTTATGAAAAACATCTTCTCTTGTTAGTCAAATGTCTATTTTACTTCACAACAGTTTCAATGGAAGAATCCTTACCAGCCCTACAAAAAAGTGATCATTCTCTCCAAAATGTTTTAAGAAGGCAGATAGGTGTAAAGTCGAGTACAACAGAAAGCAATATATGGCCTACAAGAAGTCCACGACTCTTGGTTGAGTTTACAGACATGAAGTGTAGGCTGGTAGAGTCTGGGGAGGATGAAGGAAAGGCAGAAAGGAGAGGCACAGATGTGAAAGGATATATTTTTTAAAACACTGAGTCAAACTTAGAGCATGGGGATCTCAAAGCCAAATTCTTGATTGACATAAAAGCAGTGTGAGCCACATGTCAGGCAAAAGCAGATCAGAGTTGGCCTGGCTCTGCTCTTCTTGCACTGATATGAAGCAGGAGTAACTACACTGAGGCCAGTAAATAGGTTTTAGAAGAGTGTCAGAGCAGTGCCAGCAGATTTAAGATTGTTTAAGGAATAATGGGGCTTAGAGCAATTTCAGCTCTGGTAGCTGTGTAGCCTGCGTGTGATAGTAGCTTATGTGTCAAAAGGACAAACACAAGGGTGTATCAAGAAAGCAATTAACAGCAGGGAATAAAATAAAGTAATGGGAGGGCCAGCTTTGCTCTGCACTCCCCTTTTGTCCCTGTGCTGGACAAATTACACTTGCTTTTCCTTTCCAGCGACTGCTATGTTGAAGTCCGTAACATCAGCGGCGGTGCATGAACTCGTAACATCAAGTAGTGGCGTAAGCACTGTTTAGTTTGGCCCAAATTACAGGACATTATAAAAAAAAAGTGAAAAGGAAGGGCTGCTATTTTTTTTAATGCAGTATTAATTGCTTTCCCCCCCAAGTATTTTCTAGAGAGTGCCTCTTGCAAAGACCAGGATTAAATTTCTTGTTCACAGTTGTCCTAAACCAAGATACTACCCTTCGGCTCTTATATTTTTTATTCTTGCTGGACATATCAAAGCATTTCGACCAGGCCAAGTCACTGAACAAAGGAATGCCAAAGTAAATAGAAAAGTTTAAATTACTACAGCAAAGGGACCAAAATTTCAGCCAGAGCCCGACTTACGGGGATTTCCAAGCTATTCTACAGGGCTCCACTATATAAATTTTCTGGATTTGACTCACCCATCAATTTTGATTATCCTGCTGATTTATTTCTGATTACCGAGGTCATCTCTGCATTTAAAATGCCATTTATCTTGTCAGAAAGGTGACCGATGGGGTTTTTCAGAGACTCGGGCCGGCCTCCAGCTCTCTCTGCCTCGCTGCTGCTGGCAGGGAGCCCGCCAGCCTCCGCCGCACCAGGCGAATTGTTGGGTGTCCAACGGGACCCTGCTCTCCCAACCCACCCCAAGGGCTGGAGGCTGATGGGCATCAGCTCCAGCCCTCATCTTGTACCTCCTGGCAGGTCAGCAGATTTTGGTTTTGCACCCAGACATTTGTTATGTGCTGCAAAATAGACAAGGTTTAGCTTCTTGCCTCGCACTTTGGGCAATGGGGTCTTTATCTGAATGCGTTCATTTACCCGAGCTAATAAATATTTTTAACATAAAGTATTACCTCCTTTGGGCTTTTGGAAAGTGACCAAAAAATAAACACATCCGTTTCCTATTGTTGGTTCACAGATATTTTAGGGCCCCATCTTTATTTTTAACCCTGAATTTTTGCCCTTATCCAATGGTGGATAAAAGTTGGGAGTCAGCAAGAAAGCACAGACAATAGCAGGGAAAACTTTACTTTTGGGAATCATTTATTTTCTCTAGGTGAAAAGTTGTGAATAAAGTTGTGAATAAATAAACAACAAAAACAACAACAAAAAGCAGGCAGAAGCTGAAAATTGGAGCATTTACACGTTTCAGCAAAAAATACATCTGAAGTAAGAGAAGAAAAAAAGATTGCACAGATATTTCAAAATCTTAGTGCTTAAAAAAAAAAAAAAAAAAAAAAAAAAAAGCAAAATAAAAAAAAAAAAAAGAATTAACAAACCAGAAAACTTTGGAGGCATAAGTGTTTAAGAAGAGAAAAATACCCTAGAATCAGGAAAATATTGTCTGGTTTGGGAGATATTTACTGCCTACATATGAGCAACCACAGTTTTGGTGTCTCTGTAGACCAGATGAACCAGCACTACATGTGCAATACTTACCTGTACCTGCAGGTAGAGGTGAAGCTGTGCTCTCCACAAAACCCAAGGTTGTGAACAGGAGCAGATGCTTGCTGAGCGGGTGCTGGTTACCAGACAGTTGCTGAGGAGCAACTGTCCAGGTAGAAGAAGACACAGGAGCTGTATTTCCTTGCTTGTATTTGCTTGTTTGTAATGTGGTCCGCACTGAGAGTGCAGTAGAGCCTGGGGCCAAGGCTACCCTCCATGGATAAACGAGGAGAGTTTTTGCATTCTTCTCTTTCTTTGGAGCAACATCCAGAGAAAAGCCAAACCCTGGCATGACTGCATAGATGGCTTATAACATGCTTGAAAATGCCCTTAGGAAAGGCATGCCAAATAATTGACAGGATAAGGGTTATTTGTTCTGATAACTGGTTGTGTCCAAATTTGCCCAGTTGTGAGCCCAATTTGTGTGACTGCAAGGTCATTGTAGGGCTGGCTCTTCACTATGCTTCACTAGAAAGGATTTGTCCTGTTTAAGGAAGCAGACTTGGACTTTAAAACTATTTGAATACACATTACTTGAAAACAGCTTTTGTTTTGTTTTGTTTGTTTTGTTTTGTTTTGACATGGTGTGGGTTTCTTCCTTCCCTGATTTCTCTTCTTTGAAAATGCCTTTACTGCCTGTGGAATAAGAGGGGAAACTACTGACAAGCACACTCTAACAAAGGGTTAAGGGAACTGGTCATGCCATTTGCACAGTTTCCCACTTTGTCTTCAGAGAGGAGGGACTGATCTCTGAGCCCAGCTTCCTCCTTAGGATTTCTAGTAACCTCTCAGGACCTTCACCCCTACAACTGCTAAGAGTTTTTAAGACCTTTTCCTGTTGCACAAGGAAAGCAGAGTTGATTTAGCCCTATTTTCCTTTCCTGAAGGAAAGACCCTGGCTGCTTTTGGCCCTTGTATTGTATCACGAAATATCCCATCTTTGGATCAAAAGGTACAAAGAACAGTGAGGCTAATTAGGAACTGAAATGATTAACTCGACTTCATCTCATTGAGGAATTAGGATGCAATAATAATATCAATACAAGGAAATACTTCTTCATGCCTCTATTTACAGTGTCAAAGAGCGAGAGAGAACAAGTGAGTAAGCAAGTGAGAGGGAGATTAACGAATACAATACACAGGAGCCTAAATTGAAACATCATTTTTCACAGGAAGAAGGCTTTGGCAGGGCTCATGCTGTTTGTGATGTAGTGTCTCTGGTCAGCCCCAGTAAAAGTTGGCTGCAGTTTCTCAGAACCTGCCTTTTGAGACTCAGCAACTGCTTTTCTTCCCACAGATCTGATTAAGCTAATTGCACATTTTCTTTAATTATAAGATTGGAGGTCATTTATCTGCAAGTAGCCTGAAAAAAAAAAAAAAAAAAAAAAAAAGTATGTTGTTTTAATGTGGATTTTTTATTTTTACTTTTTAATCCTAGTTTTTACTAAGGTGTTTGGCTTCTTTTTATTCTACTGCTTTCAGCTATCCCATTTTGCAAGGGCTAGGCACTCTGGACCCAGCACACTGACAGACTCCTAGGGAGTTTACAAGACTGCTTAATGGCATCCAGTCACTGTGAGGAAAACCTAGAGCTGAAGACATCCTCCTCCAGCCCCAGTCTGAACTAAGTGAACCGAGGCTTTTCATATTGATGCTTTTCTAATCCCTAATTAAAAAATTCTAATCTTTTTAATCTAATCTAAGACTGTCTTGCTCACCAGAGCACATGGGTCAGGGAAAGCCTGTAGGATAAACAACAGGGTGGTGGGGACCAGATTAGGGGTGACCTCCAAGTTGCGGGTATTTTGAGGTGAAATCTGAACATTTGGGGCAGTCTTACTACCATGAATTGACGTCAAAAGCCTCCCTGTAGCACACCATGTTGACAACACCATGAAACTCTTGCCAATGCTTCATGCCAAAGGCAAAATTATATATGCTTTCAAATCTGCCTTAAAGATCAGCTGCTGGATGTTTTGCAGAGTTGGTGGATGGGACAATCACGGAGCTAAAAGCCAGTACCAGGGGAATGACAAAAGAAAGTAGGTTTCAGTTATTCCTTAAATTCTGCACTGCCAAAATACCAATCTTAGGAAGGCTCAATCACATTATCCCTCTTCATTCGCTACATAAAATAACAAGGACACACCGGACATTCAGGGCAAAAATTCCCTCTCATCACTCAAGTCAGTGAAAAATGATCAAAAAAGGCAAGGAATTAATGTGTGTGTCAGGGGTGAGATGGGTGAAGGATAGGGAAGCCTCTAGAGCCATAGTTTAGGGGAATTCCTTGAGCAGTGGTAAACTCATCCAGATCTCTGAAATGCTTGGTATATCTTCCACCCATTGCACAATGCAACAGCGTGGAGGACCTGAACCCAGTGGAGCAATCGCTATTTCCATGTGCTATCTGGCACTACTCCTACTGCTGATGAACAACACAGGGTATTTATTTAGCATTCAAACTACCATATTTTCCTGTGTTCATTGATTCTCCATCCCAATGGGGTGTGGATGTGGCGAGATGCATGCACAACAAAGACTTTCCAATTTGGCTTGGAAGACAGGGATGACCATTTTGTGAGTTGTTGCTGATGGGAGATGGGCTGCTTGGGGTTATCACTGGCAGTTGCCCAGCAAGTGACTGAGGTGGAGAGCCAGGCTCAGAGTCATTCAAAAAGAAGGGATGGAGAAGCCGATCTGGACTGTCACGGTAGTGGTAGCACACCTGGCTGCCCTCACCTTCCTGCTCACTGTCAAGGACCTCTGGACCTCTGTGCAATGGGTCTGATCCCATGCCATCCTCCTGCCTTCATTTCCGTGGGCTTTTCCATTCCTCTGCGTGTGCTGTCAGCACTCACCAAAGAAGATGTCATTTTTTGATACTCCAAAGTGGTGTCAATCAGCTAAAGAAATTGGGATCCTGTGGGGATGCAGACATGTCGGTGGAAGCTGGGGCTCCCCAGCAGGCAGGCGGGCAGGGAAGAGGTTAACCACAAAGCTGGGCAGAAGAGGCCACTGGGCAAAAGTCGTTATTGTCTCGTGTCTGGATGTTTTAGCGAAGAGCTGTCGTGAAGCCTCACAGAGCTGAGAGGTCCCTTGGTGGTTCCTACAGCTTTAAAGTGCCCAGGATGATTTAGTGGAGGGGAGGGATTCCTGATCAGAGAAGTGCCTTTTACATTTTTTTTTCTTCTCTCTCTCTTTTTTTTTTTTTTTCAACATGTCGCTGATCAAAGCGGTGCCAGGGAGGCTAGGAAGAGCAGGATCCTAATGGATCAGCTGTGTAAAACATGTCAGCAGACAAGCCCCAGTTCTCAATGTGTCTCTCAGGGAACAGCTCGCAGATTAGAAAGAAAACACACACGCACACACACACACACACAAACCCTCCTGCTGACCTTGTGTCAAGGAGTTAAGTGTTATTTGGGAGTGATTGCAATCGGCTTTTTTTTTTTTTTCTTTCTTATAAAACAACAACAAAAAAGTTTCCCAAATATCCAGCAATAATTTCAGAAGCAATGGGAAGATTTATACAAGTTATACAATGACTTATTTGAGGCAAACCAAAAACAGTTGGTAGAAAAGGGCAGTGGACTCTATTGTTATCCAAATGAATCATACCCCCCACTTACAGACAGGCTTCTCTCCCCGCTACCCTTACAACCATGTCATATCTTGATGTACATGACCCTGCCACTGTTTCATTTTGGACAACTTCTGGAAAGGTGCAGAAAATAGATTTCTTATTTTCTTTAGTAGGCAATCCATTGAAAGGGGAACCTCGTGTTTTAGAGAGGGGAAAGAAAATGGGAAATTTATATTTACCAGAGACAGAAGGAAGTACTTTTGAAGAGTGAGGCAGTAAAGAAAGTAGCAGTTATATACATACATAAAAGGTGGTTTTACATAGATGTGGGAAGAGCAATTGCCCTGATAGTGCTTGCTAATCCCTTGTTTAAAATCGGCTGTGCAGTTATGTGGGAACTGTATGGAAAGAAATACTTTCTAATACCTTTGTAAAGATTTTTAATTTTAACTATAATATTTTCTAATTCTTTGTTTTTCCTGTAGCCTAAGTGGAGATGCCATGCATGATAGCTGGGTAGTCAATACAAAGCAGAAGTGCCCATAGCAATAAGAACAGCTCTGCTGTTGAGTCCTGGTTTTCCTTGTGCTCACAGGTCCTCTTTTCTAGTGGCCAGGTAGCGTGGTGGAAACGAAAAGCAAAACTTCCTCCTCTTCCACTGCAAAGATACAAAAACAAAGCTTTTCTTTGGCTTCAGGTGGTCATGCCATGCCACACCACAAAGCAGGAGCAAGGAGGTGATGTGGTGCTCCCGTTGTAGATTGGCAATCACTGCAGGTTTTGTGTCAAAGTGTTTGTGGAGACCAGGTCTTGTTTGCGTGGGGTGACTCTTTGGTGCGAAGCAACTGTTGTGTGCTGGCTCCCACAGGCAACTGAAGTCTTTTCAGAGAGAAAGTATTCTACAAATGAGAGCCTTTAATGACCTGCTTTTCCCTTCCCTCCTTTGTGGAAGATTCACCCTGCAGACCAATGCCACTGAATTTGCCACCTTTAGAGACAGAAACCCAGGCAGGGCATTTCAGCTGCTCTGTGACCCCCTCCACCACGTGCCTGTTGTATTTATCCTGCCTGCAACTAGAGACGAGGAACCAGGCTGAGGTTTTCTGCCAGCCAGCAAATGAAGAGAGGTAGTTATTTGATAAAGTAGCTGAAAACCCGGGGTTACATAAACAAAGAAAGAGTTCACTTCACACAAACATCAGCATTTCCACTAGAATAAATCTATAATGGCAGCTTTCATCTCAGACTGAGATGGAAAAAAAAAATCACAGAACCAACAACCCAAAACAGCCTGTAGAAATATACACTGGTATGTAATTATTTGCTTCATATTTTGTACACATTAAGTATAGTGAGATTTCTTATGAGGTGTATATTGATTTATGTTTATGCCTTTCAGTGTATCTCATATCTGTATACAGTTTATAGGTTTCTTTTTTACAGCTTTCCTGTAGTTCAGTGCATTTGATGAGTTATGAACCTGGTTTATCTGTGGAATGTTCTCCAAGCAGCACCGGGAGGAGCACAAGAGGCAAAAATCCCACCCCAACCCCTCCCGGCCCTCCAGGCTGGGCAGCCCCAGGGGACATCCATGCCCTGTGGTCACACACCACACGCCGGCCCTTAGGGACAGAGGGGATGGAGGGGGGAGAGGGGATGGCCATGGAGGGGGCTGCGCTTCACCCCCTGCCCAACCTGGGGGGTGTATGTATGCACGTTATTCCTGGTTTAAAGGCTCATGGGGTAATGGGTGTCCTGGGCCTGGTGGTGCTGGTGGACACCAAGCTGAACCTGAGCCAGCAGTGTGCCCTTGCAGCAAGGAAGGACAGCAGCATCCTGGACTGCATTTGGCAAAGTGTTGCCAGCAGGTCAGCAGGGGTGATCCTTCTTCTCTGTGCAGCAGTAGTGAGACCACACTTTGTGCTGGAGAAGAGGAGGCTCAGGGGGATCTGATCAGTGTGTATAAAGACTTGAAGGGAGGGAGCAAAGAGGTCAGAGCCAGGCTCTCTTCTGCAGTGCCCAGAGATGGGACAAGAGGCAAAGGGCACAAACTGAAATACCAGAGATTCTCTCTGAACATCAGGAAACACTTCTTGACTGTGTAGGTGACTGAGCAGTGGCACAGGCTGCCCAGAGAGGTTGTGCAGTCTCCTCCATGGAGATCTTCAAAAGCTGCCTGGACATGGTCCTGGGCACCCTGCTGTGGGTGGCCCTGTTTGAGCAGGGTTTGGAGCAGGTGACCTCCAGAGGTCCCTTTCCACCTCAGCCATCCTGTGGTTCTGGGCCAGGCTTTCTCTCCAGGATGTTATCATACAGTGCCTGGAAATTTGGAGACAGGGTCCCATATCTATGTGTCTCTCTGTGACAAAACGTCCCATTCATCCTGCCCTCAGAAGTGCAGGATCAGTAAGGTTGAACAGCCACTTTGCTCTGGTCACTCTTCCCTGTGGGTCTGCTTCAGTCACCTGCAGAAAAGATCAGGTGGTCTCAGGGGGCTTTCCACCTTGGGGTGGGAACACAGTGCCTCAGTCTGCCAGGCACTGGGGACTGCCTGCAGTTTGAGGCAGTGATCCACCAGATCCCTCTAGTCTCTGTCTGTAACACCTCCCTGCTCCACCATTTGCATTTTGGCCTTTGTGCTGAAGATCAGATGAAATCCTGTATTTTTTTTTTTTCCCCATCATATGAATAATCTCCTTTTGGTGTAGTAATTGGCACTGTATGTTGCACGTGAACAACGTTGTACTCTAGCAGCAACTGGAGACCAATTCACCAGCCACTAATCTCTATTTAAAATGTAGCTTTATCACCACAGCAAACACATTGAGTATAAGTGATCACCATGAACAAATAAGGAGAAGACAGATGCTCCCCATTTCATATCTCTCTCCAGTCCTGTTTACAGTTTAACCAGTTTGCCACTTGATCTTCAACCTCTGAATAACAATGCTAACCTCAGTATTTCCTACTTAGCTAAAAATAAAGTGGCACGCCTTTCTAGTGCATAGGATACTAACGGTTGCTCTATGCATCCAGATAAAGCATTTGCTTGCTCAAAGCACTTTTGCCAAAGCCTCTTCCATTTATCAAGTGGCTGGATGGATTCATTGCTCCAAATAAATGCAGCGTGATGGCCCTTCTTCCAAGCAGGAGCTAGCAACAGTCAGGCCTGAGAAGGTCTGTGAGCTCAGTTTGGTCGAGATCATCAGAGGAAAGTTTAGAGGTAGAGATGGACTTTGCTTCAGCTTCTCTAGGTGACATGAGGTGGCCTGGGACCTTCAGGTCATGGCAATGGAGACACAGCCTCCCAGCCATCGTAGCAGTCCCCCTGCATCTGGCCTTTCCTCTCTGATTTCAGCAGAGGCAGCGGTGATTTACAGCAGCCTGTGCGAGAGGAGAGCAAGGATATACATCTGCAAATAAAGGCTAATGAGATGTTAAGATTAAGAAAAGCCAGGAAATTCCAGAAGTTGAGGCTGCAACAGCATCATTGGTTCTCGTGCATCTTGGTGCATATCCTCTCTGGATGAACAGGGCCCAGGGGGGCTTCTGGCCAGCCTAGTGCCATGGCATGAGAGGCTGCATACATGATCGATTGCTTCCCTGCAACTGAAGGAATTACCCCTGTGCTGGGCAAAATTATACCTCTCATGGGACTGGGACTGGGCTCTGCTGGGGAAGCAGAGGTTGTGCAACGCCCCAGAGGCAGTGTAAGGAAGTCATATGATGGCCAGTGACAGGGGGATGCTGTAAACATCAGCACTTACCTCATCTTCAAAAGGGCGTAATCAAAGTCTCACTAATTATGACCACTATCATTGCAAAACTGCATCAGCAGCTGAATTATCGTTTCTTTCAGCACGTGATCCCTTGGGGAGTGGGGTAAGGGGAAGGAGGAGGGTGCACCAGCAATCACAGTAATTGTGGCAAAGAAAGCAAGCACTGGCTGTGTGCCATGGCTGGCAGAGGTGGACAGAGCACTCTCATTACTCAGACCACACAGAGGCATGGCTTTGGAGCTGGAAGTATTGGGTATAAGGGATGTAGATGAGTGGTGGTGACCAGAAGCAGAGAATTTTTAATTCCTACTCATACATCATATAACAGCACCGAGGCCCTGAGTGCCTGGATGTTGGGATTTACAGTCCATCATTTTCTGTGACCAGTGCAAGCAAGCCTTTGGTTTGAGATCCCATCCAAATGCTGAGTGGCAACAGCCTTGTGACACGGCTGACATTCAGCCTCAGAGGATGGTCCCCCTGATTGATACTGGGACCCGTGCAAAGACGCAGCCTCAAGACATAACCTTCTTCTCCTTTGGTTCCACACAGTCTCTTAGATGAGAAATACTGCATCCTACAAGACTTCCCCCTGACTTTCTGTTAACCTGTTACCCAAACTTGGTTGAAGACCAACTTCATGTCCAAGAAGAGAAATAGCTCAGCAGCCAGAGGGGTGTCTGTTTTCCTCCTCTGTGAAACACGGCATGGAAATATGTGACTTAACCTGACCCACAAATCGAATCATCCTGAAAACAAAAGCTGAAAATAAACATATGCAATTCCATTGATGCACATTTTTTTCTTCCCATATGAAAGAATTTGTTTTTATCCTGAGCTGTTGCTTTCAAGGTTGGGTTAGTTTGTTCATGTAGGTATGAGCAGGAGTACATGAACATAATAAAATTGCCTTTTTTTTTTTTTTTTTGAGATAAATATAAATGGCAGCTGAAGGATATGTGTAAGAATATTTCTGTTGGCAGGCATTACTGACACATTGCAGAGCTGGATGTTTTACAATGTTTGCTCAAACCAGTTCAGCCCCTGGTGTGAACAGACTTCACTCCAGTGACTGTGACAGACCTGTGCCTGTGAGCCCCAGCTGAGGAAGCACTAGATAGGTGCAGGTTTAGGGCACCACACTCAACTCTCCAAAAGAGGGTAGAAATACCTGCTCTGAACCACCAACACAAATTTCTGGGCTATGCAGACACTGTTCCTTCCTTTGCGCTTGACCAGCAGTACATTGGAAACTAAGACACCCATGGAAACATCGTGGGCATTGGGTGCTGGGGGCAACAAGGGGCAACTTGAAGGCCTTTTTCAATAGCTGCACAACACCCATATGGATAAAATGATACCAATGCCTTTTTGTTGATGTGGGAGTAAGCACAGCATGTGGTTTTAGGATGAGCTGCCCCCCCCCACACACATGGGAAATGTTGGGGCAGCAAAGGAGGAGGCACAGAGAGATTGGGAGGATGGAAGTGTGTTAAAATACCACTCGGATGGACATAACAGCATCACGAAAGCTAGCAGGGATGCAAAAAGAAACTGCACCTTACCAGGCTAATTTGATATCATGACAGAAACCTGGCAAAGTGTTTGTTTTAAGACACAAACAACTCAATATTAATTGGGAATTAAGAAAAATTATCTTAGCAGTCTGGTCAAAGGCGAATCAAGCAAATACAATTTATCTGAGCATGGACAATGAAATGTTGTTAGTAACAGGAAATGTAAATCCACACAAGTGGCTGTGAGGAGCTGTGGGGGCTTCCAGCCCCCTTCTGCCCTGGGTTTAAGGATGAACATGTTTGGTTTTTTTTTGTGCCAGGTCAGAGCCCCCTCTCTGTGCACATGGGACCAGTGCACATGGGACCAGGGTCTGGCACTTGCTTTCCAAATGAGATGTTCAGCTAACTCCCTGCAAGGATTAGGTACCATGGAGGTTGGTCCAGCAGAACCAGCCAAAGTGGAGGAGAAGGAAAGGTGGTGTGTCCGGATATGCTGAGGAGCAAGCCTTCAAACAGACCTTCACACATCTGTCCCCTGCCCCCTGGTTGTTCATGTCCAACAATGCGACGAGCCCCTGTTTGGATGGGGCTCAGCAGATTATGATGACATTTGTGATGCCTTATCTCCTCCCTCCTTTGACTCGGCCTTTGAACATTAATCCACCTCCTTGTGCAGTCTGCACCCCTCTTATGCCTTATCTTTGTTTGCCATGGATGCGTCTGGCTCTGAGAATTTGGGGAGCAGCATCCTTGCTGCTTGGGCCCTTGCCATTCCAGCACTAAGGACATGTGGATCTGCTGTCTCCTGGAGCCTTCCCTGGATTTACCCACTAAATGACTCAGAGTTTTCCTTCCAAGAGCCAAGTTCTGGTATTAAGCTTTGATTTAGATCCTTTTTTTTTTTTTTTTTTTTTTTTTTTTTTACCTTTTTACTTTGTATGTAAGTATATTTATTTGTAAAGCATTTCAGTACCTGGAAGAGATAGTGTGAGAGAGCCTTTCTGTACATTCCCCAAAACATACGTATTTATTCCCCTTTGCACATGCACACACACACCAGAGCAGAGTTCAATAGCCCAGTCCAGTGTTTAAAGAGACTTGGCCTGCAAAGGCTTTTAAATAAAATTTGCTGTGTGCATGTGTGTGGTGTTTTGCTTTTTTTCTCTACCCTACTTCTTAGGAAGGATAGCAAATGTTTCTGGCATTTCACTGCTGGATTGCTTGCATATTTGCTTGAGGAAAAAAAAAATTATAAAAGATGTTTGGCATAGTTTTCATTCAAAAAGGAATCCAGTGCCGGATCCAAGCATTGAAAACAAATGTGTGGCTTAACTGTCATGTACTCCAGGATCATGGGAACCGCTGCCTGGCTCTCCCAATGAGCAACCACTAGCCCGCTCCTCCACGGGACGAGGAGCACGGATTTGGCCAGCTTGGTTCAGCTTGAACATCACGGTCATGCTTGTGGGTGACAGCCAGGGGGCTGGTGTCAGTGCAGCCACATCCCTGATGCAGTAGCCCTGCCACTGGGTTGTCACTGGCGTCTTGTGCTGGTGAAAAATCCTCCCCTTGCCTTTTGCTGTGCCCTCATCAGATGATGTGTATCTGGATCAACAATGGGAAGCGACGCGCTCGCCTGCACAGGAAATCGTTCTCCGGCTGACGGCAGTGATGGAGAGTCTTTCTGTGACCAGCAAGTCATTTTTGGGGTGGCATAAGTGATGGGAAACACCACCACCTGGGCCCCCACCTCTCTAAAGTGCGAGGATGCTCTCACAGTGGGTATGGGCATCATGCCCTGCCCCTGTGTTCCTGCCACAACATTGTTCCCGTGGAGATGATCACGGAATTAATTACTTCTGGGCAGGGCTCAGCTAGTGCCTGAACTGATATCCAAGGGTGGTGAAGCAGGAGCTAGCTTCAGAGTCCTGGTGATAAAATAGAAAATCGTGTACAAAGTGAAAGGGTCAAAGCCCTAATCTGAAGTGTTCGAGTCAGCTCACCATGCTGGGTGTCCCTCCTGGATGGGAGATAACCCCGTTTCCAAAGAGAAGTTGGGCAGAGAAGAAAAACTTTGGGAAAAAAAAAATCAACAACAACACAAAAACCAGAGTCAGCGACTCCAGAAAGCAGCTCTTAGTCTGTCTGTTCTAGTCTGCAATAAAGTCATCCCTCTTAATTCCCAGCGCATATTGTTCCTACCAAAAAGCAAAACCTTAGGAGGAAATCACATCAGTGAGGGGAACGCCAGCTCCTTTGTACTATTTTTCAACCCTGCCTTGGGAGCCAATAATCTGTCATCCCTTGAATAAACAAGCACCTTATCATATCACAAACATTTATTTAACCCTTTTCTCCTGAGCTTTTACCAGCCAAGCAAAGTGGCTTGGGGGGTGGGGGGGGTAGCCCTATCCCTAGACTACTCTGGCAGAAAGGACAAATTTCCTGTGTATTACACCCAATCTGTAAAGTGTCAGGCCGCCCTTCTTCAGCCTCCATGAAATGCAGCAGCTTGAATCCCTGCATTTCACATCATGCCATCAAATTTTCCTCTCCCCCCCCCCAGCTGTCCCTCCCCCGGTACATTAACGCCTGCCTCCCTGGAGACATACCCTCGATTCCATCTGAGGGTCTACCCAAACCGAGCCAGATTTCATTTCTTGGAGGTTGGGGGGCAAGGGAGAATGTTTACATTTCTTCTTTTAACAAGAGGCTGTGATGAACAGAGTTTTTGATTCCAAGTTGCTGAAGTTTTTTTTTTTCCTTTTTCTCTCTCTTTTTTTTTTTTAAAGATATTCTTTGACTCTGACATCATCAGAAAATGGAATCGACAAAGTATGTACATTCAGCTCCCACATTATCCATGTTCTCTCAGTGGATGTTTCTTGTTTTTCTTTTCCAGTGTTGCTCCCACACAATGGGGCCAATTTCTGTTCAGGACAAAGAAAATATAAACAGAGCATGGATTTGGAATATGAGCAAGGCCTCCGAGCCTGAAGAAATCTTCCGCCACAGGGAAGGGCTATGTTATGCTAACCATCTGCCAATAACGTTGGGCTGATCAAGTGCCGGCCCATGTCTCCTCCGGTTGCTTTGCCGGTGCCTCCCGTGAATGCTGACGGCTAGGACTCATGGTATGAATTAAATTCTTGATTTAGACTCCTTGGAGTCGCTGAGCATCTGAAGTGCTTGCATTGCAGGTGAGGCCAGGCGACAGGCTGTGCCTGAGCAGGTGGGCAGGCAAAGCCTTTTTTCCTCAGTAGCAGAGTGCGATAAATACTGAGCTCACCAGCCAAAGTCCAGCTGCTGGAGGAGAGCGGCCCCATGCAGAAGAGAGAGTTGGTTACTGGAGAGTTGCACTGGCCTTCCACGCATGGGCCTTGGCACGTAAACCTCACAGAAGTTTGAGAATTAATACACGACATTAAACAGAAATAAATTACGCCCCTCACTGATTCATCTTCCAGCTCAAAACAAAGATAAAAGCCCAGTGTTCAGCCGTGGAGTAAAACCTGCTCTTCCAAGCAGCTTGGAAAGCCCATTTCCTGAGAAGCAGTTATTATTTTAGGCAAAGTAGCTATGTTTGTTGCTTGTGGGTAAACCACAGAGTGTGAAAGTGTCCCCTCATGCAGCTCCACAGATGACTAGCTCACACTGGCCTGGACATGGGCCAGGCTGGGATGGCCAGACCCTGAAAGAGCGGGGCAGCTCCCCTGGGGCTGCCAGAGCATCCCTCTGCCGTCTGCACTCCCAGGGCAGGGGCAGCTCCCCCAGGCACCCAGGGCATCTCTGCTTTCATGGGAGAGTCTCTGTCACAGCAAGGCACCCAGGTCTGCATGCATGGGCTGTGACTAGCTGATTTATGCCAGGAGAGTTGATTTATTATGGGTGATATAAACCAACTGCAGTAAGGGCCCTGTATCTCCAGGCTCACCGACTGCAGCTCAGAAGCTGCTGGTAAATGCCCCGTGAAACATTTATCTAGATAAAACAATGTTCAGCCGTCAGCAGATGAACTTCATTCACGTTCTCTGAATCCACAGCTTGTCAGACCTTGTACTGAGTTACAGAGACACAAGTTGGCTTGGTAAGAGGCTGAAGTCTACACAAAAATTCTGCCCCTACTGAAATTACCAGGACTTTGGTCCAGTGGATCTACTCTGGGTCTTCTCTTGCGACTGACACCCTGGTCTGAGATCAACAGGCTAGAATGAGAACAGACTGAGGAAAAAGAAATAAAGTCAAGTGATCAACAACTTGGCTTCCAAAGGGTATTAACAGTATTAAAATTGTGTCTCGTAACTCTTTGCTTTTGCTTAATGACTCGCATAACAGTAAACCATTTGCAAGTTTTCATTCTGCCTGAGCATTTTTGACTCCACTTTTTAGGTAAAATAATGTCTCTGCAGTCTCTGAAGACCTGGAGGAGGACTCAACAAAGAACAGGGCAAATGAAAGCAGTTGGACAAGGCTGGGTGACTGCCCACCTGAGCCAGGGGCTCCCAGTCTGTGCTCCACCGTGTTAGCACCATGGCAGTATTTACACCCATCATCGCCTTTGAGTCATTTGGCCTGAAGGTGTGACTGGCAAATGAAAACGTGGAGAAAAATCCTGAAAAAAATGATCTCATCATGTAACAAGATGACACCACAAAACTGTCCTAGAGGAAAACAATGACTAGGCTGAAATGAAGGGTCTGGGCCAGGAGAAGCACTGGCAGCCAGAAGATGCAGAAGGGCTGGGTGGAAATCTGTGAAAGCTGGGCTTTACTTGCTAAAGGCTGGCTATTTAAAGGAGGAATATGCTTTTTGCATAGGAAGCCACTTGGCCCTCAAAGCTCCAGCGCAGCTCACGATCACTAAGCCGGGCAAAATAAACAGCCCCGGAGCCAAACTCACCCTTAGCAAAACACAACGCAATTTAACCGTGTACTCCTAGAACTAAAAGTCAGCACCTATCAGAGCCCAAAGAGACACATTTGCTTCTTGAAGTTGTCAGGGAAAAGGTTTCGATGTTCTGCAAGACACTGAGATGAAGGCACAGGGGAGTGCCTGGTTGATGGGCTGTGGTTTTTCATGAATTCTCCCAGCCACCCCTGCAGATCCCCAGCACACAGAGCACGGAGCTGGCTCCTTGTACCAATGGGGAGAAAGGATAAATGGATTATTTTGGAGCGATGTGCACAGAGAGCTCATGCCGCTGGAGAATGTGGCTGGGCTATTTTTAATGTCCCGCTTCATTTTGCACCTGCTACCATTACAGAGTTGTTTTCGTTTCCATTAGAGCCACTTGTCCTGAGGAGTTTATAACTCCTGCGAAACATGCAGCTCTGGGCTGGATCTTCATCCTCAGTTCAGGAGCAAAGATTTTTGTCACAGAAAAAGATCAGCATAACAGCATTAAGAGCATACAGGCAAGTCGTGGAGGTGCCTTTGGAATAATTGTACAGTTTTCATAATTTCAGTTCCTGAACAGCAGTTTGACATCGCCTCCTTTTATTCATTCTGAAATGGAGCAACGCAGAGTACAAGGACCTGTCCCTGAGGAGCTTGCAAAACCAAAATTGCACGAAGAGTCATTCTCAACTACTTAATCAGCCGCAATATTGCAATAAAGTGATGAAATAAGAGATAAGGAGCCTCGGCCCCGTTTCCCACTCCCACCACGTGCCGGGCCAAGTGGAGCTCAGCATCTCTTTGAGAGGTCGGAGGCTGGTGCCTGGCACAAAGCTGTGCTGCCTGAGATCACACACTCTCAAATACCGCCTCTGTGCAGTGCTGGGGAAGAAGCTCTGCTTCAGCAGGATGCCAGAGTCCTCCAGGGAAGCTGATGGAGAAACACCCCTGCTTGCAATCCACCACCTTCTCTGGTGAACACCAAAGGTCTTTTGGTTAAATCATGTTCATGTTGCAGCTTGATCATTCTGCAAGAACAATTGCAGGCCCTCCAAAACCACCAGGGCCACCAAAGCAGGCTGGGCTCCCCAGAGGCAACCTCAGTCTGAGCCCTGGCAATGCTGCCTTGCTCATGGTTGTCCACCTTCTCATGCTTGAGCTTTCCCCTGGGTTGTTTTGCAGTCAGGATAATAATGGGGAAGCTGCTTATTTATACATCACCTCCATTGTGAATAGTCCTTAGGGAGTCTCACGCATTTCTGCCTGAGACCAGGTGGCTGCTCAGAGCAGCTTCTCAGCCCTGCACCACTACTGACTGTCCACAGAGGGGAATCAAACCCTGGCCTGCTGTGAAAACAAGCTCTGGATGGGATCTTTGCCCTGTGTGGCCCAGGATAAGTCAGAAATAATGGCACAAATCCTCAGTGCCAAATATATATTCCCGGGGACTGGCCCCACATCTTCATAAATCAAGCCAAATCCCTAAACCTAAAGCACTCTACATTCAAATAATGGGTTTGGGTTGCTCATCCATATTCATCTGGAGAACAAAAATGCATCGCTTTCACCCTGAATATTAATTCAATTAATTCAGAGTCCCAGACCGAATTTCTGTTGACAGCCCTTGCACACTGTCTCCTTCGCTTTCTGCAAATTCCTAACCAGTGACTTTGCCAGCAGTCATCCCGCCTGGAGCACAACCTCCAGTGCTTAACTGTCTAATTGCAACCATTCCTGTCAGGAAATCACAAATAATTAGGCTGGTGATTGCAAGTTTGCACGGATTCGGGGTTTGTAAGCGTTTCATCCAAGCCATGTTAAGCTTGAGGAGATGTCACGGAGGCAAGCCAAGGGGGGCTGCAGGCTCAGCTCCTGCTGTATCCTAGTAAGGGAATCCTCACACTGCAGCAGTCCCACTGGGAGGCTCAGGCTCAGGCCACTGAGTCCTTCTTATCACGGCTGCCTGCCAAATTCTTCTTAGGAATAAGTGTCACTTTGTGGTACCTCTATTTTCCTTCCCAATAAAATAATAATTTGGCAGTGCCTGAGATGATGATAGTAAATCAGTGTAAGGCAGCAGAGGTTACCGATAAATTCAACCTATTTATCAAACAACGTCACTTAGCTATGCTAGCTGCAAGAGGATGTAGGCTACTGTACTCTTAGTTTGCTTCAGAAAGGGAACGAGGTAATATTCTCCGGAACACAGGGAACGAGGTGTGTCTTCATCAGAGCAGGGAGCTGCTGGGACCTCGTGTACCAGTGTGGCATGGCCTGTGCTGGCTGCAGCCCAAGGGAGAGGTAGGCCTCCTCCCTACCCCTCAGAGCAGAACAGCAAATTTAGGTCACCCTGACACGGTCTGTTGTCCAGCACCTCAAGGCACTTTGAGCCTCTCAGACTTTCAGGCACAAGTCAGTATGGAGACCAGATTGCCCTGCCCATGGGCTATCCCCACATGTCCTGCAGATTCACACTAGCAGATGATTTCTCTGCTGTGCTACAGAAGGACAGCATGGATGAGTGTCCCTAAAGGTCTTGGTCTCCATCTCCTTTTTGGTCCTGCAGGAACATCTACCTGATTGCTGCTGAACCCCTAACCCCGCTGTAGGATTGTGACACCAGGATGAAAATCCTTTTGAAAGTTAAGGCCTGAAGTCTAAACTGTATGTGCAGATTACCCTCTCTGTATGAGTTTTACAGTGTAGAAGAACAAGATTTTTTTTGAACTTGGAATGAAAAGTTTGATAGAAATCCCCTTCTTCCACTTATGTCTTTCTTTCCCTTCTCCTTACGTTTTCCCATTATATTATAGTGCTTTTGAAAGCGAGAACAAACAGGTTATCTTAAGAACAGACCACAGACTTGAAATCTGCCCTCTGTTTTCATAAAAAAAAGAAAAGTTTTCCAGGAGGATAATCATATTCGGAAATGATGTGACTAAATGTTATCAGGTTGTCATGGTGATTGCAGCCTTTTAAAAAATGTCTGTATTGTGGTTCACTAATGAGCAATATATTAACTAAACCAAACACTATTTGTCTTTTCAAGTATTATTCATACACACTACTGAATTAAACCTCTCTCTCTCCCTCTCTTTCTCTCTCTCTCTCTCTCCCTGCTGTTGGAATACTGTTCTTTGTCTTATAAACACTGGAACTGCATTCAGGCAATAAACAAGCACAGAGATAACTTTGTCACCTTTGCTATATTTCATACCACTGTGTCAGGCTGAGTCTCACATTAACCCATCTGCAGAAGCAGATACTGAGCTTCACATTGCCAGGGAAATTACTTGCCTAAGGTAGAACTTCAGACCTGTAGTTTCTGGCACTTGGCATTTTGTCAGCCTCAACTCAAGTACAATTCCCACCACTGACCTCACCAGTCTTAGGGTTCACGTTTGCATGGCTTGCAGAAGACAAGCTGCAACACTGAAGCAATGTACGTGTTGTGCTGGTTCTGAGTTCAACACACTTTTTCTAGCTTAAACTTTGAAAATTCACCTTCCCAGCCCCCTAGACCCCTTGTGGTGCCTGAGGGAGTTTTTTTTTCTCCCAGACAGGCACAGAAATGGTGGAGATGAAAGCACATTTAGGCATTCATGAACATTTCAAGACACAGTCTGCACTTCAGAAACCCTTTGGACTTCAGAGTTCTTCCTAGATGCTCCCCTAAATCACTACCTCAACCCAAGAGGACACGAAAGTTTTTGAGGGACAGTAAGAGAGAAGCAGACATCCAAATATATCCCAAGAGAGACAGTGAAAACCTTTGAGAGTCTAGATGTCCTTTGAACCTGAAACCTGTCCCAGGTTCAGACTTGCACAGGACCTTTACTGCCCCCAGAGCACTCTCCAAACCCCTGCTGACAGCAGAAGTCTCACAGAATCACAGAATGGCTGAACTTGGAAGGGACCTCCAGAGATCATCTGGTCCAATCCCCCTGCTCAAGCAGGGTCACCCGGAGCATGTTACACAGGATGGCATCCAGGTGGATTTTGAATATCTCCAAAGTAGGAGACTCCACAACCTCTCTGGGCAGCCTGTTTCCTAGGTCCTTAAGCATCTCCAGATGTTGCAGAGGATGACCGAGTTTGGCCCTCTCCAGACTGACATCAGTCATTAAACATATATTTTGCAAAATAATGTCAAGTGTTTCTCTGTTATTTTTGTGAAATGCAATCTGTGTTTAAATTCCTGATTCTTTGGACACAAGGTAAGATGAAAACCCCAACAACTTCAGTCCTCCCTGGATCCTGGTCCTGTCCAAGATCTGCAGGAACTCCATTGTTTCATCTATGTCTCCTCCTAAAGCAACTTGGCTGGTAGGGGATGAGGAGGCTGAAAATGCACAGTTCAGATGTTGCTTGTTCTCCCACAGATGACTTTACTGCATACTCTTAGCCACTATATTACATGCCCTTCCTCTGCTGGTCACACTAGCCTCCCACAGGCATCCCATTAGTTCTTCAAGCCTGCTAAAGGAAGGCAACATTGGCTGGAACATAATAACTAGAAATTGAATTAGTTAAGTCTTCCCAGGCATTCTGCAACTTTTGTTTATAGAGTTGTTTAATATCATGACTCATTCACTTTATTTTTGTTCAGTGAGTAATATTTTGTGCTTACACGTGTTTTCTTTTTGTAACATGCACAGCTTCATAACATTTCTTCTGAATGCAGAATTTCCCTTTTTTTCACTTTGCTCTACATGGAATTTAAACACATAAAGCCTGCTATTGAAAACTCATCACTAATTGATGATGCCTAACTATTCTAAACATACTTTTTGTCTGTCAAAAGAGCTCTCCTCTCCTGTTGTATTTCCCCTGTCTCCCCCCTGCCCCTGCAAGGAAGGCTATATTTAGTTGGAGATTTAGGTTGATCTGCAATTCCCGCTGCAAATTCCTTTCCATCAGCAACTACAGCCAGAAGGTCTGAATAAGGGAAAGGTCTGCAATTCAAGCAGCACACCGAGAAGCTTCCTGTTTCCCTGGATTTTCAGGTTTGCTACTGTTTGTGCAGAGTGGCTGGTACTAGACTCTGCAGACTAAGTGGCTGCTAACTCATCCGTGTTCTGGCACTGGCATCAGACTCCGGTGCAAAACATTGTCTGGTTGATGGCCCTTCCAGAAATATAGGCAGCGAAAGCAAGAAAAGCATGTCTGATCCTGAAATATTTCCAGAGCAAAGTGTCAGAGAGGATAATGCTGACAGGACTGGCAATCTCTCAGAGGAGGAGAATGAAGTAGAGGAGAGCAGTTTGTAAATCACTGCTGAGGAAAGTACGGTGTGGGGAGAGCTCTGTACATAGAGCCCTGCTTCAAATGCAGGCAGGGAAAAGAGAAAGAAAAACATTACAGACATGTGCTAGGTTTTCTCTAAGCTTTCCAGTAGTTCCTGTTCCACAATGCTTATCCTCTTGGCCTCTTATGCCCAACCTTGAAAGCTCCTTCCTTGGCTTTTACCTGAAGTAAAAAGAAACCGTAAGAGGCAGCCTTCACTTCTTCCAGGAGCAGCACAGCAGAGCCCATGCATTGCCTGTTTCCAAAGAGCAGCCAAGTCTGGAAGAAGAGCCTTGCTTGAGGGGCTTTGGAGACCCAGGTTCAGTCACATGCAAACCACAGACATCCTGGGCAGAGCCCAACACCTGTAAAATGGAAACCTTTTATTCACCTACCTCTCAGGCATGTTGAGAGGGTAAATATTTTAAAGCCCATGAGATGCTCGAATGTTAAGGTTCTGGGAAGCATGTAGTACTGGAGATTAGGTGGGTTTGCTACCTTATTCCTCTCCAGACTCTAAGATTTCCATTTTGCTAACTGCTTCACTACAATTCACATTTTTACCCATGGTTGAACTGTCAAAAAATATCCAGTCTGGATACTTTCAGTCTCAGCTGCATTTTAACACTCCAGCATTTGTTAAAATGAAGCCAAACACTTGCCTACCTAGTTTGGATGAAGTCAGTGTATGTGTGAAATGAACATGATAAAGACCATAGTATGGAGTATATCCAATAGTTGACTTTTTTGTCAACCAAGAGAAACAAGATGACTGTATACGAAAGTTATCCCTAGAAGAATAATAAGGTCTGAGATGCAGTGAAAAGATTAGCTAAGATTAGCTGCACTTGTTCAGCTACAAAACCTTACTTTGTGGTATTATATTCATGTCAGTAATTGTAATAACGACTGCAAGCCTGAACAAAAGCCAGACTATGTTGATCATGTCTTTCACGGAATTCAGTAGGCTCATAAGTATGTCATACATTTATAATTTCCCCCTCCCTCCCCCCCCCCCCCCTTGCTTAACATTTGTAGGCTTGTGCCCAAACTGCTTGGACGTTCATCACAAGAAGCCAAATTTTCTATGAATGTCCATGAAGAATGTCCATATTGCTGACCTGAGAGGCTCTTTCCATGGGCCCAAGCATGGAAGGAGCCTGAAGGGCCCTTTGAAATGATGGCTGTAGCTGTCAGATCTATCTTTTACTGTTATGGCATGTGCCAACTAAACAGGGCTGCCACTGACTTCCATATCTCTCCATATTTTTTGCTTTCTCTTCCAGGCCTTCAGTTGTGTCTTATCATTTCCCTATCTTTGGTCTCCTGAAGTTGTATAATTTATAGTTGACACCTCAATGACATGGAGTGGTGTTGCCACAGAGATATATACACAGAACTGTTTTTGCTTTTGCAAAAAGATGCTTTTGCTGACACAATCATTATACTAACGAAACAGTTCTGATAGTGATCTTCTGTTCTTAATTACATACTTCCAAGTATCAAACGATATTTTGTCAAATGTCTAGTAATCACAATAAGTATAGCTAATTGCCTTTGCTCTGGTTCTTGCCCCAAACTTCCTGCATTAGTAGAATTTATTTATAGAGGCTAAGTAATAAGTGCACTGCACTGATTGAAATGTTGGATGTGTTTCAGTTACTGTTTATGATTTATTATTTCTTCTTTCTTTGTAAATTAGAAACTCTGGAAAGTGTTGGGGGATTCATCTTGATGCAGTTATGATGACATCCTAATGTTCATTGCTCTTCTTATTACGTCTGCATCTGTTGTTCGGTTTAAAAGACCTAGTAGCAGTGATAGGCCCTTTCCAAAACAATGGAGCCAAACACTTTCAAACTATGGAGAAATTTGGTCCAGATCCAGATTTCACAGCTTGGATTTATCTCCATAATGAACCAAACCAACACCCAAGATAGGAACAGCCTTGAACTCAGATCCCAGATAAGGACATGGTGTGTAAACTCTTCTCTTAAAGCTTGGACTCATGATCTTTTCAGAAAGGGGTTTTCCTAATTTTAGATATTACTGCCTATCTCCTCTTTGCAAGTGCTTTTCAGTGGGAGGTTACCACGTCCTCCACGGAGCCAAGCAAACCGCCTTCGTGAGCTAATCAGCTTCAGCACAAAGTCAGCTGAGTTACTTCGAGCTGCTGCAGAAAGCGGGTTGAGCTAAGCCGGTGGCTTTGCTTGGACATGATTTCCATCTGCAGGATTGGGCCCTGCTGGGGAGAGAGTTACCTCCGGTGCTGGAGCAGTGGTTAATGCCTCCTTTCTTCGACTGCTTCAGCCAGACCTGCAAGTACACCTTTGTCTACATCCCTTGGTTATACTTGCAACTGTTCCATCGGCTTACCCCAAAGCAGAATTTCGTCCCGTCTATGATTGACAGGGGACCAATTGACAAAAACCAGTCTATTTGTATCCCTGAGTGTATTTGTATGATTCCTTTGTGGATGCTTTTTACATGAGTCAGCTTCTGCAGAAGGAAAAACACTGGTTTCACCAAGAAAATACAAAGGTTTGTTTCCAATAATACAAAATGTCTCCCCACTTAATTATTTCTGAGGAGCTCAGACATACGAATAAAGGGCCTAATAAGGAGTTGCCTTAGCTGGCGTGTCCCAGGGACTGCTCATTATTTACAATAAAGCGAGTAGGATCAGGATTTGACCTGATGGTATGACTGCTAGCATTCCTGTAAATTCCAGTTGCAATTCCTCTTTCACAAGAAACTTTGCCTTTCCCAAAGAAGCGTGTCTGGTGTTTTATTTTTGTGTTTGGGCAGACTGGCTTGTTGTCTCTGGCTTCACAAGAAATGCCGAGGTGGAACAGACAGAACATCAGCTCTAGGGGAAAAAGAAACGGTCATTGCTTCAGTCTGAGCCTCCTGCCTTTCGTCAGCTAATGTCCTACCTCTGGTGCTTGGTAGAGAGGCATTTTTTCCCACCCACTGAGGCCCTGATGGAAACTAAAGGAAAACAAAATAAATTGTTATATACCTGGTCTGTAGATCATTGTGTCCTTCCACTACTTAGTAAATGTTTCTTTAATTGGCTTAGTTAGCCCCCCTCACCTTTCAGCACTTCAGGAATGACTCTTTGAAGAGAGCCATGTACAGAGATTTAGCTGACATTTAGTGACACTAGGCCCTACAGTCTCCAAAATATGACTGATGTCACTTGTTATGTTCCCTTGGGTCTCTGGGGACAAAGTCACTCTTACCCTGAAGCATGCATTGACAATCTCAAGATAACACTTCTTTGACAGAGGCAGGGGCCCTGTTCCAGGGTCTAATGTAATCTCTAGAAAGTTTCCAATCTGGGCATTGTTTGTTATTTATATTTCATATCTGGGTTCTGTGTTTGCCTTGCGGTGATTTTAGTACGAAAGTTGGTAATAAGAACAAAATCCATACACTTTTCTGCTGGAAGGACGTGCTGAGAGGTCTACGGTCAGATGGAGGAAACCTTGTTCAAGCTGAACAAATTAAAATGGGCCTGGGAAAAGGATCGCTACCTGAGCTCTTATTCTGCAAACAAAGCCACCAGCACTGAGAAGACTGGGGGTAAGGTGTGAATGAAACTGAAACTGACTTTAAATAATTAATCTAGAAAGCCCACTCTTATCTGTAAATACCCATCACGACACCAGGGAAAGAACTGTAAGCAAAAGAGAGAGATTTTTTGGTTTGTTACTTAGCCTCACAGGAAGGGATGGCTTTATTAATTTTGCTTTTACCCATTACTTAATTGTATTTTTTTTTTGCCCAGACACAAATCAGTGGAGATAGGGGAGGGCAGGCTGTTGATACCCCGCTTGCAGGGCTTTGATGCCAACCTCGTCATGGACTTGGCGACAAGAAGACCCATCAAGTGCCATCGAGTGGGCCTGGGGGATGCTGCTGGCTGAGTGGGCATCCCATTGGCATGGACCCGGGCAAAGTGGCAGCATCCCTGCTCCTCTCTGCATCCCCACTCCTCTCTGCATCCTCCAGGATTTCCTCTTTTTCCCTACTGGGGAGGAGAACGGGGGCAAACCCACCGACCTGGGGACAACCCCCAAACTGCCTCACGGTTTGGAGGGCTCGGAAATCGCCGTGGAGAGGGCTCCCCGTGGGACCCCCGGGCATCCCCACGGCGGTGCCCACCCGAGGCGTGGGGGCTGCGGGCACACGAGGGCGCTCGCAGCAGGGCTGAGCCGGCTGTGCGAGGCACGGCTCCTGCCCTCGCTTTTTCTCTAAGCTCACAGTGCTATTTTCTTTTTTTTTTTTTTTTTTTCTCCCCCCTAAAAACGACTTTATTATTATTTTTAAAGAGGAGTGAAATAATAGTTTGTCTCTTGAAGACCAAAGGCTAAACCAACTGATAAAATTCAGCTGCTATCTGGGATAAATGCAGCTGAAACTGCCAAAACAAGCCTGACCTCACTTCCTGCATGTGTGCACCAAAGGTTTTCACCAGGAACTCAGCACTCAGCAGAGCAGGGCTGGCACAGAGGGGAAAGGAGGGTATGTGCAATGAGGAAATGGTATTTCAGCAACTAGCCCATCTTTACTGCTTTAGTGCAGTCTTGTAAATATTAATTTAATCATTGAGGTTAATAATTCATTAGTGGCAGCAAGAACTCGAAGAAGGAACACCAGAGCAGCTTTTTACTCTTTTTTTTTTTTTTTTTTTCCTGCTGTACCTTTGACGAAGCTGCAGATTACCCTTCCTGTGGCCACCCTCTCTGAATGCCATCTCAGCGGGGCTGTACCCGTACAAGTGCTCCCCTGTGGAGGTACGGCTTTGCCCTTTGGCTCAGAAGGAGCAATTAGTACCCTATAACCAACAATCTCTCACCAAAACTCCAGCGAGAAGCCAGAGGTCATTGCGAGCCCATTGCGAGTCCTTGCGCTCTATTCCGGCAAAGAGGTGAATGGAGCAAGCTGGGACGGAGGGAGGGGATGGCATGGAAAAGCAAGTCCTGGAGCAAAGGGGCTGGCTCCCTGCCTCTACCTGAAAAGGAGTTAGGTTGAAATTTGTTCTGTGTTGTAAGGTTTGAAGTTAGCCATGTACAGACGGATAATGTTTCTGGCACAGAAACGCAAGGTATGCCTCAGTCAGGTTCTCTGGGTGATCTGAATTTACAGCTGAGGGCAAAGGCAATGTTAAAGATGGGTTTGGTGCATGCTGCCTGAGGTGTTGAGGTGGGCTGCTGTACGGCAGGGTGTTTGGGCCGTTGCCGTGAAGGGACCACAAAGCACCCTCTTAGCTGACATCGCTCCAGGTGAGTATCAGTCATGCCCTGGTCATGGTAATAAAGGCTTCTGTGTGAACGTGGGCCATTCACACACACCTGCTCCTCGCCCCAGGAGATTTTGGGAAAGATGGGAGCAGCTTATTCATTCCACCTTGCTCTCCATGAATACTTCTCTGCCCCAGGCAGCAACCTGGGCTGCAGGCAAGATAGAGATGCCTGTGCCCTAGCACGTGCTCGGGGTAAGGCCAATGCTACGGAGTATGTTGGGTCGACAGCGTGTGGGCAGACTGAGTGTACTGGTCATGGGGTGGAGGCCTGGGCATGTTACCATAAAGGATCTCAGCCCTCCCCTGCCACTGGAAGAGGCTGGGTGGATTTAGGAAAGTTGGTCACTCATTTAAAGAGTCACACCAGGCATGAAAAGAAACGTGTGTGTATTGGTGATCTTGTAAAAACAAAGGGAATTGGTCCAGATTCACGGTCATTACAGTGTCTCTCCTCTTCACCCTTCCTCTGTGAATTGGTACCCACTGCCCACACAGAACACACAGGCATGTGATGAAGAGTTTTCAGAACAGATTTGAGCGAGGACCTGCCTAAACAGAGTGAAATGAAGCAAGAAGCAGGACATGATGAGTGATATGGTTCACTTAGTCAGAGATGGCCACCTTCCCTATCTTGAATTGCTGAGGCAGAAATCGCATGGCTCAGCTCACACAGGACATCCCTGTTTTTCACCCAAGGACCAGAACTGCAAGGGGAAGGTTGGCTGTGTGTGGATGTACTGGTTGAATATGCAGAAATCACCAGCAGTCTTTCCTAGAGGGTTTTGTAGAATGGCTTTTGCATGAAGGAGTGTCACCTGAAATATAGCAAGGCAAGGTACATAACTGATAAAGGGACACCTAAGGGATCATGATGTTTGTAGCATTTGGCAGCAGCTGGGTTGCAAGAGAGTTCATCAAGGCACTGACATATCAGCCATAGATACCGAAGAGGCAGGCAGGTGTTTCAATACCCTTGTGGCTCGAGGTGTTAACTTCCCAGATAAAGACTCCAACGGTACTTCTGTTACAGAAGCAGCTCATAACCACATAGGACAACTCTGTGTGCCTGATATGAACGTTGTTGTTTTTAATGTGATTGTCCTGGTTGTCTGGTCCCTGCCAGGATGCAAGCAATAACTTTTCATCTCCTTTCCTCCCAGAGTACCCAGGCTCCCTGACTGGGGATGATATTCCACGTGCATAAAACTGGTCATGGGTAGCTGAATGTTCCTCTAGTCTTTGTGTATGTTAGGCCTCTGGGTACACAAGATGGGCAGAAAATCCAGGGAAAGATAATTTAATGGTAGCTTGGAGAAGAAGGATTTCCCACTGCAAAAATAGACTTTTTCCACTAGGAATTCAGGGTTGCCTCTCCCAGAGATGAATGCATAAACTGTGAACATTCTTTCACTTGCCTATTACCACATCAAAGAAGCAATGGGAATGGGTTCCCAGTCTAGCTCAAGGAAATTAAAATACATTCCAGTAAGGTGCCTGTATGTGTATTTTTTTTTTTTATTTTTAAATTGCAGTGTTCCCGCTGTTACTGGGAAGACGCTTCACTTGTAAATAAACAGATTCCCAGCCTTGCTCCACTGCTTTCTATGGACACAACTGCCAGGGGCTGCATTTCTGTCAGAAACACTCCTCTTATTACACTCTGTGGCAGTTTCCTAAGAAATCTGTTACTCATAGCATGTTGATCTAAGAAGGATTCTTCACATTTTCTGGTACACACAGCATATTATTCTTGTACGATTTTGAAATTAATGTTTATAAATTGATTGGGAGATAAAGCAAGCTGTCATTGTTCAGAGCTCTCATGATGACAATCCATAATCTCAAACACTGTCAATCTCTCATCATGAAAACAGGGAAACTATGTCATGGCATTGATATAATGCTGCTTGCTGAGTAGATTACTACCTACTTTGATTGCTCCTAAAGGAATGTTTGAACAATGCCTTTTAATGCTGGTTTTTTAAAAATAGGGATGTGCCAGGGAGATTTACACCTAGGGATGAGCCCACTGAGTGATCAGCCGTACTCTGTGCCACATCTAGAACAAGACTTAGGGAACAATTCTAGGTGACAGCATGTTGTAACAGTTCATCTGGGAGCCATATATTTACTCAGGATAGCAATAAGGTTTAGTGATCAACCCCTGTCACTCGTTCTGAAGGGAAGAAATGGGATGCTGAAGGGCCACAAGTCAGGAGCAGAGAGCTGCTTGTTTGCCACTGATGGTCTTTCTAAGTGAAAAGTTTGGCATAGGAAAGGTGGGGTGGGTAGGCTGGGAAACTGGGAGAAGCAGGATTTACTTTGTACTGGGACATTCAGCTGAGATTTGAGCAGTCAGGACGTCCAGGCTTAATGATGACTCTGAGGTTGACCCCGTCACTGTTGACCTAGCGTGAGATGCTCAAGATCCAGTCCTGCTGTGGGGAATGACATCTGGAGTGCCCCAGCTAGCAAACACATAAGCCTTTGAGAGCAGAGGATAGGAAGGAAGAGCAATGCAAAGCTTCTTCATTCACATAACCTGTAGGATGAACAAGTCCAGAAGAGAGCTGCTGAGGTGGTCACAGTCATCATGTACCTTGTGCAGAAGTCACAAAGAGAGGGTGAGAGAACTGGGCTTGTTTAACCTGGAGAAGAGAAAGACAATGGGGATCTTACCTGCAGCTATTCTGAGAGGGGGTTTTCAGAGGATTCTTCTCAGAGTTGCCCATTGAGTGGACAACAGGAAACGGTCTGAAATTGAAGAAAGGGCAATTCCAAATGGAAATAAGTGAAACAATATTTCACTCAGTGAGCAGCTAAGTACTGGAGTAGATTGTTCTGAGAGGCTCTGAGAGGCTGTGGACTCTCCATCCAAAAAGATCTTCAAAATTTGAATGAAAAAGGACACAAGAAGCCTGATCTAATTTTGCAATTGGCCCTACTTTGAGCAAACAGTTGGAAGTAGATAATTAAGTCTCTGATGACCCTAACTTTATGCTCTAATTCTATGAACAGGGAGGAAAGGAGACACAAGACCTTCCTCTACTGGACATCATGCTGAGACTAGAGCTCTGTCTGCACGTAGTTTCTATTTCAGTGTTCAATGGCATCTTTCCAAAACGTCTCCTAAAGAGCTGATAGCTGAAACTAAAGAAGGAAAAAATAATTCATACTCTTCAGGAAGGGCTCTGTTCACTGATCTTGGGCACTAATGTGCACTATTTGTGCCCATACCACCTTGCAGTAAGAAAGCAATGCTAGATGATGACTTCACAGTGAATCAGGAGGCAGAGATGGCTTTGCCAAGGCTTGCTGTGAAAAGATAAATGAAACCAGAGAGAACAGCAACAAGACTGAATAAGCTGCACTGAGGCATCACTTACAAAAGGGGAAATAACACTGAAACAGGCCTTGGACAGGGTGTGCACTTCACAAGGGGCTTAAAATAGACGCATTGGAGAGTACCAAGGGCTGGGAGTTTAGGCTACCTGTTTCATAAACAATCTAATGTGTTTGTAAAACTGAGTGTTATTAAGAGTGCCAAGAGGATGCTGAAATTAGAGATAACATCTTATCTATATATGTACAAACTTACTTTTAGGGTGGGGAATGAGTTCCTCTGAGGCAAGGTAAGCCTATCATGACCTGATCACACTCCATCTTCAAACTACTCAAGTACCTTAATACTTTCTTCAGAACCTCAGTAATTTGAGTGCTACAAGCCCACTACCTTCCAGCTTGAAGTTTTTCCTTCTCTGCTGAAACAGGTGTATTTTTGTGTTAGCATCACCTCTTAGTTTATAAACAAAACAAAGCAAAAAACATTCCTTCCATGGTGTTTGCATCATACACTTATATATAAGAGTCTCCCCCTCACAATTTCTCCTGCTAGGCTTTACAAAGCTCTTTAATTCTTCCTTCAGACATGTTCTGTATTTCCTGATCTTGCCTTTCTTTACCTTCCTTATTTTGAGTTCATCTTTCTTGCTGCAGAAGGACACAAACTGTAGAAAGATTTTCACTGAAATCCTATGAGTGCCTTTTTCTATAGCATTTGTACTTTGCTATTTTGACTTCTCCCCAGGCACAAGCTGGAGGTACAGTTGATGGTTTCAAATCTCCTCCACAATCTCAATGCATGATCAACCCAGATGATTTATCAGTATAGGCCAGCTGTAGATCTGCTCACATGCCCTTTCTCTAGATCCATAAAATTTATGTGGTTCTGAGACTTTTCAGGAATTTAGTTTTATCCTAGATGCAGTTTGGCATGATTCAAAAGCTAGTGGAGAACAAGTGACTTTGGATCATTTTCCACCTTAGGGGAGATGAAAATAAATGGAGTCATGATGCTTGGCAAGGATCCTGATACAAATTCTGAAAAAAGCCCTCTGAAAAGCTGTCTGTGCCAATAACTTTGTGGATAACACTTTTTTTTTTTTTTTTTTTTTTTTCCCTCACAAAAATACATAACCAGGCCACCAAACAGCAAAATTTAACAGCCACTGTCAAAGCATTGTTGCATCACCCCAGAAAAGCTGAAGAGATGGATTGTATGTCAGGCTGTCCCCATTCACTGTGAGATCTTTAGGGGCAAAAGTTAGAGATACTATGTACGACTAACTGAAAAAGACATAAAGCTTCAACACCTGCCAATACTGAACGGTGAGGAAAGATATGAAAAAGCATCTTAAACTGTTTTAGGTTTTGTTAAGCAAAGGCTGCTTAGATTACTGACTACCTAGAAACATTAGTGGAAAATGACTTACTTAACCTGTTAGCAACTGAAACCACACTGGGGAGCCATACTCTGATGTCCAAAAGACTCTGTGGGACTAGAAGCATCATGCTACTTAAGTTCTGAATATGCACAGCAGAGTCTTGCCAATCCACTTTCCATCATCTATCATTGGTCCTGGTCAACTGGAGTGATCCCAGATGACCGGATTGCTAATGTGACACCAATCCATAAAAATGGTCATAAGGAGGATCCAGGAACTACAGGCCTGTCAGCCTGACCTCAGTGCCAGGAAAGGTGATGGAAGAGGTCATCTTGAATGCAATCACACAGCATGTGTGGGACAACCAGGGGATCAGGCTCAGCCAGCATGGGTTCATGGAAGGCAACTCCTGCCTTACCAACCTCCTCTTCTTCTATAAACAGATGACCCACCTGGTGGATGAGGCAAAGGCTGATGATGTAGTTTACCAAGACTTCAGCAAGGCCTTTGACACATTCTCCCTCAGTATTCTCCTGGAGAAGCTGGCAGCCCATGGATTGGGCACGTATACTCTGTGCTGGGTTAAAAACTGGCTGGATGACTGGGCCCAGAGAGTGGTGGTAAACGGAGTGAAATCCAGCTGGTGACTGGTCACCAGTGGTGTTCCCCTGGCATTGGTGTTGGTGCCCATCCTCTTTAATATCTTTACTGATGATTTGGATGAGGCATTTGAGTGCACCCTCAATAAGTTTGCAGATGACACCAAGCGGAGGAAGTGTCCATCTGCTGGAGGGTAGGACGGCCCTGCAGAGGGACATGGACAGGATGGGTTGATGGGCAGAGGCCAATGGAATGAGTTTCAACATGTTTAAGTGCTTGGTCCTGCACATTGGTCACAACAACCCCATGCAGCACTACAGGCTTGGGGCAGAGTAGCTGGAAAATTGTGCAGAGGAAAAGGATCTGGGGGTGCTGATTTATGCTTGCCTGAATATGAGCTGGCAGTGTGCTCAGGTGGCCAAGAAGGCCAACGGCATCCTGGCTTCTATCAGGAATAGTGGAGCCAGCAGGGAGGTGACTGTACTCAGCTCTGAGCTATACTCAGCTCTGGTGAGGCTGCACCTCAAGTGCTGTGTTCAGCTTTGGGCCCCTCGCTACAAGAAGGACATCGAGGCCCTGGAGCATGTCCAGAGAAGGGCTACAAAGCTGGTGAAGTGAAGGGTCTGGAACACAAGTCCTATGAGGAGCGGCTGAGGGAACTGGGGTTGTTTGGTCTGGAGAAGAGGAGGCTCAGGGGAGACCTTATTGCTATCTACAACTACCTGAAAGGAGGTTGTGGCAAGGTGGGGGTTGGCCTCTTCTCACAGGTAACCATTGATAGGACAAGAGGGAATGGCCTCAAGTTACACCAGGTTGGATATTAGGAGACATTTCTTCTCATTAAGAGTGGTTAGGCATTGGAACAGGTTGCCCAAGGGAAGTGATGGATCTGCAGGTGTTTAAGGAAAAGATAGATGTGGTACACAGGGACATGTTTTAGTGGGCAATGTTGGTGGTGGGTGGATGGTTGGACTAGCTGATCTTAGAGGTCTTTTCCAACCTTAATGATTCTATGACATTTCATAGACTGGAGAACCAGATATGATTAGCTATGCAGTGAGTCTGGTGGAGGGCAGAAACCGGTCGTCTTTGATCTTTGTAAAAGCGAATGATTTCTGGGGCCTATGCATACTTTGTTTTCTAACATCCTTAAATTTTTAAGCCATTGTTGTTACTCTTGAAAGCACTGAAGTAAATATGATGAGACATCACCTAAACAGCCCCTTAGACGCTGCATTTAATAGACAGCCTTTCTATGTACTTGGGGGAAAGTCACCAGTTCAGTGGATGTCTGGTGATGAAGGCACAGAAGTCCAGCTTCCCTTTCTGTCATCTCTGAGGAGAAGATGAGATCTATCATAGCATAGCATATATAGAGAGGTGAGCAGAAGACCAGACAGACTTTAGCAAATTTCTGACACTCCTGTCTTGCTCCAGGAAGCTCACTTTTGAAATGAAAATGAACACACATGAAATGAACAGCACAATGAAAAACATCCAAAATGTTGGAAGTGTCTTTTCCATGATCTCACCTGTGTGCTTTGTTCTCCACATTGTGGAATTGCCTATGATATTGCATGGGTCCAGGTGGTCTGTGTACTGCAAAAGACAAAAAGTGGTGAGTACTTCTGGGTACTGTCCCCTGCAGCAAGCAAATCCAGTCAGGTGCTGACTCTACACTGAATAGAGGACTGACCTGGATTTGTCCCACAGCCACTTTCTAAATATACAGCGTTGACAAGATTTCAGTTTCAGTGTCTTATCTATGAGTAATTCATTTTCTGAATCTTAGAAAAAGTGTTATATTAATAGGCAGCAATGGAGTGGGAGTGAATCATAGGGTACTAGACTAAGCCAAGTTTGGTCTATCAGCAGACCAGTTCCTGCTCTTAGTTTCTGCTCTACCCCAGCATAGTCAGGGCAGGGATATCACCAAAAGAGCAATGCTGACAGCTAGCTAAGGGACACTCATAAGTGCTAGCAATAGAGGTGGTGAAGGTAGGCTCCAGCACAGCAAGCCAGAGCCTGTGATACCCACTTGCTATTCATTCTCCTTGCTGTCTGTAGCCTGGGTCCGCTCCATGTCACAGCATTGCTGCTGAGCTTAGCAGTATTTGGGGTCAGGCCATGGGCTGGAGAACTAAGCTGTAAGGCTTGGTGGAACTAGGCTGTTTAAGCAAGGGTTTAGGCTATCCCTAAAACATCAAGCAGACTCGGGGGCTCTCTCTTTTGCAGAGTTTGGAGCTGCCTGTTTCTTAGCATAATCTTGAAGACATGGAGTGCTGAGGGTGGTTGAATCTGCCATTCAGAGTGAACTTGGAAACACACTAAGTTAATACAATGGACATGTTCTGGCAGCTAATTTTAACAGGGACCAAAATTATAGCTGGTGTGAATCCATAAAACTCTCTATCCTCCACATAGAGAGGAGTTTCAAAATGATGCTAGGATATTTAGCTCTGCAAATGTAGTTTTAATCACGAGACATAAAAGTCTTGGCAGACGGAAGACTATTTGCCTGACAAACTACCAGGTCTGTGACATCAGCATAACCAAGGCTATTGAATGAACCGGTCTATCAAAACACATTCACACAGTTATGAATAACATGTTATATATTGCTTGGCAGACTGAGAAGCAGAGTACAAAACCATGGGGGAGTGTCGTTTCTTGAGGAAAAGAAACCAGTGAGCAGAAGCCATTAGGGATCTCCGTATGTGAGATAAGATAAATTCAGCCTCAGGAGCAAGAAGCAGAGCCAATTGGGAACCCAAGCAAGAGTTTAGGACCCAGTGGGGAATAAGTCCATTAAGAACTATGGGTAAGAAATTTTATATCCAGAAAACTTTGGAAAAGTCACAGCAAAGCAAGGGGGAGTCATGGTGTTTTAGATTCAAGATGGGAGCTCAAATCACAGTGTAGTTTTAAGCTTGAAGGAGAAGCAGCTGAACTAAGGAGGAATTTCAAATTTCCTGTTAACCATTCTGCTAAGCTCCTGGAGTCCTGAGAATTTTTCAGAATCTCTGATTTCTTTTTTCTTTCTTTTTTTTTTTTTTTTCATCAGTTGGTGGTAAGGCTCCAAAACCGAAGGACTAAATGAAAAGCTCTTTATATTCTTCAAGTAAGCATCATGAGTAGAGAGTGAAACAGAGCCAGGAGCATATACCTCGTGATATTTTTGGTTACTTAGAGCTGGCAATCCTGACATTGAGACAGAAGTTGCAGGTGAATTAAAATTATGAAAGTTTTTCAAACGCATGCTAAAAAAATAAATAAATAAAAAATAAAATTGAATCATTATTTGAATCATCAGGGAAATTAACTTTCAGGTCAGAAATAGAAAAGCTTGGGCCATCTGGGAATTTCCAGTTTGGGGTCAGAGCTGCAACATCACGGTGTGTTGTTGCGAATTTCTAACTCAGCAAACTGGTTGAGGCCTGGTGGGAATATCAGGGTCAGCAGCAGAGAGGGCGTGAGGAGAGTGTGAATCATCTGGGACTGCCGACAGGAGAGGGCGGCTGCCAAGTGAGTGGGTGCTCTTGGAGAGGTTTGTGTCTTGCAGGTCTCCCCCAGCTGAAGTCAGTGGTGCTTGGTACAAACAAGAGTACTTTCCTCTGCTTGAATGTTAATATTTCCCAGACATGCAATGGGAGCTGCATGGAAAAGCTCCCCACCTTGCCAACTAGTAGGGCCTCATCCTGCAAATGTTGATATGGAAGATGCTATTTATGGAGGCCACTTGGATTAATAAAGGTACTCCCTTGTCCGTAGGAGGTGAGGTCTCCCAGCTAACCACATTCATTCCTGGTGGACTCCACTGGCTTCATGGCTGTTTAAATTGGAGATAAACGTTCCCCCTCTCTTCTGTGTTCAAAGATGCTTGTGATCATCCAGAACAACTGCATCCATTAAAGATGGCATAAGAAGCCTTGGCTTTGAATATCTTTCCCTTGTTTTCTATTTTAATGCTTGATTATCTTTGCCTGGCCATCAGCGTGATAACAGTATACCAGTTTATTCTGTAAATATCTTTTCATCTTCCCAAAGAGTGCTTGTTATTTATGACTAACAAGAAAACCTTTGCCTCCAATGGCAGAAGGAGAATGTCTCTTTGTTTAATTACCATGTATAGTTAGCTGCATGGTGATTGGGATAAAATAATTCACTTTCTATTCCCAGAAGAGTCTTCCTAAGTGCCTTGGGAGGAGAGGGGGAGGCTGGCAGATGAGTGTAATCTCAAGAAGCACACTGTAGTGGAATCCAGCACTAGGAGCCAGATGGCAAGTTTGCACCGAATAGCACATTTTTTTTTAATAGCTGTGAAAGTTCTCTGTCTGCACATGGCTTTGCTGAATGACAGCAGAGAGTACTTTTAATTTATCTGGTGTTACACTTAGGTTATTCCTTCAGAAGGTTTTCCTTGTTTTTCACATAAGATCAGGGCCCAGTTTCAGTACCAAAGCCAATGTTTAAATATCTGTGAAAGTTCAGAAAGGCAGAGAGGGCAAAGGTGTGGGAGGAGAAATACTGAAAAAAAAATGAAAAGAGAAAAATGAATTTACGAGAGTGCTAACAGCAAGCAGCACCCTGGCCTTGCTCTCTACAACTCTTTAAACCATTTTTGTAATTCTCATGCAACATCCTTTGAGTGTGTTGGGATTTGCACACACATTTTCAATGATGGGGATGAGAGACTGAGCCAGTTATACAATTCCCATCTTACTTTAAAATATAGTTGCAGTTGTAAACGCTTTGTAAAGAATGCTGCCATAACAGTATGTGTACAAGCTGTGTGTTAACTTGGTCCTGAGAGCTTCATTATTGTATTAGCTTCCACTTGAGATCTGAAATGTGTTTTCCATCTATGAAATTATGGAAATTTGGGCAGCCCTACATTTTAAGTTTTCAGACTCCAGGCAGGCGTACAACGTCTCAAAACAAAAAACCAACAAACAAAAAAAACCATGCATGAACATGGTCTCTGAAAGTGTAGGTCATCCACAGCTCTCCCTTTGAGCATGCAGAATCACCTGAGGCAAGAATGGAAGATCAGACAAACCCTGTCACCATCTTCAGGCAGCCACCTAACTGGTAATGCTCTTCTGGACAGAGATGATGGCAGAATTTTCTGCCATGATGGAGAAAATATGCAATTTGAATAGCATGGGGTAATCCTGTGGGCTTTCACAATGTGCTGTAAAACTGAGAAACAAGGCTAGACTGAGACCTTCTAAGAACCACCACCAACATAAAATCTCATATGGAGTGGGTATACATGCCAAGCATCCCTGGGAATTCGGCCTGCTTCAATAGCTGTGTATTGCTCTGAGTATTTTTGGTGCAAATCTTGAGTTCCTCTCCCTGAAGTCAGGCTACCCGTCCAACTCCTGTGCTTTTGGCCCCTTCTTTCAGTGGGGCAGAGCCCTGGGTTCTGTCTTGCACATGTAACCTGGACTTATCCTATGGGGATCCAATTATTTGTCATTCTGCACTTTGCTGAGCCATTTCTGTCATTGCAAAGAAAGCACAAAGTTGGTGGAAGAGCTACCATACCCTCACAGGGGTGTAAAGCATGTTCTGGTTTAAATGGATGCACATGGAAATAGAGAAATGAATGGGTCCGTGTTTGATCGCTGACATGCTTGGAGGTCTGGTAGCAGAGGTGTGACCCTAAATCGCATTACTTGCTGTGTGCCAAGCCCATTTATCAGCATGAATCTCTGAGTGTGAGAGAATTCTGAAATTTCTAAAATACGTTTTTGGATTTGCAGCAGCCAAACCAAAATCCATGTGTAACCTATTTTCTGACTCTGTGGCTTTTTATTCTGTCATTGAATACTGACTGCCCTGCTCTTACAGAAAAGAGCACAGAAACCCAATGTCATTTTTCCATACTTTCCAAACTTTTCTCCTTGTAAGCATGAGGGTCATTAAAAACTGCAAGCAAACTTTGCTTCATTGGTATGGTTTGCACTACACCCAGCACAGTGGGTCCCAAAGCAAACCTATGATAAGTACCCCAGAATAGGAGCTGGGGCTGAAAACATCTTCAGCCACAGCATTGCTGCTTAGATGGCACTATCGTGTCTGCGTCATCTTAGACAGGGCTGCCTCCATGTATTTAAAGAGTGGAATTCAAGCCTTTGCAA